>NC_060143.1:392078686-392399400 GCF_021461385.2 Schistocerca piceifrons | reverse complement strand
GATCTGATAAGTCTGATAAATCCAATATTTACACTATCGCAACAAGGAAGAGATATCGAGTGCCGATTGCACAGCGAATAGGACCGAAGCTACTAAGTTGTCCTTGTGAAATATACGAGCTTCAGTTGATAAAGACGTAGGCCTGCCGTTCTGATTGGTTTTTGATAAGGAAGCCTTGGAGTTTCCGCTATACTTACGCCGGTGTACATATATTAAGAAAAGATGAAGCACAAATACGTTAATAACTCAGGACAAGATAAAGCTCTCCGTATCAAATCTGGGTATGTTGTAAGTGTGGTAGAGTTGCACAAGAACAAAACACGTTAAACAGGCTTACACATATTCCGCTGCTTTTACCTGTTCAATAAACAATATCTGCAACTTGCGAAAACTGTCCATACACTAAGTACTTGAGCTTCGTGACTTGTAGCAGACCAGCGATTTTCTGTTGTCCTCAAGATGTATTACATCATTAAGTCATATTGTAATAGTCCAGCAATGTTAAGCCACAGAATGCTTCTACATTTTTATTACGAAATTTTAAAAAAAGGTTAATTATTGTTTTAAATACCCTAAATGACGGAAGGTTAACAAAAGGTATTTATGGGAAATAATTATACAGGGTGGAGCAGAGGAAACGCATGTGTTTTGAACCGCTAGTACGCGGGGGGTATTGACCTTGAATGAATGCTGGCAGACTGCCCATACAATGCAGTTTCCGTCGCTATGGAGTGTTCGAGCCTAGAGAATCGTGTGTTCGTTGTCGAGCAGTACTTTAGAAGCAATGATTCCGTAGTCACAGTGCAACGTCTTTTCCTTCAAAATTTTAGAGTGGGTAGTCGAGATGCAGTGGCTGATCGAAATACTGTACTCCAAATGGTTCAAATGGCACTGAACACTATGGGACTTAACATCTGAGGTCATCAGCCCTCTAGAACTTAGAACTACTTAAACCTAACTAACCTAAGGACATCACACACATCCATGCGTGAGGCAGGATTAGAGCCTGCGACCGTAGCGGTCGCGTGTTTCCAGACTGAAGCGCCTAGAACCGCTCGGTAACACCGGCCGGCTATTATACTCCGATGGGTTGCAGCTTTTAGAAGTACTGGATCTGTAATGAAAAAGAAACCTCCTGGTCTTCCTCTGACAGTTCGTGCTCCGGGAAATGAAGACCGAGGGAGAACGGCAGTTCTTGCTCGTCCGAAACGATCGGCTAGAGGACCGGCTGTAGCGCTGGGTATGACACGTCGTTCGCTTCACCGCAACTTACATGATCTTAAGTTTCACCCTGTAATGGTACTTGAATTACGTAACCATTACGGCACCTCAACTCAACCTCTCGATACCAGCAATATTCTACTGTGTTTCTGTAAAGTAGTTAACATATTTCTGAGACAACATTCAGATTTGATTTCATTAAGGTAGAGGTACTTTGATACATAGATATGTTTATATTGCAATGATATTATTCTTATGTGTATTATTTCTTTTGTCACTAAGATCTTTGTCGTACTTGTAACTCTGATTTTTGGGCGCGTGAGCGATTATTAGTTAGTTAGAGAGTCGGACCTTGAGAAGGTTAAGTCTTGGACGTCATGTTGGAAAGACGCATATTGTAGTCAGCTTATAAAATGTGAACTTTAACAGTGAGGAACATGTTTTCAAGTATGTTTTGTATTGTGAAGTGATGTTTTGTGTGTTACGTGATATTGCAGCAAAAGTAATAAAAAAGAAGTGTAACTTAAATTCGGAGTGCTGATTATTTTTTTACATCACCATTGTCGTGCAAAAGTGTAATCTTCAAGAATGGTTTGTGAAACACATCTATAAAACTTTGAATATCGCGTAATAAGACCTAGGCCTCTTTGCATCCGAGCTTGGAATCATCACCACCTACATTTCGACGATTGAGCCATGATTTTACAACGAGACCAGCGTGGGAAACACGAAAAGATGAGTGCCTAGTTTATTTATTATTACATGAAATGACTTTATTAACTGTGCTGTTATGACTACTGCCACATAATAACTTTGTTGTTGCCCAAAAAATGCAGTAATTAGCAGCGTGAGCAACACCACAATCATTATTAAATTTTGACATTTGCTGTGGTAAGGGTTGTTAGAACCCGTACAAGATATTGATCGTCCAGCAGCCTAGTGAAGGGGATTTTGTACAGAGTAGAGAGTTTTGTCGCTTAATGGACGAAATTTTTACGGAAGATGCACATGCTACAATCTTCATGAGTAATTAAGTACATTGATAGTTACGTCAATGTTCAAAATTGTCGGTATTGGGTGCCGGGGAACCCACATGAATTACACCAAAGACCTCTCCATAGTTTAAAAGTAACAGTGTGGTGCTGCATTTCAAAGATGGGGATTGTTGGGCGCTCTTTTTTTATTTTTTTTTTTTTTTTTTTTTAAGAGGTAGGAACTGCAGTTCCTGTGACATCAGCGCGCTACGTTTAAATGTTAAACAACTTTCTTCGTCCTGAACTTGAAAGACGTCAAGTGAACATGAGAGAGAAATATGGTTTCAGCAGGACGGTGCCACAGCACAGCTCATACGGCGAGAGCATCCATGGAAGAGGTTCGAGAAATGTTTCTAGGACATGTTACTTCGAGATATGGTGATGTTTACTGGCCCCGTCGCTCACCCGACGTGTCGATATGCGACTTTTTTTGCGAGGATATTTAAAATCAAAGGTATACATGAACAAGCCTTGCACAATCGATGACCTGAAGAATTCCCTTCGTCAGGAAATTTAAGCCGTGACGTATGAAATGTTGGAGAGAGCCATGCGTAACTTTCGGAAGAGGAACAAAATTTGTATTCAGCAAGAAGGACGTCATCTCCAAGACATTATTGTTCGAACCTAATTAAAGTACGTACATTTCAAAACTGGATTAATAAATCTATCACTTAATGCTTGTTTTTATTATTTTTATCAAACCGCGTCCCTGTCATTCAATAGTGAAAAACATGCGATTCCTCTGCTCCACCCCGTATAAGATTCACTTCAAAGTACTTGTATTCAGGAGGTATACAGGCGTCGAAAACTGTGCAAACGCCGCGAAAAATACAAGCTTGAACATAAACGAAGATGATATAAAAGTTTTTGAGCATGGTGCCGGGTCATAACGTAAAAATACTGTTTTGAAGAAACCAAAGTATCAGCCACGGTTACACTGGTCTTCTTCTGGGTCTACTGGTCATTATGATGTCGTACCGTACCCAGAAGGCTCTCATGTCAACCGGCTCTGGCCGGGGCAGCCTGCGAAATTATAAACACAGTTGCTGGCCAAGGCTGTCGACTGCGCTGTTATATTTGACCGTGAATGACACCCGAGAAAGTGTCGGTCGTGGACAGAACATTGTTCTATGTAATAGTTAGTGTATTATATAGGTTCTAAGTAAACTTGAACGTAGGTAAACTGCTGGTGCTCGTGTGATGTATGCTTCCGTAACCAAGGTATCCAAATTGTGGCTCTGAGCACTTTGGGACTTAACTTCTAAGGTCATCAGTCCCCTAGAACTTAGAAATTGCTTAAACCCAACTAACCTAAGTGCATCACACACACCCATGCCCGAGGCAGGATTCGAACCTGCGACCATAGCGGTCGCGTGGTTCCTTACTGAAGCGCCTAGAACCGCTCGGCCACCCCGGCCGGCTATCCAAACTGTATGGTGTTTCAAGAGGCACCATATCGCTTACGGGGAAAGTTGAAAAACATCCGCTAAGTGACAACACGGACAAATGAGAGGACGACAGCTGCAGAAGTCACTCGAGAACTGAAGGGAGCTCCACAAGTAGGGAAATGCAGGGCGAACTGGAATTCCAAAACCACTCATCAGAGATTTAAATTCAGTGCTGCCAAATCCATAAAACCTGTCCTATGGAACAATGGACGAAATTCATTTGTTTGCATGAGTCCAGTTGCACAATGCTTCAGACTTTTGGCTGAGTTTACTTCCCAAGAGGGAAACATTACGGAGGTTCGATGAGGATTTGGGCAGCCGTATCGTGATGTTCCATGGACCCTATTTGTATTCTACAACGTGGCATTATCACCACTAGGGATACTGTGAACAATAAGGCTCATCAGTTCAATCCTATGGTTCAATGTTTGTTTCCCAACGGTGATTCTGTGTTGCAAGACAGCAAGGTCCAACGCAGCTCGCATCGCCCGGGACTTGTTTTATGAGCACGAAGATTAACAGTCGCATATCCCCTGGCCACGACAATTACCAGATCTCAATACTGTTGGCGTACTTAGCAAGACGGACGCGTGGCCGCTATAGACATCCATCATCGCCATCTAAACTTGCCAGTATTTTGAAGGAAGAATGGTAAAAAACTGGCTTGAAAACTAGACAGGATCAGTGTTTAACCATTCTAGGACGACTGGAAGCTGTCTTGAATGCCAACGGTTTTCCTACGCCGTTTTATTGCATTAAGAGCGAAAATGTAGTAAGTTATAAAAATCTTTTCCTTGCATCATTTTCTGGTGGTTGTGGCGAAAAGAAGTTTGGACACGGTTAAAAATTGTGTGTTAAATTTCTTGGGAGTCGGTAAGAGCTCACATTCTCAAATACTGAATGAATATAGTCAGAGTGATTTGCTTACCTTTAGTTACGCTGTCTCAAAACATAAATACAATTTCCGACTGTAATAGTTGTCTTAAAGGTAAAATTAGACCGCTTGATGAGCAGATTATGACAGCAATTTAAAGTTTTAAACTCGACCAGAAATTGTAAGATGTACTGGAAATCAAGTTTTTGTTGGCCCTGGAAGCCGTTATGTAGGCTACGTGTAACAGAGATTATGAACCATGAACCACGAACCGGATTAACGATTTATGAATATAGGTAACTTCTACATTGGTCTCTGTCCTCAACACCACTTTTCAGTAACTGACTTTCTCAGCATTAGATTTAGCTCAGCTATGCTCGTCTCTGCCGCCAGCTGGAGGCTACGCTACTGGACGCAGCCGAATGACAGAAAGCGTGCTCTTCTACTGGACTCGATGGCCAAGCGGTTCTAGGCGCTTCAGTCTGGAACTGCGCGACCGCTACGGTCGCAGGTTCGACTCCTGCCTCGGGCATGGATGTGTGTCATGTCCTTAGGTTAGTTAGGTTTAAGTAGTTCTAAGTTCTAGGCGACTGTTGACCTCAGATATTAAGTCCCATATTGGTCAGAGCCATTTGAACCATTTTTTTTTCCTACTGGACTAGAGATGACTGGGTGTTTGTGTTGTCGTCATCATTTCATCATCATTCATGAAATTGGCGAGACTGGAGTGAGCAAAGGTTGGCAATTTGTCCGGACGCTGATGACCGCGCAGGTGAGCGCCCCACAAACCAAAACATCATCATCATCATCCTCTACGGCAGGGTGCGGAATTCGAGTGGAGGGTTTTGCATCCTCCTTACATCTTTTGCAGGTATCGAACTTCGTGTCTGCATGTTGCTATCCGTTTGCTTCATCTGTGAAAAGCAGACAGCTGGACGCCTGTATGATGGAACGAGAGAACAGAGTTACCATACACGTTCTAGTCACATTAATGTGACCACCGTCTGTGTCGACGTCAAACACAAATAGCAGGCAGCAGCACTAGCAGTGAAGGGTATACAGTGTAAATCGTGTCGGGGCATGCGGAAAGCATGGAATCGCTGTCGTAATGCGGAGCGATTTATCTAACGTCGAAAAGCGAATGACCGTTGGGTTTCCGGTCAAGCATTTCCGAAACGTCCAAGTTTGTAAACTGTTCGCCTGCCACCGCGGTTAAAGTATACAGTGCATGGCAAAATGCCTGTCCAAACCCTGCTCCGAGGCAACTGTGGTGCACCACGGGCCATAGATGACACGGGTGAACGATAGCTGCGAAGATGTTTAAGGGAGAGTAGAAGTGCAACTGTTGAGCAACTGACAGCCCCGATGAACCGAGAGGCTACGAACAGCGTCTCCTCAACAACCGTGGAACGACGATAGGTGCGCATGGGCCACCACAGCCGCGCGGGAGTAGCCGGGCGGTCTTAGGCGTTGCAGTCATGGACTGTACGACTGGTCCCGGCGGAGGTTCGAGTCCTCCCTCGGGCATGGGTGGGTGTGTTTGTCCTTAGGATAATTTAGGTTGTGTGTAAGCTTAGGGACTGATGACCTTAGCAGTTAAGTCCCATAAGATTTCACACACATTTGAACATTTGGGCCACTACAGTAGCCGACTGGTTCGTGCATCCATGGCGACTGCTGTTCATCGGTGACGAAGGCTAGAATCTGCACGCCAGTACCGCAATTATACGTTCACTGAGACGCTACAGGCAGCATTATCATATGAATCACGAATTATGACCCATCGGGCAGATGGCTGTTGGCGTTTACGGCGTGAAACGTCTGAAAGCAAAACACATAAGAGGCGTTACAGTCGGGGAACGCTATGTGCCGTTCCCAGGGTGATAACGTCATTCTGTAAGGTACAATGGATCAAAACAAATATGCGTCTACTATTGCGGGCCATGTCCATCGCTACATGCAGTTTGTTTTTCCTCGGCACGGTGACAAGTACAGCAGGACAGTGCAACGTGCCAGACAGCTCGCAGTGCATGTGGGTGGTTTGAAGAGCACCGGTATGAGTCTACCGTACTCCTCTAGCAACCGAACTCCACAGATTTGACCGCAATCGATTACCTCGGTCAATCTGTTCGCTCTACGGATTCTCAAAGGAGAAACCTAGCGCCACGGCACTCGAGTCGGTATGGATCCACATACTTGTCGATACCTTCCAGAACCTCGATGACTCTCTTCCTGCATGTCTCATAGCAATCCGTGCTGCAGTCCGGAACTGCGGGACTGCTACGGTCGCAGGTTCGAATCCTGCCTCGGGCACGGGTGTGTGTGATGTCCTTAGGTTAGTTAGGTTTAAGTAGTTCTAAGTTCTAGGGGACTTATGACCTCAGATGTTGAGTCCCATAGTGCTCAGAGCCATTTGAACGAATCCGTGCTGTAAAAGATGATTATTCAAGCTTTCGACAAGTGGTCACATTAACGAAGACTGGACAGTGCAGCATCTATTAATCAAGTCTATTGTTGTACTTATTTTTATACTAATTAGTGGGCCCACTCTTTGTTGATCATATACAGATGTATACGTACTAACGCAGCGTGGACTGAACACTGGAGCTCGAGTTCCCCATTATACACTGCTTATGAAAAAAGCGAGGCATCTAGAAGATATAGTCGAATGGTAACGTAACTAATAAGGGAAACTCCCCACCCTCCCCACCCCTTCAGATGTAGTCATAACATGGCTCAGTGGATAACCCGTCAAAAACTGAAAGATCAAGCACGAAAACTGGAAGAATGTGTACTGAACTGTGAAAAAAGAAGCAAAAATGAAACGTGAACGGTCCAAGCTCGACACCAAGCAAATGTCTAGAACCATAGCGTCGTAGTTACGTGGGCACCGTGTCGGACTGCGAAGCGGTAGATCGGTGTTCAAATCTCCCTACTGCCCTATTGCTTTTTTCACAAAATTATGAACTTTCCGTCCGGTCATTTACATGTCTGTTCTCCTTCTGTAGCCTTGGCAATTGTCATACTATACGTTTGTTATAGAATACGAGTCATGTGGTAGGAATATATTACCGTCGCAAGGAGACGTGATGAATAGTGAGAGCAGGCGAGACGCCGCATAGACCTCTCACAGAAATGGAAACAACAAATAAACGTGTGTGAACTATGTTACAACAAAGGAATTCAGGAGTCAAAACTTAGAAAACGGAACGCAGGAGATATAACATTTACGTAGAACAAATAGGAGGTACGTAAGTCTGGAGGTTCCTCCCTTACATCTCGCTGTTGCAAAGGGACGTTATACAACAACAGAGATACAAATCTGAATACAGCGAACAGTCACGTCAACGATCGGAGGGACAGTTCATAATTTTGTGAAAAAAAAAGAAGAAAAATGGGGAACTAAGGTGACTCGAACATGGGTCTCGCCCAAGGGAGGCCAACACCGTGACCACATAACCACGACGCCGCAGCTCTGCAAATGCACTCAATGTAGCATATCTTGAGCTTGGACCGTTCACTGTTTAGATTTTGCTTCTTTTTTTCACAATTCAGTACATCTTCTTCCTGTTGTCATGCTTGATCTGTGTTGTTATTGATGGGATATCTACTGAGCCATCTTACCACTAAATCCAAGGCCAGGGGTGGCGGGGGGGGGGGGGGGGAGGGGGGTAAGATAAGTATCTTCCCTTGTAAGTATACGTACACACCGTCGGCCGGTATTCACTTCTCTGTGGCAGGAAGGATATATCAGGGGCGTGAATACTATCAGAGGCTGAGTGATCATTGTGAAGGACACGGACATGCCGCGTACACATGTGAGACAGCGTTATCAGCAGCTGACAAAGTTTGAAAGGGGTCTAATTGTGGGTCTCCATTTCGCCGTATGATCGAACCATCCTCTATCCAGATTTAATGGACCTTTGGGTGTGACAGTGTTGAAGAGACTGTGAGTGCAACGAATCCGAAAACCAACTGGCCCAGTATTTACTTTCACTGGCACACCTATAACATACAGTGATTTTCGTAGCACACTTGTCAACCAACCGAAAACCAGATGTGCAGTACTAGTAAACATGATTTTAAATAAAAGACACATGGAATTCGCCTATTCAGCAGCAGATTTCATACCACCTTTTGTTTGTCAACAAAGTGCTTACGAGAAATTAGATTACTATTCTTAACAGACCAAGAGCAGTCCTCATGGATAGACGACTAACAAAAAAGACTTTTGTTACTCTCCAAACTAAAATTCCTGCTGCACTGATACACTGAACACATATCAAATGAGCGTAATAAATACTGTTAAGTCCCATAGTGCTCAGAGCCATTTGAGCGCAATAAATACCTTGACAGAAAAAAATCGCAACACTAAAAATTAATTAATGTAGAGTAATGGAATTCCAGGAATACATCTGTTTAGCTAACATATTTGAGTGAAACCACTGCAAGATCACATATTAATGTATGTGAGATATATGCAAATGTGAATTCATAGTAAAAAAAATGGTTCAAATGGCTCTGAGCACTATGGGACTCAACTGCTGAGGTCATTAGTCCCCTAGAACTTAGAACTAGTTAAACCTAACTAACCTAAGGACATCACAAACATCCATGCCCAAGGCAGGATTCGAACATGCGACCGTAGCGGTCTTGCGGTTCCAGACTGCAGCGCCTTTAACCGCACGGCCACCTCGACCGGCAATTCATAGTAAATTAATAACCGGTGTAGCCGCCAGAAAGTCGAATGCAAGCATGCAGACTTGCATGCATTGTGTTGTCTATGTGCCGGAGTCACTGTGTAGAACAGAGTTCCATGCCTGTTGCTCTTGGTCATTCAATACTGGGACGGTTAACGCTGATGTGGATGACGCTGGAGCTGTCGTCTGATGACGAACCACATGTTCTCGATTGGAGACAGACCTTGTGTACGAGCAGGACAAGGCAACATTTCCACACTCTGTGAAGCATGTTGTGTTGCAACAGCAGTGTGTGGGCAAGCATTATCCTGTTGGAAAACACCCCATGGAATGCTGTTCACGAATGGAGCACAGCAGGTCGAATAACCAGAGTAACGTACAAATTTGAAGTCGTCGTGCTTGGTACTGCTATCATATAAAATTGCACCCCAGATCATAACTCGAGGTGTATTTTCAGCGTGTCTAGCACACAGGCCCTCAGCTGACCTCCTTCTAACTAACACATGGTGATATGGCGCGCGCCGCTAACCTGTGATCTTGTTCAGAGCGCGCATTGTAATCGATTATAGTTCACTGTCCTGGTGCGGGTGGCGCTCCGGTGGCGATTTGCTACGACGTCACTGGCGTGTGTTTGCGGTGGCCGTCGGAAAGCGAGAGGGCAGTTGGTTTTCCGGGGACTGGACGGAACGTGAAGTTCGCTCTGCCTGACCTGCTAGTGACTAGCACTACGGTTGTTGTGCCTCGCAATATGAGCAGAGTGGTCTGGTGCGGAGGCGACTCGCCGCTGTTCTGGCCATGCGATGGTGATTAATTAGAGTCGGCGTACTTGTTCTTTCTGCCTATCTGATGTGGAGGTCCGGTGGGGTCCTGTGATATTCTGGGCCGGAGACAACTAATTGCTGAATTTTGGAGTCGTCTGCCAAGGTGCGTAAGTGATGGGCAGTTGTGGGAGGCATGTCGGGGAGCTCTCAGCGGTTTATTTCGGGGACCGTTTCTAGTGGGAAGGCTCCGAAGTGTTGAGAGTTCGCTCTTCTGTGATTGCGTTGGGAGTTACCCGCGCCCTTTGGTTGTATCAAATTATTTTGTTATTATATTTATTGGTTGTGTGTTGCGCTTCTTTCATTTTGTGGTGTCACCGCCAGACACCACACTTGCTAGGTGGTAGCATTTAAATCGGCCGCGGTCCGGTAGTATACGTCGGACCCGCGTGTCGCCACTATCAGTAATTGCAGACCGAGAGCCACCACACGGCAGGTCTAGAGAGACGTACTGGCACTCGCCCCAGTTGTACAGCCGACGTAGCTAGCTACAGTTCACTGACAAATACGCTCTCATTTGCCGAGACGATAGTTAGCATAGCCTTCAGCTACAATGGCTACGACCTAGCAAGGCGCCATAATCCTTTGCTATATATATTGTGGTTATAACATTTACCGTCAAGAGAGATGTTCTACAAATGTGGATTAAAGTTAAGTATTCCAGAATCTACGTACTTTTCTTTATAGCATTCATTAAGTATCCTGTTTCAGACCTCACGCCAGCCTGCGTGAGTTTAAGCGCGTGCCTTTCGGCTTCCTCTCATTGTGTCTAGGCTGTCTTGTCTAGACACAACACATTTTATGGTGCCAAACGCCATTATCGTAAAGTTTTTCATATAAATCATTTTAAATTGTAATGCCAAGTTAACTTATTATTGGATATTGTCTTTTGGATAAACTCTAAAAGCATATTGTGAAAGGTTCCTGATTTTATGGTGGCAAGCTGCCGTTATTGTTTTTTAAAGCTTGCTCTTTGACCATTTGTTAAGTTTTGTAAGTTACATGAATTTGTTGTTATTTAAAGGAGTTTAGTATTGGTAATTTAATAAATTGTGTATAGAGTCTGCTGTTTGGATCTTATTTTGGGTGGAACTCCTTGGATAGTTGTCCTATAAGGATGCACATTTCACATGGTCATCCCTGGCAACGAGGCAGAACCAGCTTTCACTAGAAAACACAACAGACATCCACCCTGCCCTCCAATGAGTTCTCGCTTGATACCACTGAAGTTGTAAATGTTGTTGGTTTGGGCTAATGAAATGTACACTAAAGGACGTCTGGCTCGGAGCTGTCTTTGAAGCAACTGATTTGTAAGAGTGAGTTGTGTCACTGTGAAGGTAACGGCTGCTCGGATTCCTGCAGTACGACGAGTAAACCAGTGCCATACGCTGAACGCGGTGGTCTCTCCTCTCGGTAGCGCACATGGCCGTCCAGAGCCGCGTTTTCTTGCGACCGCACATTCTCGTGAGCACTGCTGCCAACAATTATTTACAGTGTCTAGATTCCTGCCAAGTATTTCTGCAGCATCGCAGAAGTAACGTGCAGCTTCTCGTAGCCTGTTACACGACGTCGTGCAAACACAGTGAAGTGTTGATAATGGTTTCTCTGTCATTTTAAAGGAATTATTCACTAACATCATACTCACCACGCCCAATCTCAAACTTAACTAACGTTCACGACTGTGTATTTAAAGCAAGTCTGTTTAACAATAACTTTATTTTGGAACTCTTCCATTTGGTCCTTGTTTGCATAGAAAAACAACAATATCCACCTTGGTGCAAAAAACGTTGTTAATTGTTTTCTTGTTTATTTTCCCAAACTAGGTTCGGCGACAAATGTCACCATCATCAGTGGGTTTTTAAATTTTTTTTAAATTCTATATTATAGTATGTTTTTAAGAATTATTGTCGCTGTTTGCGACATATTTTCTGTGCTTTTTTTCTGTTGCCGTTTTTTCCTCAGCGAAAGTCATGTCATCTGCAAGTTCGTTGGATTGTATGTAGTTGAATCTATACACAGAAAAACAAAATTTTCGCACTTTGTTTATGACCAAGGATATTACGCGAACAGCAAGATGGTGTAATATTCTTGATCATAAACAAAGTGCGACAGTTTCGTTTTTGCGTTCATTTTTGGAACACAAACGAACGGCAACAGAAAAAAACCACAGGAAATACGTCGCAAACAGCGACAATAATTCTGAAAAACATGCTATAACATACAATAAATAAGATTAAAAAAACGCACTGATGATGGTGATACTTGTCACCGAAACTAGTTTGGGAAAATAAACAAGTAAACAAATAACAAGGTGTTTTGCATAAAGGCGGACTCAATTTATGATATTGTTGTATTTTGCAAGCCTGTTTTGTATCCTCGTAATGGCGCAACGAGAGCCACTCTTACGCGACTGCCGCGTAATTTGAACAAACTTCATCTTTCAGATGTAGAAACACGCCCAACAATTTTCATTTGTATCGCACAACTCCTTTTTTGTATTGCGACTTTTTTTCCGTCAGTGAATAGTCATTTAAGAAGAAGTTCACTGTACAATATTTTTAAAAAAATCTGTATTATTTTTCCCTTAAAGCAGTTCTTAGTCCCATGAATGGATCCGTTGCCAAATGTAATTGCCATTTAATTTCTCTTTGTAAAACGAAGCTTTAAAATTTGACAATTTGTTCTCACGTTTTCGTTAGTATAGTTCTGTGTACACTAATAATCCGAAACATTATGATCACCGCCCGTCACGAGATTGAACGTCGCCTCGTGGCATTGTGCGCACGAAAGAAAGTATGTTGTTGTTGTTGTGGTCTTCAGTCCAGAGACTGGTTCGATGCAGCTCTCCATGCTATTCTATCCTGTGCAAGCTTCTTCATCTCCCAGTACCTACTGCAACCTACATCCTTCTGAAAGTATATAAGTGGATACGAGGCCAACAGGGAATTATGCTAGTAACGATACTGGCCGCACATGGGGAATACAATATTTATCTGCCGATAGCGGGCAAGCGACTTTCAAGCTACTGAGCGAGCCAGTGGGTGTGTTGGACCTTCCATTGAGCTACGGACCCCCTTGAAGATGTCTCCCGCAGTCGGAGACGAAACGTTGGGAATCGACACAGAATTCATCAACCGACCACGGCATAACAGCCCGGATAATTATAATGGACACAAATTTTCATTGCCGTCATTCCATTATACAGATGATGGTTGTCCATATTCGCAACTGCGAATACACTTTACGTACAAATGGGGAAAGCCACTGAAGGAGCTTTGACAAAGGGCAGATTGCTACGGCCCGACACCTGGCAAGAGTCATCTCGGAAATGTGGCATCTTGTCGGTAGTTCATGTGATGCTGTCGTGAGCTTCTCCGTATATCGGCTGAAGCAAGGTGAACCCACGAGTAGGCGACAAGTTGTTAGACGTCCATGTCTCATCACAAAACGTGGGGTGGCCTTTCCACTCTGTAAAGTAGGATATGCTGCGATCTTTGGCAGATCTAGCGACAGAGTACAATGCGGTCTTGGGTCGTGCACAGTGACTTGCACGATTAGTCATCTTAGCTTACAAGTCGCATCGCTTCGAGGAAAGTACTCGAGCTGTCGACAACTGCCTCCGCCATCGTCATCTGGAGTGAGTGTTTTTAATCCTGACGAAGTTGACAAAAACTGATATCGAAAGCTCGAGTGTTTTATTCAAAGTGACGCTTCTTTATACACACAAATTCCTTTGAACTGTTTTTCATCCTGTCTATCATAATCGTAAAAAAAGAAAGAATCCTTTCAGTTTAACGTCCCATAGATATTGACAGAGCGTTAATTTCGTTCTCCTTGAGATACAATTTAAGTAATGGATTATCGATTGTGAAGGGCAAAGTCGATCGTAATACGTATCAACAGGTCCTTTGATTCTAACCAAATCTGGTTTTAAGTAAATTTTATTTGTGTTGTACTCACGACATGCCTCTAACATCGACGCAGCATTACGGAGTGTTTGGTGACTCCGTAGATACCAAGCACACCTTCTGAAGTTGTATTTACGGATGCCTGTAAGAAATCCATATTTCGAATATTGAAACTATATAATCCATTACTCCATATTTTGCTACCACAAATTGAGGATGTGTAACAACTTAAGACCACAATAAGACAACAAGTATCATGGGAGACCTGCTCTTTTGGCTAATTGCAAAATTTTATCACGTATGGAGAAAGGAATCTGGTATGTAATGTCAGAATCCAATTAAACGATGTTTTCAAATATAAAAGTCATTCAACTAATGTTAGAGGAGAAAATATGTTTTACACCTACAACTAAATCCCAAACACATTAAGTGATTTAATATAAACAAACTGTTTAGCCATGTTAATATCAAAATTTTCCTGTTCATAACTTTGGAAATATGGCTCTCACACAAAATATACGACCAGTTTTGGAATCAGCACAACAGATGCTTTAGTAGGAGACACTCTACATATGATTTCACTATATTTCTAAATTTGGTAAAAATTACATTTATTTTTTTATGTATGATGGCTGAAACATTCATGGAAGAAATACTAACGTAATTACTGTTGCTGCCAAACTTGTATAGATTGCGAGTGATTTAGTATGCAAGTTTTTTGTTAAAAGTGTTATAAATTAGAACAATGCTTGCTCCAGGCAGCTTACTTCTATTATGAAGTACGTATTTATACTTTTTTTCGTGACCTCACGTCTCCTGGAGGGGAGAGGCAGGTCTTTAAATAGATTTTGGAAACATGGCAATGGCAGTTCAATGTGAGATATCGTTTCCGTAAGTCGTGTGGTATATTATTTCTTATATTTTTGTGATTTTCAACCAAAAATTAGGTTGGCGACACTGAATCGACATGGTCGACATTTTGTTGTTGTGAATCATGTGAATTGGGATTTCAGTGAACCACGCACTATGAATTAATGTTTCTACTTATTCATTAATACGTTGAACATAGCACATTCAGCACAAGTGAACCGAGGAACTAGTCTCCTGGAATGGACCACAGCCATTTTAATATGTCGTTGTTATCAACCATTTATGGATTTGTAGCGTCAGTTTACTTAGAGGGTCTCAGATTGCAGTTGATTTTAGACATCCAGTGTTAGATAACGCTACATCCTTCCCTCGGTCCTTGGCCTTGAACAGTTATAGATGTGTCCACTTATTCCAACGCGATACCTGATAAATGTACAGTGAAAAACGCTGCTTTTCCTTGTTATAAGGTTATTCGATAAACTCACATTTTCCTGCAGCTGCAGTTAGTCGTTTACCAGAGAAGTAGGAGTTCTTTTAGAGGACCATGTATTAGGCGTTGTCGTTTTAGTTATCTATTTGTAGAACGCTGAATGGCTTGTGTAATTTAACAGAGTATGAATGCGGGCGTTGTGAACAATTTGTTGACGTAATTGCCGGAACGAGGTGGCGAAATGTTGGATACTGCGCGCGCATTTCGGAGGACGACGCTTCAAATCCTGCTGACATCCAGTTTTTGGGTTACCGTGACTTTCTTAAATCGCTTAAGTTGTAGTTAAGTAAATCAGAAGAACATGGCCAATTTTCTCCGATCTCGTCCTACGTCTCTAATGACCTCATCGTCAACGGCACGTAGAACAGTTCCCATTTCTTTTCACTTGATTAAGTTTATATACGTACACTTTACGGATATAATATAGCCAGAATTATCATGCAATAATAATTCACCTGTGACACACCTCCAGAAAACCAATTTTTTGCACAATAACCTCAATAAAACGAAGGAAAAAACTTTTATATCAACTGGTCTGCCTCATGTACCATTATATCCAAATGGTTTATAAATGTTAATCTACATTCAGATCCGATGATGGCTCCTTTAGAGTGTTGAACCGGGTATCCAATAAAGAGTATTTAAGCGATCTTGGCTTTTGAATTATTTCTACAACAGAGTGATCGCCCCAATACGCACTGTGTGTTCACTGTCAAACAGAAGAATACGTCGGAGATGTTCCGATTTCTCCAACTGGCACTCCATTTTCTAGCGTCC
This sequence comes from Schistocerca piceifrons, assembly GCF_021461385.2. NCBI lineage: Eukaryota > Metazoa > Arthropoda > Insecta > Orthoptera > Acrididae > Schistocerca > Schistocerca piceifrons. The sequence continues at coordinate 392,383,260 of NC_060143.1, read as the reverse complement.
ACACCTCCACTCATTATCTCCAAATGAGAAAATGACAATATGTACACTCAAATACCACATTGAAAGTAACAATTGATAAATAAACCTGTAGCAACAGGAATACCAACATTCGAACTAAAAACGCTACGAACATAAGTTCCAACTTGATACTTCGTACAGGTGACCGTGACGAGTGCGTGGGTAGTGTAACGTGCTGAAAAGATCATGATGAGACAACGAAGGGGATGAGATAAGGTGCCACAACATAGCCTACTCGTATGGATTAGCATCATTTATTTACAAATGGTTCAAATGGCTCTGAGCACTATGGGACTTAACTGCTGTGGTCATCAGTACCCTAGAACTTAGAACTACTTAAACCTAACTAACCTAAGGACATCACGCACATCCATGCCCGAGGCAGGATTCGAACCTGCGACCGTAGCGGTCACGCGGTTCCAGACTGTAGCGCCTAGAACCGCACGGCCACTCTGGCCGGCATCATTTATTTACACGCGACACCGAAGAGACGACTGGAATGTAACTCCGAGTACTGGTGCAAATAGTGCTGATCAGCAATTTTATGTCGCCACCTATCGTGTCTTTGATGACCAAATACTATGAAGAATTTTTTCCTCCAGTAGGATTCGAAATGACTACCTTCAAATTACCGCCAACGCAGAAAACCTGTCACTGACGATCTCGCCAACTTTTCTGATTTTATTTTTAATGGGCCTCTTCCCCTCCCCTTCAGCCCAGTCTGAAGTTCGTCAAATTGGTGCCCACATGGGCGTAGCCTATTAGGTTTGAACCTGTTGCCTTCCGAGCCTTTCTCCCTAGGAAACTAAAGGTTCTCCTATCCTGAAAACATCTGGAAAACAAACTATTAAACGCAATAAAATCTGCACTTTTACTAACTTGTTTATTTGTCATTTTCTGAAAATACAATTCTTCATAGTTGGGAAACTAAAAGCTTCCAGTTCTTATGGGATTGAAATATTCTTTCTAGTCTAATAAAGGACATCATAAACGCACGATTGTTGTCGGTTCTCGTCGAACTCCATCTGAAACGTCCCCTTAGAAAAATTAATGAATTACTGTGCTGATAAACCTCTTACATTATTTGATTTTCAAACACCTGAGCAAAACTGAACGTACTCAGACATTACTCTCTTTACCTTTTCTGATCAACACTAACCTGACGCGCAATATTTTTTGCGCAACGCAATCTGACTTTCAATAATCCCTACAAAAGAATGGCCCTGACTACCATTAACCTATACCTTTCACAAATCACTTACCTCACAAAAATCTTCGTTACTCAACTACTGCAATACAGCGAGCGCCACTACTGCCAGCTAAATAAAAGATTCAAACTACTGAAGGCACTAACTACTGATAGGCATAGTTAGCAAAAGAAAGATTTTGATAGAGAACAAACAATGTATTTACTTTAATAGTGTTCAAAAGTCATAATATATATAGCAGTTCATGACATCCAGTCTTACAAATTTACTGTCTCTGATGGACACACGTCCAGATCATCCGCTCTCAAAACTCCGCCATTTCTCTCCCCACATCCACCACTGCTGGCGGCTCACCTCCAACTGCGCAACGCTACGCGCTGTTAACAGCCAACTGCCCAACACTACAATGGCATATACTCCAACAATGCAAACCAACCACAGCCTTCACACAGCAGTCAGTGATTTTCATATAGAGCGCTACGTGGCGTTACCGACATAAAAACCCAAACAGCCTATTTACACATCTTGCATTCCCTTTTAATGCAAACAAAAATATATGATTGAATACTTTTGGAACAATTCAACGAATTTTCCGCTGCATCTTTGTTACATGGTGCAGTGCTGCTGCTGCTGCTGCTACACATAAGTCTGGAAGTCTAGCATGTTCATAGTGCCCTTTGTTATTCAATAGCAAGCTAAATGAGCCACTTTTGCGATCGCATAATATGTGCTAATCCGGCTTATTGTGGTGAAGCTCGATCTATGCCACTCTCTTCCTCCTCGATAACCAAATAACATTTTGGTGTGCTAGGATGTCCTGTAACTGACAAGCTATGAAAGCGGGTAGTTTGTGGCGCTATTATTGAAAAGAAGAGAAGCTTGCTTTGCAACTCATATGCTGCTACCTTTAAAAATGTATGTAACTGAAATGGAACTTGTTTCCTGCCGATATAAGTTTATTGCTTTGACACAGTAGCAGAACTTAGAATTAATAAAACAGTCTTAATCGTATTTTATACGCCACACCTTGGCAGACGTGACGCCACCAGCAGTCGACCATGTGTTAGCCCTGGAGATGGCTCCTGAGATGGTTTGAAACCGGTCGGCACTAAATAAATATAAAATGCGATGAAGACTGTTTTCTTAATACTAAGGTAATTATATGAATAGCTGTTAATCCATAACCATGTTGTCTATACTAGAAGAAGTTGCTAGCATACCATGGCTCAATGCTGTCAAACGTTCCGTGGATATTCGACAGGACATGCCACAGAAACCTTCAGGGAAGTGCAACAGGCTGCTTGAGCGATCCGAACCGTGTAAAATGCGAAGGATACTTCCTTTCTCAGGTTTACTGAGAACGACATCTTATATAAGTGGCAATCAAAGTTTCTCAGAAGGTTTTCTTATAAGGCAAATACAGTTGAGCGGACTCCGGACCTTCATTGTTACGTTCCTAGCAACTTTGATACCGCAGAAGAGGGATACTCCTTCACCACTGACCAGCACTACAATGTACTTAGTCATATCGCAGGTGATCTGACATTTGCAGCCGAAAACATTTCACTAGCGATACCGGTCAAAGACAGACAGGGAAATTATTTCTTTGCTCACATTTCACTGAGAAGATTCGGCATGCTTTGACCATAAAACTATATTATACTAATTGTTTCATGGGAATACTGTTAAAATAAAATTTCTTGAGGAGAAACGAAATGATGTGAAATCCGTGGGATTTGTTGTTGGGACACTTTTGCTTGGAAAATCAGTCTGTCTGGCAGCGATGACGTTTGGTGTCGGAGTGGCCCACGGCGATGATTGTGGCGAAGGTTGTCTTATAGTGCAGGAAGCTGGGCTACTGAATGTCTATATTACAGCACATTATCGAAGTGTAGATGCCGAGGGATCTGATGCCGTAGTCTAATACGTTTGTGTTATTCTCTCTCTCTCCCTCCTCCCCCCCTCCCCCTCTGATCGTTATGCTGTTATTTTCGCTTGTAAAGAAGCTACATCATATTTTAGTTCAGAAAAAAAATCGATAGATTTCCCTGGTTCCAGAAAAAACGGTTACAAACTTTAGGGCAGATTCATCACGCCAAAAGCAAAAGAGCGGGAATCATTTTGAACATATGTTTATGACTTACATTTCTAAAACTTTCTTGCATTGTAACTGTTATATTGCTAGAGGAGGCCGAAATGCACGCTATAAGCTCACGCAGGATGGCGTGAGGTCTGAAACAGGATACGTAATGAATGCTATAAAGAAAAGTACGTAGTTTCTGGAATACTTAACTTTAATCCATCATTTGTATACATCGTTCTTGATGAGACATGCTTCATACGATAACTATCAATTGCTATGGCGCCTTGCTAGGTCGTAGCCATTGACTTAGCTGAAGGCTATTCTAACTATCTTCTCTGCAAATAAACGAGGCTTCGTCAGTGTTGCATCGCTAGCTAAGTCGTCCGTACAACTGGGGCGAGTGCTAGTAAGTCTCTCTAGACCTGCCGTGTGGCGGCGCTCGGTCTGCAATTACTGATAGTGGCGACACGCGGGTCCGTCGTATACTAGCGGACCGCGGCCGATTTAAAAGCTACCACCTAGCAAGTGTGGTGTCTGGCCGTGACACCACAGTAACAATAGTGAGGTTATTCAGTCCAGTTGTCAATCGTCTGATTATTGCCACTTGTTTCGCAACAACATTATCCCATTTTCAAGTGTTAAAAACAAGGAAACCAGATAAAACGGCCCTCTTTATCCCGTCAGACATAAGGCTTACTGACTTCCTGAGTTATAACCTACCTTAAAAAGTTTTTATGCCATTAGGCCTCGTCACAACTTAGAAACAGACTGCACACATGAATTGTCAACTCAAACCATAAAACATCACGAGCCGGTGCGTCAACCGTTCCCGAGGCACAGTTGCAAACTGAAAGCCGCTTCCATCACCTACCAACGTTGATATTTCCTTAAAGTCTAATGCTCAGCACCAACGATACTACTGTCTCTCATAAAATTTTTGAGAAATGCCTGTCTGGTCCTAGCACATTCTAGCTTAAAACTACCTGTTCTGAACGAAAATAGCATGAGGAAACCCTATGTCACTATGTAAAATATGTTTGTGGCTGCTTCTTAAGGAGAATATCGCTACAGTGTGCCCAGAAATGACCTTTAGACACTTCCGTCCTCTCATTCAAAGCGTCGAAGCACTCCTCTTTCAAGGCACAATAAATCTCTACCTCCTCTAATTTTTCTCCAACATGCAGCACCTTCCTGTTGTCCCGAAACATGTTGTGGCAGTAATGGCATTATTGACAACTTTGCTGAATGACCTTAGTATTGCATGTTTAACAATTGTATGATGGCTTCATATCAGGTTCTTACATTGTGTTGTTGAAGCCTTCCGTCCGAAGACTGGTTTGATGCAGCAGCTCTACACGCTACTCTAGCCCACGCAAGCCTCTTCATCCCTACGTGTAACCTAGGTCTGTTAGAACCGCCTTACTGTATTCACTCCATCTCTCTCTCTACGATTTTCACTACTCGCATTACCCTTCATTATCAAATTAAAGAGTCCTTGAAGTCTGAGGACGTCTCCTATTAAACTATTTCGTCTTTTAGTCAGGTTGCGTCATAAGGTTCTTTCCCCGAATTCGATTCAGTACCACCACATTAGTTCTTCGATCTGCCCATCTAATCTTCAACATTCTTCTGCAGATAACTATTTCATAAGGTTCTCTTCTCTCCTTGTCGGAACAATTTATCGTTCATGCTTCATTTTCGTGTACGACTAAGCTTTAGGCAAATACTTTTGGAATAGATTTACTAACACTTAAATTTAAATTAGATGTTAATGTATTTGTATTTTTCAGAAAAATTTTCTTGATATTGAACGTTTTCATTTTATATCCTCTTCAGTTATGCACTTTTTGCTGTCGAAACACCGAAACTCGTCTACTATTTTTAGTGTGTCATTTTCTAAACTTATTTCATCTGTATCACCTGAGTTAATTCGACTACATTTAACTGCCCTTGTTTCACTTTCGTTAATTTTCATCTTATAGCCTTTTTCCAAGACTTTGTCTGTTCAGCTGTACTGGTCTTCTCAGTGTTTTGTCACTCTTGAATTAAAAACTGGAAAATAAGGGGATTTAGTGATACGCTTATTTGAATTTTATTACTCATTTTGAAAGCACAGGCACGGTCTTCCAGGGATACAGTGAATTTTGTGGTTAATATTCAGATAAAATAGCCACAGGTCAAGCACAGTAGCAAACAGCAAATCAAGTTGTTGCCAACTGTGTCCCTATTATCTGAATATTATTTCACGATTTGAGGCTAGGTAGCCACCCTAAAATATCGTAAAGGGATTTCTTATAGTACCAGTGTAGTTTGCAGCAATTGTAGATTTAGAAAAAGCTTTTAACAATGTTAACTAGAATCACTCTTTGAAATACTAAAGGTAGTAAATACGGTGACTGAAAGGTAATCTACAGCTTGCGCAGAAACAAGACAACAGTTATAAGTCGAAGGACATGAAAGGAAGGTGGCGATAGAGAAGGTAGTGAGACAGGACGGTAGCCAATACCGATGTTATTCGATCTGCGCACTGAGCAAGCGCGAAAGAAATGAAAGGAGAAATTTGGAATTGGAATTTATTTTCGGGGTGCTTTACTGATACAGAGACGCACAAGACTTGGAAGGCCGGTTGCAGGAATGGATAGTGTCTTCAAAAGAGGTTATAATGCGAACAATAAAAGTAAAACAAGGGCGATTGTGATGGAATCAGTCTTTGGAGGTGAGGCACTGAAACTAGACATACGAGTATTTGTGCCGCTAAATAACTGACGATGGAAGAATTAGACGACGAAAACATGAACTAGCAAGAAAAGCTTATCGAAACAGATAAATATGTTAGCTGTTAGCACGTAATACATATTTAAGTGTTACAAAATCTCTTCTGAAAGTACGTCTAGATTGTAGCCTTACGTGAAGATGAAAGTAGACAGTATCGAGCGAGGTGGTGCAGTGGTTAGCACAATGGACTCACTTTAGGAAGGACGACGGTTCAAACCCCCGTCCGGCTATCCTGGTTTAGGTATTCCGTGATTTCCCTAAATCACTTAAGGCAAATGCCGGGACGGTTTCTTTGAAAGGGCAAGGCCGACTTCCTTCCCTATCCTTCCCTTATCCGATGGGACCTATGACCTCGCTGTTTGGTCCCATGCCCCAAATTAAGCAACCAACGTAGACAATAAACATTTTGCTGAAGAGAAGATGGTAGATCGGGTACCTACCGAAAAGGTACTGGATGTAATAGGGGAGAAAAGAAATTTATGTTGCATCTTGACTAAAAGAAGAAATAAGTTGATTGGACACATCCTGAGGCATCAAGGGATCGTTCATTTGGTAACTGAGGGAGTGTGTGGTGGGAGAGACTGGGGATGGAGGTTGGTTAAAACTGTACACTGATATGAAGACTTTACAGATTCAAGTGATTGTAGTCTCCAGTAGTTTTGTAGAGATGAAGAGATTTGCGTAGGGTAGTTTAATATGGAGAGCTGTATCGAACCAGTCTTCTTCGGACTCAAGACCACATCAATTTCTGGAGTAGAGATTTACTCCCAGATATCTACATCTATATTCTGTAAATCACTGAAGTGCAGGGCAGAGGCTCCTTACTGTTGCATTCGCTTGTGGTCTGCGGTAGTGTGACTCCAGTACCTTCTTCAGTGTGCAATTAAGAATAAACTCGAAAACTGCGATAATGGTTCCATATCAGCCTAGAATATTTGAGAACAAACGAAAATTTCTGCTGGAGTGGGATTCGAACCCTGTCCGGGAATCACGGTACTGTAGTGCGACCACCAGGGAGAATACACAACAGGACAAATGGAGGTTTGGGCGGCTCCTGGAAGCATGCTCAGATAGCCGAAGTTGTTAAGACGATCGCTCGCGACAAGTGGGAAACTACTCACGGTCCGGCACAAATGTTCATTTGCTCTGAAGTATCCTACAGCTAATGTGGAACCATGGCTGCGATTTGTGAGTTCATTCTTAATTTAATGCGGCTGTTGATCGTCAATACAGTGTATCCGACTCTGCACTGCAGTGTGCTTGCGATTAGTCTAATACTGTCTTTCCGGTCCCTACGGAAACAATATGTAGGGATTTGCAGTACATCCCTAGATTACTCGCTTAAGGCTGATTCATCGAATTTTGTAAGGAGGCTTTCGAAGCGTTTACAAGCATCTGCCAGCTGAGGTTTCGTGAGCACTCAGTCACGCTTTCAAATGTTCAAATGTGTGTCGAATCTTATGGGACTTAACTGCTAAGCTCATCAGTCCCTAAGCTTACACACTACTTCACCTAAATTATCATAAGGACAAACACACACACCCATGCCCAAGGGAGGACTCGAACCTCCGCCGGGACCAGCCGCACAGTCCATGACTGCAGCGCCCGAGACCGCTCGGCTAATCCCGCGCGGCGTCACGCTTTCCAGTGGATCAAACCAACCTACTACCATTCGTACTGCCCTTCTCTGATGATGTCCATCCCAAATCCTGTAATATCTTCATGACACTCCATGCCCTGTTTCTCAATGGTACTAAACGTGCTGTCCTTCTTTGAACTTTCTCGATGTGCTTCGCTAACCCTGTCTTTTAAGAATGCCACACCGTGCAGCAGTATTCCAAAAGAGGATGGACAAGCACAGTGTAGGCAGTCCCCTTAGTAGATCGGTTGCGTCTTCTAAGTGTTTTGCCAGTAAAACGTAGCCTTTGGTTCGCCTTCCACACATTTTCTATATGTTCCTTCCAATTTAAGTTGTTCGCAATTGTGATTACTAGGTATTTATTTGAATTTACGGCCTTTATATTCGACTGATTTATCGCGTAACCGAAGTTAAATGGATTCCTTTTAACACTCATGTGGATGACCTCACACTTCTCATTATTTAGGGTCAACTGCCAATTTTCGCACCATACAGATATCTTTTGTAAATCGTTTTGCATTTTGTTTTGATCTTCTCATGAATTTACAGGACGATAAATGACAGCATAAACTGCAAACAACCTAAGAAGGGTGCTCAGATTGTCTCCTAAATCGTTTATATACATAAGTAACAGTAGAGGGCGTATAACAATGCCTTGCAGAATGCCATGAATCATCTACGTTTTATTCTATGACTTTTCGTCAGTTACTACGACTGTGACGTCTCTGACAGGAAATTATGAATCCCGTCGCATAATTGAGACGATATTTCGTAAGCACGCAATTTGATTACAAGCGGCTTGTAAGGTACGGTGTCAAAAGCCTTCTGGAAATCTAGAAATACGGAATCAATTTGAAATTCCATGTCCATAGCATTCAACACTTAGTGTTCTAAATCCATGTTGACTCTGTGTCAATAGACCGTTCTCTTCGAGGTAATTCATAATGTTCGAATACAATATACGTTGCAAAATCCTTCTGCATATCGACGTTAATTAAATGGGTCTGTAGTTTAGTGGATTACTTATACTGTCTTTATTGAAAATTAGTGTGACCTGCGCAACTTTCCAGTCTTTGGGTAGGGATCATTTGTCGAGCAAGCGGTTGTGTAAGATTATTAAGAAAGGAACTATTGCATCAGCATACTCTGAAAGGAGTCTAATGGGTATACAATCTGGACCGGAAGACTTGCTTTTATTAAGTGATTTGAGTTGCTTCACAAGTCGAGAATACCTGCTTCTAAGTACTCACGTTGGCAGAAGTTCTTGATTCGAGTTCTGGAGTATTTACTTTTTCTTCTTTGGTGAAGGACTTCGGAAGGCTGTGTTTAGTAACATCGCTTGGCAGCACTGTCGCCGATAATACACTCCTGGAAATGGAAAAAAGAACACATTGACACCGGTGTGTCAGACCCACCATACTTGCTCCGGACACTGCGTGAGGGCTGTACAAGCAATGATCACACGCACGGCACAGCGGACACACCAGGAGCCGCGGTGTTGGCCGTCGAATGGCGCTAGCTGCGCAGCATTTGTGCACCGCCGCCGTCAGTGTCAGCCAGTTTGCCGTGGCATACGGAGCTCCATCGCAGTCTTTAACACTGGTAGCATGCCGCGACAGCGTGGACGTGAACCGTATGTGCAGTTGACGGACTTTGAGCGAGGGTGTATAGTGGGCATGCGGGAGGCCGGGTGGACGTACCGCCGAATTGCTCAACACGTGGGGCGTGAGGTCTCCACAGTACATCGATGTTGTCGCCAGTGGTCGGCGGAAGGTGCACGTGCCCGTCGACCTGGGACCGGACCGCAGCGACGCACGGATGCACGCCAAGACCGTAGGATCCTACGCAGTGCCGTAGGGGACCGCACCGCCACTTCCCAGCAAATTAGGGACACTGTTGCTCCTAGGGTATCGGCGAGGACCATTCGCAACCGTCTCCATGAAGCTGGGCTACGGTCCCGCACACCGTTAGGCCGTCTTCCGCTCACGCCCCAACATCGTGCAGCCCGCCTCCAGTGGTGTCGCGACAGGCGTGAATGGAGGGACGAATGGAGACGTGTCGTCTTCAGCGATGAGAGTCGCTTCTGCCTTGGTGCCAATGATGGTCGTATGCGTGTTTGGCGCCGTGCAGGTGAGCGCCACAATCAGGACTGCATACGATCGAGGCACACAGGACCAACACCCGGCATCATGGTGTGGGGAGCGATCTCCTACACTGGCCGTACACCACTGGTGATCGTCGAGGGGACACTGAATAGTGCACGGTACATCCAAACCGTCATCGAACCCATCCTTCTACCATTCCTAGACCGGCAAGGGAACTTGCTGTTCCAACAGGACAATGCACGTCCGCATGTATCCCGTGCCACCCAACGTGCTCTAGAAGGTGTAAGTCAACTACCCTGGCCAGCAAGATCTCCGGATCTGTCCCCCATTGAGCATGTTTGGGACTGGATGAAGCGTCGTCTCACGCGGTCTGCACGTCCAGCACGAACGCTGGTCCAACTGAGGCGCCAGGTGGAAATGGCATGGCAAGCCGTTCCACAGGACTACATCCAGCATCTCTACGATCGTCTCCATGGGAGAATAGCAGCCTGCATCGCTGCGAAAGGGGGATATACACTGTACTAGTGCCGACATTGTGCATGCTCTGTTGCCTGTGTCTATGTGCCTGTGGTTCTGTCAGTGTGATCATGTGATGTATCTGACCCCAGGAATGTGTCAATAAAGTTTCCCCTTCCTGGGACAATGAATTCACGGTGTTCTTATTTCAATTTCCAGGAGTGTATTTCCGTCGCTTTAGCGCAGAGAAGGCATTTATTGTTTCTTGCCGCTAACATACTTTACATTTGACCAGAATCTCTCTGGATTTACTCTCAGGTTTTGAGACAAAGTTTCATTCTGGAAAGTATTATACGCATCTCGCATTAACGTCCGCGCTAAATTTCGAGCTTTGTATCTGCAAAACCGTTCTGACGCGTTTTGTGTACCAGGAGGGATCAGCTCCGTCGTTTGGTAGTTTACTTGGTATATATCTTTCAGTTACTGTCGATACTGTTTCTTTGAATTCAAGCCACATCTGGTCTACATTTACATTGTTAACTTGGAAAAAGTGTAGATTGTCTATCAAGAAGGGTGAAGCGAATTTTTATCTGCTTTTTTGAATAGATGTATCTTTCGTTGATTTTTGATGGATTTGAGAGTTACGGTGTTCAGTCACGCTACGACAACTCTGTGTTCACTAATCCCTGTACCCGTTTTAATGCTCGTTATTAGCTCAGAATTATTTTTTACTAAGAGATCAAGCGTGGTTTCACAACAGATTACTAATAGATTCGGCTCATGAACTAATTGCTCAAAATAACTTTCAGAGGATGCGTTTAGCACAATTTCGCAATGATGTTTTATGCGTATCTCCGGATTTAAACATGTATTTTCGCCAGCATATTGAGGGTAAACTGAAATCATCACAAACTATATATGGATGAGTCGGTATGTGTTTGAAATTAAATTCGAGTTTTCTTTGAACCTTTCAGCAATTGTATCATCTGAGTTGGGACGTCGATAAAAGGATCCAATTATTATTTTATTCCGGTTGCCAGAAATGACCTCTACGCATACTGACTTAGAGAAACTACTTCGATTCCGCTACAAGACAAACTACTTCTAACAGCAACAAACACGCCACTACCATTGTAATCAGCCTATCATTTTTTAACACCGTTAGGTCCTTCGCAAAAATTTCAGCTGAACTTATCTCTGGCTTTAGCCAGCTTTCAGTACCTATAACGATTTGAGCATCAGTGCTTTCTACTATTTTCGCAACACAGCTACGACAATTTTCAACTGTTATACGAATGGCTCGTAAATCTACGTTCTTCCTGTCTTGAACCTACACACCTTGAGACAGAGGCCCTTTTTGTGTTTCCTCGAGACACTGTAACGTAAAAAACGGCCCAGCTGACGCTGCACTGCTACTGCTATCCGTGTAACCCCCTCTTGCGTGCTGTGGACTGTCGACCTGTTTAGCAGAACCCAAAACCCCATCACCGTACGGTGCAAGTCAAGGAATCTGCAGCCCATAAAGTCGCAGAATCGTTTGAGCCTCTGATTCAGATCCTCCACTCGGCTCTGTATCAAAGATCCGCAATCGGTCCTATCGACTACGCTGCAGGAGGTGAGCTCTGTTTTCATCTCGCAAGAAAGACTGGGCAGCCTTTACCGCTTCTGATAGCCACTCGAAACGAGAGAGAATCTCTTCCAAGCCAAAGCGACACAAGTCATTAGGGCCGATGTGAGCCAGCACTTGCAGTTGGTGCACCCTGTGCTCTTCATGGCATCCGGGAGGACCTGTTCCACTTCTGAGGTGACTGCACCTGGTATGCACACCATGTGTACATTGGCCTTCATCCTCTCCTTGGCAGCCATGTTCGTAAGGGGCACCAAAACACAACTAACAGTGGAGCTCCCAACTACCAATAATGGTACCCTCGGAGACCGCCCAGATCTCGCAGTCTGAGAGGTTTCCTTTGGGACTGCTTGTGGCTGAGATACAGTGTCAGCCACAGACAGTACTTGGAAACTGTTTCTCAGACTAACTGGGGAGGCCTTACATTTGGTCCCCTTACACCCGTCCAGCACTTTCCGTGTCCAGCGCCGTCCTCTCCAGCACTCCCCGTGTCCAGTGCCGTTCTCTCAGGACTGCCGCCCTACCAGAACTCTCCATGTCCTGTGCTGTACTGTCACCGTGTCCTCTCTCGAAACGATCCTTCTCCCACACTTCCATACAGTCTTACCATTAACGAGCGCTGTGATTGGCTAGAGCGCTCCCTCTAAGTCTCCAAGCGAACGTACACTCAAAAACATACTTAAGCACATACGAAATACTGGAGTTACATTTAAGTAACTTGAAATTAAATAAATATTCCTACGGCTGGACCATAAGCGAGCTGCAACACACATTATTAAATACATAAACAATAAATAAACATACATCAAAAGAAAAGAAGCAAAAGGCAGGCCAGTAGCCTAATGTCTCTGTGCTTTCTAAAACACAATAAATATTTAACCAATTTCTTCATGAATAGTATATATCGGATATAAACAAAGACATAGACGAGTAAATATACTTACAAGCATGCTGCTACCGTTTTTTCGTGTAAGTGTGGAGTACTTATGGCCTGACGCGATCAATAGTAATCTGCCATTTTGACCTCCAATAACGCATGTATTATTCAAGTTACATGCCTGTAATTCAAACTAATTTGGAGTTGCACTGATAGCTTTCTATAGACACGGCGATCGACAAAATCGGATGAAGAGTTTATATTTTGGAAATTCGTTGCTGGGTGTTACTTGTATAATTTACCGTCAGATACTAGACTTTAAACTAATAAAGATATTGAAAATCTGATTACACCATCAGAATCTTCGTGCAAGTAATAGTAATGTACCGGGTGATCAAAAAGTCAATATAAATTTGAAAACTTAATAAACCACGGAATAATGTAGATAGAGAGGTAAAAATTCACACACATGCTTGGAATGACATGGGGTTTTATTAGAACCAAAATGCAGGATGGCGCTCCACCCCATATTGCTAGACGCGTGAAAGATCTCTTGCGCACGTCGTTTGGTGATGATCGTGTGCTCAGCCGCTACTTTCGTCATGCTTGGCCTCCCAGGTCCCTAGACCTCAGTCCGTGCGATAATTGGCATTTGGGTTACCTGAAGTCACAAATGTATCGTGATCGACCGACATCTCTAGGGATGCTGAAAGACAACACCCGACGCCAATGCCTCACCATAACTCCGGACATGCTTTACAGTGCTGTTCACAACATTATTCCTCGACTACAGCTATTGTTGAGGAATGATGGTGGACATATTGAGCATTTACTGTAAAGAACATCATCTTTACTTTGTCTTACTTTGTTATGCTAATTATTGCTATTCTGATAAGATGAAGCGCCATCTGTCGGACATTTTTTGATTTTTTTGGTTCTAATAAAACCCCATGTTATTCCAAGCATGTGTGTCGATTTGTACATCTCTATCTACATTATTCCGTAATTTATTCAATTTTCAAATTTATACTGACTTTTTGATGACCCAGTACATGTTTCTTTTTGAGGTATCATGATTCATCTGGCTACTATTAATTTCTATACGAACTGCGAAATGTCTGCCATTAAGGTTTCACAAAGTCCGCCGTCTTTGGCACTCCCGGGATAGACATCTCCTTCGTCAACACAAAGCGCCGTCCTCGTCACAGCTTAATTCCCACCCACACGGCTGGACCATGCGCTGGGGCTACCCTCTCGTCCGGCTAACGTTTGCCACCACGTGTTTACTGCCGGGCCCCGGCTTTGACGAGCGTCCTGTGCCACCGCCTCTATTCCGAACATATAATATTTCCAGGGCGCCACAACTCGCCCGTTACCTCACAATCACAAGGCACAAAATATTCACCAGCTCAAAACATTTCAGAGTTTAACACGACAATTTACAAATTATCACATGTGATACAAAGAATAATCACTCATACTCTGTCTATCCTCAGTTCTGTCATACAAGTGAAAAAAGTGACCTACTATGAAGCACATCGAGACCTCTCAAAATATGAAGTCCCTTCAAAAGTTGGAGTATTGTAACAGCTGTTCACCGCCGCGAATCATTCACTTACACGACTGAGTGATGCACGTTACCATAGGCAGGTTTGACTTCTTTGTTCTGCTACAGTCTGCTTTTCCACCGGCTCAAGGCCATCCCAACCAAAAATACACCGTTCTTAAGCTCTACAGACATGATTTGTTTTGTAAAGGCCTCGAAGCTACTGCTATAGAGGCCGAGTTGCTACGGTTGTTACGACAGCCGAGTTTGTGAGTTCGTGACATAGCTTCTGGTGCAGTACAGTGCTAAGATAATTTCTCCCTGACACTATTACACAGCTGTGCCCCAGGGTTAGGTAACAGGATTGCAGAACGAAGGGCCGGCCAGAGTGGCCGAGCGGTTCTAGGCGCTACAGTCTGGAATCGCACGACCGCTACGGTCGCAGGTTCGAATCCTGCCTCGGGCATGGATGTGTATGATGTCCTTAGGTTAGTTAGGTTTAAGTAGTTCTAAGTCTAGCGGACTGATGACCAAACCAGTTAAGTCCCATAGTGCTCAGAGCCATTTGAACCATTTTTGCAGAACGAAGGTTCTACAACACTCCAACAAATTTGTAAAAAAAGTAACACAAATGAGTTAAAAAGGTTTGCTTATCTTTATGACTAGTTGAATATTGAAGTCTGCAACACTGCTTGTAATACAATACAAAAAAGTCCCTCAGTGGCTAAGTGCAAATAATTGTAGCTAAACTTCACAGTTCATAGCCCATGCAATTACAACTGTCTGTTCAATTCTAAGAGTTCACTAAACGACGTTCCCCGTCTAGGTCAGCCCTGGACAATGATCAAGCCAAACTCCTTCCGAGTAGGCTTCTCTCCGTTGTCGTCCGGTCATTGGTGGATTGTACTCGGCCGGCAATTGGTCGAGGCGAAGTCGATACCTTCATCCCCAGCGCCGTCCGTGGCGCTGGTGGAACTTACGCAAGTGGCGAGTCTCTATGGCAGTGGCGCCAGGTCGCATCTTTGCGCCTGTGGTGCTTTTGTTCTGGCTGTGTCTTGTTCGGACGACACAGCAATTTGATTCAACTTGACCACTTCCCAGAGTAAATTAATATATTACAACAATATTTAAATAAAGTAGTGTTACAAATAATGCGTCAGTTTTAGATCATTCACTAGAATTACAATAAAGGTTTGTTCATAAATAAATAAACTAGTATTCCTGTGCAAATGCACTCGTTTTAAATGAGAACAAATTGTCGATAAATTTTTTAAACAATTATCTACGTCGTCTCTTTTCAATTATGGTGTCCGCTAACACACGTAACTGAGCACTTTTCAATCAGCGCAGCTTTTTAATAGCACCATCAATCTACATAACGTTTCTGGCAAAATAGTAAACTGTTAATTAATTAAATATGCAAGTACGATAAAGTGTGAAGTATTCATGTTGTATTCATTTTCTGTATAATTGTGGAGTATATGATGTTCTGACAAGAATTTGCGTAATGAAAAAGATGTAACAGACGTTGTAAAACAACAAATAAAATAGATACAGATACGTAGCTTCCAGGGACGATAGGTGTAGTGCAATGTTATCATCTAAGATATCGTACGTTGAAATTTCAAGTAGTGTTTAAGAGTTGTTAATTCTAGATTCACTGTGAAAATGTTTATTGACTGTGGAATATTAAAGATAGTGAAATACTGCTGTGTCATTGGATGCACCTCATTTTTCTGAAATCGCAGATATACTCTTGAAGAGCTGTAAAAAGCTATCTTTCACCTTGGCTGACACTCCGACATGCCTTGGAGCATTGCCTCGCGCACAAAGGCCATGCGACCGCCAGCCTCCCAAATTCCCATCTTTGGAATTCACCCACTTCCGGCGACGCTGCGCCTCTTTTGTACACTGAAGCGTCAAAGAAACTAGTATAGGCATGCGTATTCAAATACATAGATATGTAAACAGGTAGGAGACGGCGCTGCCCCAGCAACACCTATGTAAGACAATAAGTGGGTGACGCAGTTGTTAGATCGATTACTGTTGCTACAATGGCAGGCTGTCAAGATTTAAGTAAGTTTGAACGTGGTGTTATAGTCAGCGCAGGAGCGATGCGACACAGCATCTAAGACGTAGCGATGAAGTGCGGATTTTCCCGTAGGACCATTTCACGAGTGTACCGTGAATATCAGGAACCCGGTAAAACATGAATCTCCGACACCGCTGCGGCCGGAAAAATGTCCTGCGAGAACGGGACCAACGACGACTTAAGAGGATCGTTCAACGTGACAGAAGTGCAACCCTTCCGCAGATTGCTGCAGATTTCAATGCTGGGCCATCGACAAGTGTCGGCGTGCGAACCATTCAACGAAAAATCATCGAATGGGCTTTCGGAGCCGAAGGACCACTCATGTACCCTTGATGACTGCACGACACAAAGCTGTACACCTCGCCTTGGTCCGTCAACACCGACATTGCACTGTTGATGCCTGTCTGACGAGTCTCGTTTCCAATTGTATCCAACGGATGGACGTGTACAGGTATGGAGACAATCTCATGAATCCATGTACCCTGCAAGTGAGCAGGGGACTGTTCAGGCTGGTGGAGGCTCTGTAATGGTGTGTGGCGCGTGCAGTTGGAGTGATATGGGACCCTTGATATGTCTAGACACGACTCTGACATGTGACACGTACGTAAGAATCTTCTGTGATCACCTGCATCCAGTCATGTCCATTGTGCATTACGAAGGACTCGGTCAATTCCAGCAGGACAATGCGGCAGCCCAAACGTCCAGAACTGTTACGGAGTGGCTCCAGGAAAATTCTTCAGAGTTTAAACACTTCCGCTGGCGACCAAACTTCGCAGATATGAACATTATTGAGCATATCTGGGATGCCTTGCAGTGTGCTGTTCAAAAGAGATCCCCACTCCCTCGTACTTTCACGGATTTATGGACAGCTCTGCAGGGTTCAAGGTGTCTCACGGAGGCTCTACACGACATTAAGCAGGTGTACCAATTCGTTTGGCTGTTTAGAGTAACGTATTAATGCTGGTCGCCTTATAATGGCTCTTTCACTCACTCTGATAGATGTCTCCACTTTGCTTCGAACAACTTCGTGTAGTGCTTGTCATCTGAACATCCGATGAAAATATACTAATGGCGTCCAATGATCGTAATGTTCGCACAACTGCACTGTGCCTTTTGAAGATTCGTCGGAAAACAGACTTAATTTAAAAATCGTCCAAAAGTAAAAAACAGTGTCTGGTCCAGGTGCTTTATTACACCATATCAACAAAACATCTGGACACCCCCCCCCCCCCCCCCCCCCCAGACAACGTCTCACACCAGACGAGTGTAACCGCTATGTTTGCGTGGTAGAGTAATGGTGGTGTACGCGTACGTGGAGAACTTGTTTGCGCAGCAATCGCCGACATAGTGTAGCTGAGGAGGAATAAGGGGAACCAGACCGCACGGCTAACCGATGGGCTACCAAGATTTAAGTGAGTTTCAACGTGGTGTTATAGTCGGCGCACGGGCGATGGGACACAACATCTCCGAGGTAGCGATGAAGTGGGGATTTTCCCATACAACCATTTTACGAGTGTACCGTCAATGTCAAGAATCCGATAAAACATCAAATTCCCGACATCGCTGCGGCCGGAGAAAGATCTTGCAAGAACGGGACAAACGACAACTGAAAAGAATCGTTCAGCGCGACAGAAGTGCAACCCTTCCGCAAATTGCTGCAGATTTCAATGCTGGGATATCAGTAAGTGTCAGCGTGCGAACCGTTCAACGATACACCATCGATATGGGCTTTCGGAGCCGAAGGCCCACTCATGTACCCTTTATGACTGCACAACACAAAAAACGACCTGGGACCGTCAACTGGACTGTTTATGACTGGAAACATGTTGCCTGGTCTGACGAGTCTCGTTTCAAATTGTATCGAGCGGACGGACGTGTACGGGTATGGAGACAACCTAACGAGACCATGGACCCTGCACGTCAGCAAGTGACTTTTCAACCTGGTGGAGGCTCTGTAATGGTGTGGGACGTGTTACAATTGGAGTGATATGGGACCCCTGTACGTCTAGATACGACTCTAACACGTGACACGTGCGTAAGAATCCCATCTGATCAACTGCACCCATTCATGTCATTTGGGCAATTCCAGCAGAACAACGCGACACCCCACACGTCCAGAAATGCTACAGAGTGGCTCCAGGAACACTCCTCTGAGTTTAAATACTTCCACTGGCCACAAAACTCTCGAGACATGAACATTATTGAGCATATTTGGGACGCCTTTCAACGTGCTGTTCAGAGGAGATCTCCACCCCCTCCTACTCTTAAGAATGCAGAATTCATGGTGTCTATTCGCTCCAGCTGTACTTCAGTTCTTCATCGAGTCCATGCTACGACGTGTTGCGGCACTTCTGCATGCTCGCGGGGGCTCTAGACAATATTAGACAGGTGTACTAGTTTCTTTGGCTCTTCAGTGTAGAAGTCAACATGTTGCTCCCAACGGGGCAAAATCTTGAGACGTAAAGGTAAATTTCGGAGCATCCCCAGAAAGTGTGATAGTACCTTTAGTGTTTACAATATAAACTATCTAATGGAAAATGTCGGAAGCTCTTTATGAGCGTTCGCAGATGATGCGGTTGTCTCTGAGAAAGGAGAAACACTAGAAGACAGTATCGATTTGCAAAATGACCTGCAGAAGATTGACGAATGGTGTTGATGCTGAACGTAAATAAATGTAACATACTGCACGTACATAGGAAATGGAATCCACTACTGCACTACTACACTATTGATGACAAGTTGCTGCAAACAGTACATACTGTAAAATATCTAGGAGTAACTATCAAGAGCGAACTTAAGTGGAATGACCACGTAAAACGAACAGTAGGAAAAGTAGCCGCCAGAGTGCGACTCCTAGAAAGAATCTTAAGGGATTGTAACTCATCCACGAAAGAAGTGCCCTACAAGGCCCTTGCTTGCCCGATTCTTAAGTATTCCTCTATAATCACCCGATCTCGGAATCTTAATTTTTTTACATGTTAGTTGTAAGGAATAAGATAACCAAGAGAGGGAAAGTGTGATTATATTGATGAGAGGAGGAAATAAATCGGCGACGCTTGTGTTGTCGGCTCCCTTTAACTCGATGATAAGTGACCGTGAAAAGATAACTAATAGTTGACCTTGTAATAAAATGACTCTAAAAAAATGACATCGGACTTTGTATTGGCTGCTGGATGGAGGCACTTAAGGCAGCGACAATGGCGGCTGCTCCACTGTGTCATTGTATTAAGTCGGTCGACAACAAATATGTAGTGAAATACATTTTAAAAAATCAGATGAGGACAATATATTATATAAGAAGAAGTGATTAAAGTAAATATTTACAACGATATAATATGAGTCAATCCGTTCAGGAGGAAAGCTAGGAAACAAGAGAGTAAAAAACGGTACTAAGACACCAGCATTTGTCCTTCTTACAACAAACCAAGAACGAAGTGCAACCGCACGATGAACTCTGGGAATATAGTTAAATTTTGTATTATAGTTCTTCAGTTTGATGATTACTAGGAAAGATTGATAGAAGAGAGAGATCGAACCTAGAGTGGCGCGTTTGATCATGGGATCGTTTACTCCGCGAGAGAGCGTTGCAGAGGTACCCAAAAAAACTCCAGTTTCAGACGCTACAAAAGAGTTGTTGGGCATCATGGACAGGTCTACTATTGAAATTTCGAAACAGTATTTCCCGGTAAAAGTCGGACACCACACTGCTTCCTCTCCCATACATCTCACGAAATCCCCACGATGAAAATATTTGAGAAATTAGAGATAATACAGAGGTTTAACGACAATAATCCTTCCCCAGCACCATTCATGGGAGGAACTGGGAAGGAGGAATCAGTTAATAGTATACCAGAAGTACCTCTCGTCACCTACCGTCAGGCGGCTTGCGGAGTATTGATGTAGATGTAGACGTAGAAGAATTCTACAGGTTACAAGTCCTGTCCAACTTGTAGAATCCAGTTAATACCAGTTTTTTTTTAAAGCTAACATATAGATTATAACATATAGATTAACAAATATAGATTATCAAACTGTTGCTGAATGAGACTCAAGAAAAGTAATAATTAAGATAAAACCTTTTACTAATAATTTTGAAACAAACTGAATCGTGAAAAACTGCAAGAACTTCGGAGCTGCCAACTATCTTCGGGTTCAGGGGAATGCAGCACCTTGGAAACTGATGTGGATGCGGTACTGACGCAGGAAAATGGCGCAAGAGTCACGGAATACACAACCCGTAAAGGAAGGCGGGCTCAGATGTTGCCAAGATTGTATAGAGAATATTGCAGAACTTTTCCTGGGAAGTCCTTACACATCCTCCATACACTCCCGACCTCTCCCCATGCATTTGCAATATTTTTGGACCCCTTTGGCCGTCGATTTGATTTCGGCTAACAGGTGTACCCGAAACAATTTCTGGTACACAAACACTCAGCAATACATAAATATTGCATTGCCATTAATAAACAGGATAATAAGAATGTCAGTACAGCTCCACAAAGGGAATTTTAACATAAAGGAAGAACAAGGTCAACAGTGGCGTCAATAAAGGTTCGAGGGATGGAACTTTATAGTGGCAACTATTTATTTGTAGCTCGTACAAAATAGATATGAGTTTCAAAGTTTTCCTGACCTTCAAAGTAGTCACCAGCATTGTGTATAGCCCGTTGACAGCGATGTGGAAGTCGTAGGATACTCTTAGCAGTGCCAGTCACCCCTACTCTTCAATCTACACATCGAAGAAGCAGTGACGGAAATAAGAGAGGTTGAAGAGTGGAATTCAAACTCAGAGTGAAAGGAAATCAATGATAAGATTCGCTGATGACATTCCTATCGTCAGTGAAAGTGAAGAAGGGTTATAGGATCTGCTGAATGGAATGAACTTTCTATTGAGTACAATGTATGGATTGAGAGTAAATCGAAGAAAGACGAAGACGAGTAGCAGAAATAACAACAGCGATAAACTCAAAACATTATAACTGGGGATCACAAAGTGGATGAAGGACGTCCGCTACATAGGTAGCAAAATCACCATAGACAGACGGGGCAAGATGGATATAAAAAACAGACTAGTACTGGCAAAAAGGACATTTCTGGCCAAAATAAGTGTACTAATATCAAAAATAGGTAATTTTTTGAATGCACTGTGGGTTATTGGTGAAAATTTGTAAATTAACTAACCATCACAAAAAGTGCGGTTTATAAAATCACATGCTGTGAGTGTCAGTCATTAAAAGATAGATGTGTATATCCCCACACCTATTATTAAACGAGCAAACCCATTTCAGTTATTCACCTCTTTTAGATGATATCACAACCCCAAGATAGAAGCAAAACTTTGGTCCCCAATCCATCGTTGTTAAAAATTGCTTGGCTGATGCATACTTTAGTCTTATCATAGTAGTGTAATTGCTGAATTGTGTAAATAAAGTCTGCAATTTGTTAAAAAAATGGTCAGTGACTTAAATGTACATTAAGCTATGGATCGATACCTTAAGAAGTTGAGATGATTATCTTTACTTTTCCATCATGTTTATCTGTGCATTATCATCTTTGGAAATCAATAATGTACTTGAAAATGGGCTTATAGCCCGAAACCTAGGTTGTGCAGTAAGGCAAAAAACAGTGTTTGTTTATTCAAACATAGGTCTTAACGTGAGGAAGAAATTTTTGAGAATGTACTTCAGGACCAAAACATAGTATTGAGATGCTGTGTCCCATCACTAGTGCGCCGACTGTAACACCACTGAAACTCACTTAAATCTTGATAACCTGCCATTGTGGCAGCAGTAACCGATCTAACAACTGCGCCAGACAGTAGTTTTCTTATACAGGCGTTGCCAACCGCAGCGTCGTATTCTGCCTGC
The DNA here is from genome assembly GCF_021461385.2 of Schistocerca piceifrons. NCBI lineage: Eukaryota > Metazoa > Arthropoda > Insecta > Orthoptera > Acrididae > Schistocerca > Schistocerca piceifrons. The sequence goes on along the minus strand of NC_060143.1, from coordinate 392,360,967 downwards.
CTGTTTAACTATCTCTGTGTTCGAATACCAGATTCTTTGGCGCTTCAGTGTAAATTGGTGATCAGTTGATGTCTCAATAGTCATGTTGTGCCACAAATTTTTTTTCCTCCCCAATGCTGTTTAATACCACTTCCATACATGGCTACACTCAAGACAAATACTTTCAGAAAGAACTTTCTGACAAATTTATATTCGATGTTAACAAATTCCTGTTCTTCTGAAACGCTTTTCTTGCCATTGCCAGTCTACATTTTATGTCCACTCCACTTTGCCAATCATCAGTTATTTTGCTGCCCAAACAGCAGAACTCATCTGCTACTTTCAGTGTCTCGTTTCGTAATCCAGTTCCCTCAGCACCACCTGACTTAATTCGACCACATTCCATTATCCTTATTTTAATTTTGTTGATGTTCATTTTATATCCTTCTTTCAAGACGCTGTCTATTCCGTTCAAATTCCCTTCCAAGTCCTTTTCTGTCGCTGTTACAATGTCACCGGCAAACCTCCAACTTCTTATTTCATCTCCCTCAACTTTAATTCCTACTCCAAATTTTTCTGTGGTTTCCTTTACTGTTTGTTCGAAGTACAGATTGAGTAACATCAGGGATAGACTACAAACGTGTCTCACTCTCTTCTTGACCATCGCTTCCCTTCCATTCCCTCGATTTTTATAACTGCCATCTAGTTTCTATACAGATATCCTTTTGCTTCCTGTATTTTTCCCCTGCTATCTTCAGAATTTTGAAGAGAGTACTCTAGTCAACACGGTCCAAAGCTTTCTCTGTATCTACGAATACTGAAAATGTAGGTTTGACATTACTTAATGAAACTTCTAACCTAAGTCGTAGGGTCAGCACTGCCTCACGTGTTGCTGCATTTCTCCGGAATCCAAACAGTACTCTTCCCCGAGGTCGGAACTGCTGTGTACCTTCTAAATGTATTTATAAACACCGCTTAAATAAAATATAATATTAGCATAACATTACAAAACGCGCCAGGTTAGCCGAGAGCACTAATGCGCTGCTTATTGGACTCGGATAGGCGCGCCGCCCCTGTATCGAATCCGCCTGGCGGATTAACGACAAGGGCTGGCGTGCTGGCCAGCCTGGATGTTGTTTTTAGGCGGTTTTCCACATTCCACTAGGTGAATACCTGGCTGGTTCCCACGTTCCGCGTCAGTTACACGACTCGCAGACATTTGCAGCACGTTCGCACTATTTCACAATTTACACTAGACGCAGACAGCTGGGACACAGTCATAGGGGCATGGGGTGGCGGCAGGAAGGGCATCTGGCCACCCCTACAAATTAACCTTACCAAATCCGATTGTAACCACGCCGATCTTGCGAAACCTGTGGGACAAAGGCATAAGCAAAAGAAGAAGAAGATTAACATGACATTACAAACTACAGAAAAATTGCTATATTGCAGTAATTAGGTAAGCCTTAGTCGAAAAATATACTGAATCAGGTTGCACAATCAATACTATCATATACAGTGGTCATACTCTAACGAAACGTCATACAGACAGAAGATCTGTCTTAAATATTAATTAATATGGAAAACTAAGGAAATGAAATAATGAAAGCATGAGTCAGATAAAGGAAGAGGGCGAACCTGGTATAATGGTGTAACTGGGTTGTGATGGAATGCAAGAACCGCTAAAAGGAATAGAAAACTGGAGCGTAGAAGAGGAAAAGATTACAAGAAGGAATGACATATATAAACGTAACTGCAAAAACATCTAATCGTCAGATGTCACATGAAAGAAAAAGTACAGGAAGATGAGAAACAGTCATTTAACAAGTGCAATAATATAATAAGTAAATAGGAACAAACAGTTCACTAACCGATAAACGAAACGAGATAAACCATACTGTCGTATGTGCTTACTAAAGAAATCACTATATCAAACTGATTTCGGTAAATATCTAAAGGAATATGTGACAAACTACAGGGTTAAATTTTTGCATGTCTTATGTGGCAAGAGGTTACATAATCCATTATTTTTACAACTGTTTTGAGTTTACACTGGTGTTCATGTATCCTTTGACACTATCGCTTTTCCACAAGCTCTCTGTTTTCATTATGTAAAGTTTTCTTTTGGGTCTTTCTTTCACCTTTGTGATCAAGTATCATCTGTTATACTGATCCGATGTAAAAACAAATATATTATGTACAGTGAAACATTACTAATGCAGGTATGTCATGAAAGATCTGTGCACACAAAATGCTTGAAAATGTTGTATTTCATGTTTTTTTAATAACATTGTAATTACTCATATAGATAATGGCTTAAGAATGAACGTTAGCCATTAATAAAATATTGTTAGCAACTCTCCTGGGAACTTCAATTAATAAATTAGCAATATATTGAATTTTTGATCCCGATACCAACAGAATAGTGGAATTACAGAAATTTTTATATTTTTGACGACAAATCTCAGTCTTTTAGAAGCATTCATATCATGCTGCAGTGAGAATGAGGATTTTTTTTGTGTATGTGTGTGGGTGTGGGGGCGGGGGGGGGGGGGGGGGGGGCGCAACCATTAGCAGCTTATGAGACCCAGAAACGTTTTGGTAGCTCAATCAGCCAGATGTTAGCAAACGATACTATGTGGGAATGGAGAGTGATCATCTTGTTGAAATACAGAATGAGAGAGATCTTCCTCTAGTTGAGACATGCGTCAACCTGTGAACTTTTCCAGGAAGGCGTCGCCAGTGACAGTCCCTATACAAAAAAAAAGGAAAGTATCATGCTCTCTTTGTTCATGTCTGCCCCATTAGAAATCGATCTGGCAGTAATTTACTTCAGTATTCTATGTTTGTGAAAGTATAATTCTATATTTTCGTTATTAACAGTTAATAAATCAGATGGTGAAAAGATTTGCTTTGTTTAATTTTTTAGCAGTGTGCACAATATTAGCCTTGCCAGTTACGATAGACAGAGGTGCAGTTATCCATAAATAAATACTGTCTGAAAAAGTCACACACCATCTTTGTAAGATTACAGAGTGTCACAAATATTTCCCTGCTACTCTTAGATCAGTTAACTAATAAATCAAATGAAAAATGAAAAATTGAGTACAATCTGAATGATTAATATCTTTGAAGTGAACATAAATAAAAATCTTGAAATGGTGATTACCAACAATACCTTGGCTTTACAAAGGAATCTAGCTGCTGTTACAGACACCTTCTAGTCCAAGCACTCAAACATAAGTATCTCTATCTCAGTTCCTTCTTGGTAATTTGTCATTTCACTGAATAAATGCCACAATCCAAAGACCACTAAGCTCTCTCACAGGGGCATTGACTGTGTTTCACGTATCAGCCACCGACTACAATGTCCGCCACCGTAGCTGAATGGACAGCATGCCAGCTTGTCATGTCAGGGAGCCTCCACCATAGCTGAGTGGACAGCGCACCAGCTTGTCATGTCGAGGGGCCTCCACCATAACTGAGTGGCCAGTGCACAGCTTGTCATGTCAGGGGGCGTCCACAAATGCTGAGTGGACAGCACGCTGGCATGTCATGATGGGGAGCCTCCACCATAACTGATTGGACAGTGCACCAGCTTGTCATGTCAGGGGGCCTCCACCATAGCTGAGTGGACAGCGCACTGGCTTGTCACGTCGGGGGGGGCCTCCACCATAGCTGAGTGGACAGCATGCTGGCTTGTCATGCCAGGGGCCTGGCCTTGATTCATGACTGGGTTGGAGATTTTCTCTGCTCAGGTACTTGTGTCAACTTCATTATTCCCATTTCATCCTCATGTAAGCACAAGTCGCCGAAGTGGCATCACCTCAAAAAACTTGCACCAGCCGATCGAGTCCACCTGCTGGGAGATCCCCACTACACGACATATTATTTGACTGACTACAGTGTCAGTGAGTCACAGTTGTAATCACCCAACTTATACGAATGCCTGTGCTTGACAGTATAGAGGAATATGAAATTTATCAATCACACAGGCTCAGTCATAGGTAAAGCATAGGGTAGACATCTGTTAATTGGTACAATTCCAGGAAGATATATGTAGTCTACAAAGGAGATGGTAGATCCATCGTACAATATACTCAGTTGCGTGAAACCCATAGCAAATGCAACTGATAACCTGAACGTATACAGAGGAGGGGAATACGAAGGGCCATAGGTTTGTTCGACTCACGCGACAACAGATGCTGAAGAAGCTGAACTAGTAGGCGCTAGAAAATAGACGGAAAATATCCAGTAAAGACCTATGTACAAACTTCCAAGAACCAGCTTTAAGTGAGAAATCGAGGAACTACATCTGCTACGTATTGTTCCCGTAAGGATCTCGAAGGCAAGATTAGACTCATTACAAGAAGCACTGTGGCGTTTAAACGGTCACTCTTTCCCCGCTCCATGTATGAATGGAACACGAAAAAGCCCAACGAACAGGGACAACGAAAAGTACCCTCTATCAAAGTGGTTAGTTGAGTATGGATTAGATGTACAAGGGCGTTCAGTAATGCAATACCTTTTTTCTCGGCCAGTTTACGTTGAAAAAATTCGGGATTTGTTGTGAGACATCGTGGAATATTCCCATTTCAGGTCCTATAGTTTCCTAATGTTCCGATAGGTGGTGGTGCTCTACGTAGCCTACAAAATGGCGTCTGTAACGGATATACGTGCCATGCAGAGAGCCGTCACTGAGCTCTTCTTGGCGGAAAACCAGAGCATCGCAGATATTCACAGGCGCTTGCAGCATGTCTGCGGAGACATGACAATGAACAAAAGCACGGTGAGTCTTTGGGCGAGGGGTCTGTCATCATCGCAACAAGAACGTGCAAACGTGTCCGAGCTCCAGCGTGCCTTCCGGCCGCACACTGCTGTGACTGCAGGAGTGCTGGTAAGAGTTGAGGAGGAAACCACTTCAGCTTGTTCGTCGCCACAAAAACGCAAACTAACTTCTCCTTCTCCGTGACAATGCATGGCCCCACACAAGCCTGCACACGCGATAGCAGCTTACAAAGCGTCACCGAACTGTTATTCATCCACCCTACAGCCGGGATCTCGCATCTTCCATCTGTTTGCTCAGTGAGGGATGGAATCTGCGGAAAGTACACTCCTGGAAATTGAAATTAGAACACCGTGAATTCATTGTCCCAGGAGGGGGAAACTTTATTGACACATTCCTGGGGTCAGATACATCACATGATCACACTGACAGAACCACAGGCACATAGACACAGGCAACAGAGCATGCACAATGTCGGCACTAGTACAGTGTATATCCACCTTTCGCAGCAATGCAGGCTGCTATTCTCCCATGGAGACGATCGTAGAGATGCTGGATGTAGTCCTGTGGAACGGCTTGCCATGCCATTTCCACCTGGCGCCTCAGTTGGACCAGCGTTCGTGCTGGACGTGCAGACCGCGTGAGACGACGCTTCATCCAGTCCCAAACATGCTCAATGGGGGACAGATCCGGAGACCTTGCTGGCCAGGGTAGTTGACTTACACCTTCTAGAGCACGTTGGGTGGCACGGGATACATGCGGACATGCATTGTCCTGTTGGAACAGCAAGTTCCCTTGCCGGTCTAGGAATGGTAGAACGATGGGTTCGATGACGGTTTGGATGTACCGTGCACTATTCAGTGTCCCCTCGACGATCACCAGTGGTGTACAGCCAGTGTAGGAGATCGCTCCCAACACCATGATGCCAGGTGTTGGCCCTGTGTGCCTCGGTCGTATGCAGTCCTGATTGTAGCGCTCGCCTGCACGACGCCAAACACGCATACGACCATCATTGGCACCAAGGCAGAAGCGACTCTCATCGCTGAAGACGACACGTATCCATTCGTCCCTCCATTCACGCCTGTCGCGACACCACTGGAGGCGGGCTGCACGATGTTGGGGCGTGAGCGGAAGACGGCCTAACGGTGTGCGGGACCGTAGCCCAGCTTCATGGAGACGGTTGCGAATGGTCCTCGCCGATACCCCAGAAGCAACAGTGTCCCTAATTTGCTGGGAAGTGGCGGTGCGGTCCCCCACGGCACTGCGTAGGATCCTACGGTCTTGGAGTGCATCCGTGCGTCGCTGCGGTCCGGTCCCAGGTCGACGGGCACGTGCACCTTCCGCCGACCACTGGCGACAACATCGATGTACTGTAGAGACCTCACGCCCCACGTGTTGAGCAATTCGGCGGTACGTCCACCCGGCCTCCCGCATGCCCACTATACGCCCTCGCTCAAAGTCCGCCAACTGCACATACGGTTCACGTCCACGCTGTCGCGGCATGCTACCAGTGTTAAAGACTGCGATGGAGCTCCGAATGCCACGGCAAACTGGCTGACACTGACGGCGGCGGTGCACAAATGCTGCGCAGCTAGCGCCATTCGACGGCCAACACCGCGGTTCCTGGTGTGTCCGCTGTGCCGTGCGTGTGATCATTGCTTGTACAGCCCTCTCGCAGTGTCCGGAGCAAGTATGGTGGGTCTGACACACCGATGTCAATGTGTTCTTTTTTCCATTTCCAGGAGTGTAGTAAGCGGATGATAGGGAGGTTACTGATGTTGGCTCCGATGTCGACGAGTAAAATGTCACCACGGGTGCTCACAGGCCCTCCCAGAAGGGCGGCTTAACCCTTTCGTGGGCAAATTTATTGATAAATTTTTTTTAATGAACGGAGAGCAGATAGTAGTTAACAGATAGGTATATTTATCATACAGAATATCAAATTTGCTCCAACTATGAAAGTGAGGTCACACAACAAGGTGGGAAGTATTCTTCCCACTGCCCTTCCTTGGAGTTAAATGACAAAAACAACTTTTTCAATATATGCCATATTTATTTGATACATTTACTTCTCTTGTTACAATGATTGTTCACAATTACTTGCCATGAAATTTTCTGAAACATGGGTCTATGCAAAGTGGTATTTGACAATATGTATAAACACAGCGAGTGCTCTTTTCCGTAGCTTTTGTACTAAAATGACGGCACTTCCAGTAGGTTTCTTCTAAAATGGGTTGATGCTCCCCTACAGCCACATGACGAAAATCTTCAGGCACTTTACCCCTTTTTGCCAGAAAGACAGGTTTTTGTCCACGCCTTTTTTGGGATGAGAAGCCAGCGATCAATTGTCTGGCTAGATGGATGCTGTATGTGAGCTGATCATGCTGTCCACTTTCTATTTTACTTATTTTCCACAAGATAAAACTGTTCACTGCAGCAACGTCCACCAGGAAATAAAATATTCTTGTGCCAACATTTTACAGAACGTCTGCCAATAGCGTACCTTTCTCGTAATTGATCAAACTTATCGACACCACCCATTATTTTGTTGTATTCTGCCACAACTTCAGGACAATAAATCTCTGTACTAGTACCATCCTTGTTTTTCCTTTTCACTGTGGCTGTTTCTCATGGGTCATGAATTGAGGACAGGAAAGTGACTGGACGGTTATCCATCCATTTTACTGCAGAAATGGCTCCTTTTGTTTCATACTGGAATTCTCCTCGTTCAAATTTTAAGTTTTCCCTCATAAATTTGGGTAAATCAAAAGTATTTACCTTATACTATAGCTTTGAGGAAAAAATCACAAAACGTCACGCAAACAGCACTGAAAGGCTCCTTTACAGAGCAACACTTAGCTAAACAATGCCTCTGCACCAAGGTACAGCAAAATCGGCGGGAACTTCCGATTGGAAATAGTACCCTATACTGTTCACTAGGTGGTAGCACCGTACAGAGGTGGGAAGTGTGAATCTCACTGGTCTAGGAGCGAGTTCATTGTAGTGGGAAGCATGTTTCCCACGGCTCACTAAAGGGTTAAGGCCGTCGCATGGAACGGAGATTAGGTTGAAAAATAGGGTTTTGTAGCCCAAAGAGTGTGGAATAATATGGTGTATTGGAATCCCGAATAAAATCAACGCACCTTCAGGAAAAACAAGTTGTTGAGTTACTTACTGAACGCCCTTCGTAAATCGGCTACTAAATCGAAACCTAGGAGGCAAAAATAATCAGTGAATGACTGGCGAAAAAAAGTGTTTTTTCGCTTTACTGATGTTTCACTAAGTACCCACTGTGAAGTCAACAAAAACAGTAACAATCCAGATTCCACAGGGAGCGTTTGATGCCCTGCAACGCTCATATCGCCCGCGGGCGTGGCGTTGGCAGCTTTGTCGAACGGCGGCGGAAGAACCAGTGAAAGCCAACACGAAAGTCAGCAGTCCCGGCATGCCGTCTTTTCCGGCTGCGTCTATTTTTACTGCTGCAATGAGGTGGTCTGCGTTATCGTCCTCAGCTACGCGATTACACAATTAACGCCCACGATATCGTCATGTTTACTACCGTGCTGCTGACTCGCGGCGGGTGGCTCCATTAATGAAGAAATACAGCGTGACTTAACAGCGTTTACGACACACGCACAGGGATAACTCCCTATCACTGAAGCAATGAGAGCGCGCTGTCCAAGTGGCCAACAGCCTGTTCAGGGGCCACTATACATTTCTCATATCTCCTAACATGTCCTCGAGAAAGGAAACGTGATCTTCGCTTCTGGACCGATTTCCAAGAACACTTTCACACGCACTGCCTGATAATTACTATCACTAAGGGAAAAAACGCACTGCAGGCAAGTTCAAATATTTTATTTACTGAATGTGAACGGTGAGTACCTGGAATTTCTGGAAGGACTGGACCAGGGGCTTACAGACGTTCACTCACCTTTTATTAACCTTATATTTAACAATTTACTAAGTGATTAAATATCTGTAGTACACTGGTCTCCAAACAACTCTACAACATTAATAGATACAAACAGATTTTGCGTGCCGTAAGTTAAGAAACAATCAGTTAACATGCAAAGCATTTAAATCACTATGAAAACAAACCTAACTGGTTAACTATAATTATAACGTTAATTTAATCTTCGATAAGAACCTGGAACAGAATATGATCATAAAAAAACAGACCTTAAGGCTTCAACCCCATTACAGATCAAAGCAAGGGCTAAACTTAGGATAGCATTAGCAACAAGACGGAACAATTTCTGGTATACAAACACTCAGCAATACATGGAAATTGCATTGCCATTAATAAACAGGATAATAAGATTGCCAGTACAGCTCCACAAAGGGAATTTTAACATAAAGGAAGAACAAGGTCAACAGAGCCCTCAATAAAGGTACGAGGGTTGGAACTTTAATAGTGGCAACTATTTATTTACAGCTCGTACAAAATAGATATGAGTTTCAAAGTTTTCCTGACCTTCAAAGTAGTCACCAGCATTGTGTATAACCCGTTGTCAGCGGTGTGGAAGTCGTAGGATACTCTTAGCAGTGCCAGTTGTGTTGACAGTTCGATCGGCGCGGTCTATTGCCCGACGAATTTGTAGCAGTTCTGAAGCGAATGCAGTGAAGTTTTTCCTTCAGTTTAGAAATCGAGTTGAAATTGCGAAGGCTTAATTCAGGGGAGTGCAGTAGGTCGTACAGCACTTAGCAGCCCCATCAGTCAAACAAATCAGTAATAGCTTGCACTGTACGTGTTTGAGCATTATCCTGAAAAATGATGGCCAGGTCCTGCAGAAAATGTCATCACTTCTGTCTCTATGCTGTTCATTTTTGGAAAACAACTTACGACCTGGAAACTGGTGGGATATCTGAAATGTTGGTGCCCTTCCCGGGGCACAAAACCTGGTCCTTCTGTGCGGAAAGCCCAAGTGCACTCCTGTAAATGGAAACTGTCCGGCTGCAGTAGAGGAAGGTTAGGTTATCGTAGTTTATTTGTATTGGTGGGAAACTGATGTAAAGATCGATCCTAATTACGAAATAAATCATAAAAATCGCGCCTAATTACACATCTATATGAATAGCACTATATAAGGAGGGCCTAAAATCGCAATGCAACTCAAAAATTGAAGATTTCATGCAACTGGTGTTATCCTGTGGGGAAAGAAAGTTCACGATACCACTCAGTACTAGTGGCAGACCTACTGAAAGTAAACTCTACATAGGACTATCTCTTCACCTACAAGCTGACGGGAAAAAGGCAAGAGTGGAAGGTAGTATCTTTATTTTTGGCAGGAAATGTGTTCAACTGACGAGATGTTGATGTTGGACCGAGATGAGTTTCATAAGTGCATTACCTGTAAGCATACTGAACCGTGTAGATTTAGGAGTGCATGTGTTTATACTATACAATTATTTTACTCTTTGCCGGTACCATCGTGTTACTGATTCCAGCCGGCCGGGGTGGCCGAGCGGTTCTAGGCGCTACAGTCCGAAACCGCGCGACCGCTACGGTCGCAGGTTCGAATCCTGCCTCGGACATGGATGTGTGTGTGATGTCCTTAGGTTAGTTAGGTTTAAGTATTTCTAGGTTCTAGGGGACTGATGACCTTAGAAGTCTCATAGTGCTCAGAGCCATTTGAACAATTTTTTTTTTTTTTTTTTGTACTGATTCCAGTCACTGGAATAATACTCCAGAATTTATAGCGCAGTTGATTTACATAATATGTCTCAAACCCCATCAGTCTGGAGCTCCATCATGTATAAACCACGCATTTTTTCTTAACCATCTGTTATATCATCACACCACTCTCATGTCCACTATACACCGATAAAGGGCGCTAACCTCCTCGACATGAGCACATCTGAAAAGATGGACAGATGCCGTGAGTAAGACTGGTACAGAACAGTTATGGACTCAGCTCAGTCTGTTCTTTCACAAGAAGTGGAATGTAGTGGGTATAATACGCCCTTACTTCTGGTCAGTTGCAAATTAAATTGGCGACATTGTTGCAGAGAGGGTTGGTCAAGGGCAATGCCGGGAGATCTTTCAGTCTCCGAGTTTATCCTATGACTCCAAGAATAATCTGTGCCTCCCATGCACATAGAGAAAGATGGCCTGTCGTAATTCTAAATTCCAAACTATGATTGATGTGATAGAAATCTGTAGATAACATAACGACATTGGTGTAGGACACTGTTTGGCATACTTTGGTGTATATGAACGACTGGACATGCTGCAAAGTCATCTAGCTGCATTCACAGTCTAGTATATAGTACTCGCAAAGTTGTGGAGGGATGGTTTAGCGATGATACAGAAATTGGGAAGCATTATGCTGTGTCATTGGCTGGCAGTGAAATTACAGAACTGGTAAAATTGCTAAAACTGATTATGCTATCAACTGTGGTGCTTATTGCAGTACATCATCCCATATTGATGGTGTCTTTTCCAACCCATCTTGTTGATTGCCACTAAATGATCAACTGATGGCACTTGCTTCAGGCGGAGAGAGCGTTTATGGAACACTGGACATCTGCTAATTGTCTGTGTGCAACATGGGATTAAATGTAGAGGTCATCGCCTTCAGACAGCTGTATGGAGATGTTTCTCAGTGCTGCAGACTCATCCTATTTCTATAGTCTGCAATGACCACCACATTTTTTTCCCACGAACAAGACAACAGTACCTCATATTGCGAACAGCACATTCCAGCTATGGTCGACCCCATAACAGTGATTATGCACATGACTGCAATATGAAGAAACAACGTTCTTACTCTCTTCAAAACAGAACACCGAGACACCTGCTACCCTGTCACTGTCGAAGATGTGATTACATGTATAGGTAATCAGCTGCAGACAACTGTTTTGAAACACTCCATAACGCCCCAAACTCGTCCAGTTTCCATGTGTTGCGTTGTCTTACACATTTTTGTCAATAAGGAAAATCACCTCTGTGTTTTATTTCTACTATCCCACGTGTGGTGGGAGCAGCATAGTTGGCGCCATGCGATGTCCATCTTTCTGTGAGAGCCAGTGGATTGAAATATTTTAATGTCAGTTTAGTACTTGACAAAACCTTGAAGTCATGTTAGAAGAACTAAATGTATCGCGGTGCACAAAGCTGAAGTCATACATTGCTTGGATGTGTTACAGCAGAAAAACAATGTATCAAACTGCTTATGAAAGAACAACACAGGAACCCTCTCTTGTGACTGATAGTCTGTGGGATATGGTCTTCCTCCAGTACAGGTGACAAAACTTTACACATATCTGTGTAAGCGACTTTGATCAGTGGCCACATGCTCCAACATAGAAATACTTGTATGTGTAATATGGTCGATGTCAGCATGCAGATGGTACTTATTTTTTGATAAATCGGAAGAGAGAGACGCAGTATAACCTCATAGGGTGATGTTAGGAGGTTCCATTACAATGAGTGGTAGGATTATTTAAAGTCTGGGTGCAGATAGATAACTTTTTTTTACCTACTCTGGATGTTGCAAAATAATGTTGAAGAGTGGTCTTGAACGTAATAAATGTGGGTATAGATGCTGATGTGTATTGGTGTTTCATATGACTGAAATGAATGTAATGCCTTCATGGATGATAATTTGTAATTTAGACAACTATCAAAGTACACCAATTTCGCTCATAAAACTAATGGAAATCGACTCCGTCTATTCTCATGGATTCGTGACTGGTTTATTAATATCGCCATGATTTGTATTTAAAAATAGGTATTACTGCAAGTCCTGTGTTGTTTCATACTTCATAACCTCTAATTATAAAGCAGCCACCATGTGAATTATAGCTCATTGTGGAATCTAGAAATGATAATGGTTTCCACAACTTGGGAGTAGATTGCATGGAACAGGTTGTTCTGTGATGACCAAATTGCTTATGAAGCTAGGTGACAATAACTTTACACACAGGTCAGTGTACGAGAGTTATGAAGCAAAAATATCAAAATATCAGCAAGCAGACAGTATTTGTTTTCGATGTATTGGTGGAATCTTGTAGGTTTTTCTACTAGACGACGTAAGGCGGTTCTATTACAACACATCCTATCACAATTTGTTTTTTATGTGCTGTTAATGGCAGCACCATATATCATTGCACTGGAGAAACGGGATTTGCCCCATAGTGTACGAAACAACAATGTCCTCTTGAATTATAGCATGTTTTTGCCAAACATAAAATGATTGTCTTTTTTCTGACATGTTAAAAGGTGGCGAGAAAGACTGTATTCTTTAATGTTATTTTATATGTCTGAAATGTTCAAAAATGGCTCTGAGCACTATGGGACTTAACATCTATGGTCATCAGTCCCCTAGAACTTAGAACTACTTAAACCTAACTAACCTAAGGACATCACACAACACCCAGTCATCACGCACGAGGCAGAGAAAATCCCTGACCCGCTGGGAATCGAACCCGGGAACGGGAAGCGAGAACGCTACCGCACGACCACGAGCTGCGGACTGTGAAAGGTTTGTAATACCCAAGTGCATGGCATTTTATCTACAGACAATGATTTGAACGCCAGGAATGCTCTCAAACCATGTAATTTTCTCCATCAAATTGAAAGAAATCAGTTAAGGTAGATGTTTCGTCAGTTTTTTTTCCTTTGAAGCTTAAATTTTCACTTTTTCTTTACTCCAATGAAAGCTTCGAAATAACGATGACATTCTGCAGTGATCGGTACTTTTCACAGCAAAACAGTGGATTTTTTTTTTTTTAATTTTATGCAGGGTGGGCCTGTATAGGAGAAGTTAATACATCTGTCAGATATATCTGACTTTTGTAGTTTGCTCATCTGTAATCGGCGGCAGTCCTGTAGTTTTTTTTTCACATCATAGGATGCCACAAAATAATGTTAGGTGGAGAGAGAGAGAGAGAGAGAGAGAGAGAGAGAGAGAGAGAGAGAGAGAGAGAGAGAGATATGTGAATTGTATCCTACAGTCAAACGTAAAAGAATGACTGTATAGATGCCACTCTACATTGATAATTCAATTGTCCAAAAGACTGTAATGTCCTCATGCTCGACAATTTATAATTTGAAGACAAGGATTGCTCTCAAACTACACTAACTTTGCTCATAAAATTAAAAAAAATGGACTGCACCTATTTTCTTGAGAACACATCTGTTTCTTATTGTCATCACGAATGCTCGCTTGTAAGAGGTGCTTGATGTTAGATACAGCTGTTACATTGAATTGCTTCTTGCAGAACGGTGGCCACCAGCAGAAGCAAACGGCCTTGGTAGGGGAAGTGCTGCCACAGCTGCACTTTTAGACAAAAAACTCGCGAATGTGGTTGCCATAAATTATGTCGCTTTGGTCTGTGGCAGCTCCTTTTCACGACGATTTCGATGTGTAACTAAAACAGTGAAGCATTTTCCAGCAGTTGTGGTAGCGGGTATCGACGTTCCTACACTTTCTGTTGTACCTCGGGGGCGGGGGGGGGGGGGGGGGGGGCAGTGGAATAGTCGAGAAATGAAGATAGTATCATTTATTTCAATTTCGGAGCACCATGGCTGCATGCTTTTTGATGAGCAATGCTGCGGCAGGCATCTGTAGGGCACTCTGTCATCAAACAGCGATGGACACTGTTCTCAGCTGTATACTTACAGGTAATACACTTATTAAATTCCTCACTGTCCAACACCAGCATCTGATCAGATGAACACTTTTCCTGACAAAAATAAGGTTAATATCTTCCACTCCAGCCTTTTTCCCGCCAGCTTATAGGTGAAGGGATAATTCAAGGCAGAGTTTATATTAAGTAGGTCTGCCATTAGTTCTGAGTTGTACTGTGAATTTTTTTCCCAGCAGGTTAGCACCAGTTGTATGACATCGTCATTTTTTGAGCTGTATTGCGGTTTCTGGCGCTCCTTGTGTAGCACTAAGCATATTGATATGTAATTAGGTCCAATCTTCATGATTAATTACGTAATTAGGGCCGATCTTTACTTAAGTTTCGTCCACAAAATAAGTAAAGTACACTAACTTAACGTTCCTGTCCTGGAGCTGGGTAGTTTCCCTGTGTAGGAGGGTGCACTAGGGGTTTTGCTCCCAGGGCTGGGGTTTGAGTCCCGGTAAGAGCACCACCGTTCTGAATTTTCCGCCAATTCCCTGGTGTGGGAGTTGTGGTGGGACGTCGGAAAAGCTTTGGGACAGAGAAATTTCTACCATCTTTTTAATTTGCCACCAAAATTCGAAATTTCCGCCAGAAGTCGAACTTCCCACCAATAGGGCAGGTGGGGCAGGGAGGAAGTGAGGGGATGGGAGAGAACTCATGACGTCATCAGTAGGTGGGGGATCAGTTTAATTCATTTGCATAATTAATTTGATATCAATTTCACATCAAAATTGTTTCTGAGTCCCCTTGCTGCACTACTTACGTAGTAACCGAGAGAACATCTTTGAGTAAAACAGAACTGAAATCCAGCGTTGTCCAGAAAGTGTCATATGCCCTCTGCTGTCCCTAGTATACATAACGATTTAGGAGACAATATGAGCACCCCTCTTTGATTGTTTCCAGACGACGCTGTCATTTACCGTCTTGTAAATTCATCGCAAGATCAAAACCAATTGCAAAATGACTAAGATACGGTATCTGTATGGTGCGAAAAGTGCCAATTCACTCTAAATATTGAAAAGTATGAGGACATGCACATTAGTCCTAATAGGAACCAACTAAATTTCGGTTACACGATAAATCAGACAAATCTAAAAGCCGTAAATTCAACTAAATTCCGTGCGGAGTGGCCTCGCGGTTTGAGGCGCAATGTCACGGACTGCACGGCCGCTCCCGCCTGAAGTTCGAGTCCTCCCTCGGGCATGGGTGTTTGTGTTGTTCTTAGCATAAGTTAGTTTAAGTAGCGTGTAAGTCTAGGGACCGATGACCTCAGCAGTTTGGTCATTTGAATTTTATTTTGAACATTTTTTCAACTAAATACTGGGGGAATACAATTGCGAAAACTTAAATTGTTGGGGGAAAGACTACCTTTGATTGGCAGAACACTTACAAGATGCAACAGGTCAACTAAAGAGACAGTCTACATTATGCTTGCTCGTCCTCTGCTAGAATACCGACGTGCTGTGTCGCATCCTCACCAGACTCGACTGACGGAGGACATCGAGAAAGTTCAAAGAAGGGCAGCTCATTTTATACTATCGCGAAATAAGGGAGAGACTGTTACGGATCAGTGGCAATCATTAAAACAAAGGAGTTTTTCATTGTGATGAGATTTTTCCGAAATTTATTTTGCCAACTTTATGCTCTGAATGTGAAAATATTTTCTTCTTGCCAACCTACACAGGGAGGAATGATCGCCATAATAAAATAAGAGAGATCAGAGCTCGTACACAAATATTTAATTGTTCACTTTCCCCACGCGCTGGAGCGGTTGAGAAATAGTCTAAAGGTTGTTCCGAGAACATTCTGGCAGGGAGTTAGTGCGAATTGGTGAGTAGTCATGTAGATGTAGCTGTAGATATCACTCCTTGGCCATTTATCGTATTTACTTCCATTCCTTAAATTTTTAACTAGTTAAAAATAGCTGAGGTCACTAACGCATTAGAGATGGCAATTTCGTTTTTTTTTTGCGAACTAGTTCACTGGCGACCAGTCCTTTTGGGAGCCATTCATTTTTACTCGCTCCCCTTTTTATACAATTATGTTATACTGTACCTCATCTAATCTTAATTTGTGTTCTTACGACCATTCAATGAAATTATAAGACATAACTTTTATTACAAAATTGTAATTCACTATTTGTAATTAACATTTCCATTTCGTAATGTGTATGGAATCTACATGAAAGTAAAAAAAAAAAAAAAGCTTGTTTCCTGGGATTCAAAACAGCAACTTTACAGACACTCCGCAGGTTAGTGTTTTTAGTGGGTGTGGAAGCTGAGCAGGTGAGGCAGTGACATTACTGGAGAAGGAGGCTGAGCTCGGGAGCTGGTGTGGATGGCTGTCATGCACGAAGACGTCACTGTCACAGCATTGTCTGGAATCATATCTATTAGTCTTCTGCCGCGCGGCAAAAGGCGCGCTGAGTCGCACACTCGCATGCGAGAAGGAATGTGGACACAGCGCTTCATCAGCTGCGATCTTTGTTTGGGTCAGAACCCAGTGGCAGCGTCGTGCAATTCACCCCAGTGCTCTCGAAGATGGAAGTGCGCTTAAGCGAGTGTCAACAGTATATCACAGACATCGGGTGCTGTGAAGGCAGAAGCCCACGACCCAAATCAGCAACACAGCATACAGCCAAAGAGGCGGTACTCAGGTGTCTCTCCCAACAGGTTGTAGGCGCTAGCCTGCAGTTACTTGGTACGGCCCTTCACCAGGGGAAGACCCAAGCTCGCCCACATTTTCTTCAGTCACGCCGACACGGCAGTGGCAGAGCGCAGCAGCTAAGTACCACTACAGTTAGCTGGCTATGACACCGGAGGTGAAGTCTTCTCTTGGCAGCAGGCACCACATCATGATTCGCCAAGAAAGCTATCCTGTAAGTAGCAAGACAGTCATTCCGTCAGAACCAGAGATGCAGAATCGATGCTCAGACTCTGAGACTGAGACTTAGGAAGTGTTAGTATTTAATTTGGACGTAACTTCATTGCGGCTGGCGACGCGGTTATTTGCCCTCACTATCCGGAGATGTCAGCGGACATGTCCGCACCGTAGTGGTGCAGTTATTGTCAGTTCCTGTTGCCTCCGCACTTTCTATCAGTGCTGGGAGGCTGTGGAACAGCTGGGCTCGGAGGTTACATGGAAGGCTCACAGAACGACGCATTAGGTGCTGTCATGCTGCGCCATTTAAGGCTGGGTTTGGTGTGGAAATGCGTTATGAGCGGCGCCCTCCACCTTCTGCAAAACTGCACTCTTTGTGTGCTCCAGATACTTGTTGTGACACGCAATATGAGCCAGATTTGATTTTCTGCCGTCTGTGCCAAGTAATGCATACCTGTGAAACGAATTTTCTATGCAACAATTACAAAACTAGTGACGAATATGATGATGAGCAGGAATTTTTTGAACTTAAAGGAGCTCAGAAATCTTCCAATCTTCGAAGACCATTTATCAGGTTTTTGGGAACTGAGTTGTACTACTTTAGGAAATTGATTCCAGACACTGACCTTCAAATATTGTATGACGGATATATCAATGGGCCAGTCTGCAAGGTCCCTTTGTCAGACAAATATTGAGGCATCAAAATTTTGATATGTTGGTGCCTTCAACAAACGAAATAGATTAAAATGAAAACGGGAGCTTCCGAATATATTCCGGTGGTCCCTAGCTAGCAGAGTTTCTTAAACTAGGAAAGAAGGATATAACCTTCCTCCAGCTATGCTTTCATGCTTCTCAACTGAAACGGCTTTCTTTGCGGCTATCGGACACAGGTCAGACACTGCCCTGTAATACATTCAAAGGATTAGCAGTTGAAATCAGAAGCAGAACAATGAAAATAGAAGAGGAGGCTGTTTTGATAAATTAACTCAATTTCATTTTAATATTTAATTTCTTATAAACTTGTAGAATATATATATACACTTAATCTTAAGTATAGTTATCAGTACATATTACTGTAAAATTCTAAAGCAGAAATTATGGGCATTTCTTTCAAAAACACGTGCTAACACATAAAAAATAAAGTTCTAGCAAATTGGGAGTTCTTGTGATAACTTTAATATGTCATAACAACAACACTATAAATTATGAGCCATGAAAGCCGACCGATGTATGCAATAAACTAGACGTTGAGATTTCGAGAACGGTTTGAAATTGAACGAGAATAGACGAGTGCATTGAAGGAGTTACAAATAAACAAAGAAACGTCGGAATGAAG
This sequence comes from Schistocerca piceifrons, assembly GCF_021461385.2. Lineage (NCBI taxonomy): Eukaryota > Metazoa > Arthropoda > Insecta > Orthoptera > Acrididae > Schistocerca > Schistocerca piceifrons. The sequence goes on along the minus strand of NC_060143.1, from coordinate 392,342,347 downwards.
AATGAGTGGTATTCAGAAAAGAACAGTACCGGCTGAAGGAGACTGAGATAGGAACAAAATCGACCTGAAGGCAAGAGTGAACGATCATTCATTAGGCGTTCCTTGGTCTTCTGTGTATTGACCTGTTCTTTTGGACTCATACCTTTGCGATCGATTCACCCTATAACGCTAGCCGCTGCAATGGTGCTCGATTTGGAGGTAAGCTGATTTGAGTCCTGGTAGTGAAAAAAAAATTTTCACTGCCATTATTTGGTAGGCAAGGGGAAAAGAGGTTCCTGATCACCAAACTTCGAGCCAAGGTTCTGGATTGATTGCTAAACAACTTCGCAGTATCTTGAGAAATGAGAGCATGCGAGGCTGGTCATCCGTCAGTTGGATGGGGACATTAAGCCCCATTAGAAAAGTTGTGTGTAAGGGCGTTTGTTGCTTATGAAGTCGACAAGCCAAGTAAAGGATGGGAACTGCATTCCTTTGAAAGAAATCTTTTCGTTTCAATTAAAGACTGCAGTATTCGTAAAGAAAAATGACACGTCTTCATTCTGGGAAACATGATCATGTTACGTACATACGAAGCGTTTTCTCTATGTTAACTCTTACCCGTGTCGGATAGCCGCAAAGAAAACAGCTTCAGCTCAGAAACGGGGAAACGCATAGCTGCAGGAAGGTTACATCCTTCTTTCCTGGTTTATGAAACTCTGCTAGATAGGGACCAACGGAATATATTCGGAAGGTTTGAGGCTTGGCAACTTCATTTTTTTTCTCAAAATGAGTTACATATATTTCAGAAACAAGACTTTACCGGCGGATAGCATCACGGAAGAGTTTCAGAGCTATTCACGTATACAACAGAAAGTTCTGTCGTGGACTGTACACTAATTGCAAGAAGAAAAACGAAGGTTCTCGGTAAATGCCTTTACTTTCCTGTACTTATGGAGCTAATCACCTCATGTTTTCCTTACACTTAACTGGAAACCTTGTATAATATTGCACAAATGCTTTATCTTTGCAAGCGGTATTGTGAAATGGAAAAAAAAGTGTTTGTGCATGTACGTGTTGTGGAGCGCTTTGTTACCATGTTAAAAGCACGTTTAGGTACAGACTGAATCGTTACGGTGTTTTGCGTGATGACAACGAGAATAGTGTTGCTCAAACATACTCTCGCCCAGACGCCCCTGTCTATAGAGTTTTTTTTAGTCGCCGTACCGTGTATGCGTAAAAGTAAGACACAATAAAAAATGAAATCTTTAACCGGTCTGCTTACTTATCCCAGTCATGGAACCGAGGGCGAGAATGACCCAGTTGCTAAAAACTTAGAAATGCATTGGCTCTGAACATACAGATTCTAGTCAACAGAAAATAGGACCTACAGAGAATAACGAAAACTAGTACCGAAACCCGTGCCGGAGGACATTAACATAATGGAAATGGGCAGCAATGTACTCGCATCTGAAGATCATATTGCAACACCTCGTAAGAGCAAGAAGTGAATAATAGCTCATTCAGCAGCTGAAACTGAGGCTCCAAAAACGAGAGAAAAATAACGGCAAATCAAACTGAAGGACAAAGAACAAACTCACATCGCAGAAGGAAAAAAAGACTGATGTGTCGACAGAAGTGCCGACACAGTGTTATTTTGAGGGGGCCGATAGGCACGCTATCTAACGCAGACGGGCGTGAATTCTGAAACAGGATAACTATAGAATGGTAGCAAGAAAAGTACGTAGCTGCTTTATACTTAACTTTTAAAAATGGTTGTATACATCGTTCTTCTTGAGACATTTATACGATAACTCTCAAACTATGTAAGGCTAATGGCGCCTTGCTAGGTCGTAGCCATGGACTTAGCAGAAGGCTATTCTAACTGTCTCTCGGCAAATGAGAGGAAGGCTTCGTCCGTCTTGTCGCTAGCAATGTCGTCGTACAACTGGGGCGAGTGCTCGTCCGTATCTCGAGACCTGCCTTGTAGTGGCGCTCGGTCTGCAATCACACAGTGGCGACACGCGGGTCCGACATGTACTAAATGGACCGCGGCCGATTTAAGCTACCACCTAGCAAGTGTGGTGTCTGGTGGTGACACCACAAAGACATTGTCGATAACTCCAGCACCAGTCAGGACATGGAAGGGAACGGAACCAAATGATGACGACAATCTACACGGAATAAATCCTGAGTCGTTGCAGTAAACAGGGGAAAAGCAATGGTGTTGTACAGCTGCACCTGTTGAGATCTATACGTGTGTATTTGGAATGGCGTTAATATGAGCCTCCAAAAAGAAATGAAGAATTCCACAAATTCTCTGGAGGTACTTAAACACAGCTTTTGAGTAATCTTTATTTATAGTAAAAAAGCAACAACATAGCGAACAGCTCTGCTTCGGTATTGTTACCTTCACACTAAGCAGAAACGATGTAGTACCATCTTGAAAAATATGCACATCTGCAGCCGTTGAAACGTCTGTTACACCCGCCCATATCGTAGAGACTGAAGGTAAAATCTTCTGGGTTGTCAGGTGGCATAATATATCTTATATGTGAACGATTCTTTGACCTCTCTGCTTCTCCAGCATGTTTTAGTGTTAACGGCTGATTGAACACTCTTGAAGACTGTTTAAACTGTTCTCGGGTGTTCTGCTAGATGTAGTTGTTTAAGAAGCTAAGAAGCACGGTATTTCGACAGCATTTCGTAAACTACTGGTTCCGGCTGTATATCCGATATCAGTAGAAACGATTTATCCGCCGGGCAACCGTAATATCAATCGCTACCACTGGCCGCCTTTAGCTGAATTTGTTTCTTTTATTCTAGTTCCTTGTGACGTCAACACCTTGGCGCCAAACAAACCCAACGTCAGACTTACATTTGATACTAAGTTTCGTACAATTTTTATGTTGACTGTCAATTATATGGATCATTCAGTGCATCTAAATGACGTTCGATGTCCACAAATTGTGGATTCCGTTCTCGTGCAATCATGTTTACGATGTAGGATGTTGAATGATTCTTCGTGTTGTGACTTCTTATAGCTTCAACACGGTCCAGTCACATTAATGTGACCACTGTCTATGTCTGACATCAACATACAACAACAACCACGGCAGATGGCACCACTAGCAGGGGAGTAGGGGGAGGGGGGGGAAGCGGTACATAAAGCATGTTGGGGGGGGGGGGGGGGGGGCAGACTGCTTGAATTGTTCTCGGGTGTTCTGCCAGATGTAGTTGTTTAAGAAACGCGGTATTTCGGGAGTATTTTGCGAACTACTGGGTCCGGCTGTGCATCCGATAGCAGTAGAAACAGTTGATTCACAGGGCAACCTTAAGAACAATTGCTACCACTGTCCGCCTTTAGCTGACGCTGTTTCTTTTATTCTAGTTCCTTGTGACGTCATCACCTTGGCGCCAAATAGGCCCTACGTCAGGCATACATTTCATAGTAGTTTCGTACAATTTTTATGTTGACTGCCAATTATATCGATCATTCAGTTCATCTAAATGACGTTCGATGTCCTTCACAAATTGTCGATTCCGTCCTCGTGCGAATCATGTTTACGATGTAGGATGTTGAATGATTCTTCGTGTTGTGACGTCTTATACCTTCAACACGGTCCAGTCACAAAACGTGACCACCGTCTATGTTCGACATCAACGTACAACAACCACCACGGCAGATGGCAACACAAGCAGAGGAGTGGGGAGGGGGGGGGGGGAGCGGTATATGAAGCATATCGAAGGGGGGGGGGGGCGCGGGGACGAGGAAAACAATGCAGTCGTCGTAATGCGAAAAAGGGGCGACTTATCTAAAATTCAAAAGGCATGATCATTGGTTTTCGTGCCAATGGTGGAAGCATTTCCGAAGCGGCTAGGTTCGTAAATTGCTCGCAAAACAGCGCTATCCAAAACCGACGTCACGGCGTCATGGCGAAATGATAATTAAATCAAGACGCCATGCTGCCGACAGGTGTTGATATACCGGGTGATCAAAAAGTCAGTATAAATTTGAAAACTGAATAAATCACGGAATAATGTAGATTGACACACATGCTTGGAATGACATGAGGTTTTATTAGAACCAAAAAAAAACAAAAGTTCAAAAAATGTCAGACAGATGGCGCTTCATCTGATCAGAATAGCAACAATTAGCATAACAAAGTAAGACAAAGCAAAGATGATGATCTTTACAGGAAATGCTCAATATATCCACCATCATTCCTCAACAATAGCTCTAGTCGAGGAATAATGTTGTGAACAGCTCTGTAAAGCATGTCCGGAGTTATGGTGAGGCATTGGCGTCGGATGTTGTCTTTCAGCATCCCTAGAGATGTCGGTCGATCACGATACACTTGCGACTTCAGGTAACCCCAAAGCCAATAATCGCACGGACTGAGGTCTGGGGACCTGGGAGGCCAAGGATGGCGAAAGTGGCGGCTGAGCACACGATCATCACCAAACGACGCGCGCAAGAGATCTTTCACGCGTCTAGCAATATGGGGTGGAGCGCCATCCTGCATAAACATCGTACGTTCCAGCAGGTGTTTAACAGCCAGGCTGGGGATTATGCGATTATGTAACATATCGGCGTACCTCTCACCCGTCACGGTAGCAGTTACAAAACCAGAATCACGCATCTCCTCGAAGAAAAAAGGCCCGATAACGGTAGATGTGGTAAATCTAACCCATACCGTGACTTTCTCGTCGTGCAATGGAGTTTCCACGACAGTTATAGGATTTTCGGTAGCCCAAATTCTACAGTTGTGGGCGTTGACAGACCCTCGGAGCGTGAAATGAGCGTCGTCGGTCCACAACACGTTACTCAACCAATCGTCATCTTCCGCCATCCTTTGAAACGCCCACACCGCAAATGCCCTCCGCTTCACTAAATCGCCAGGTAACACTTCATGATGCCGATGGATTTTGTACGGACTGCATCGGAGGGTACGCCTCAGTGCCAACCAAACAATAGTGTATGGAATGCCGGTGCGACTTGCGACTGCACTAGCGATGACTTCCCCGTGCATAGACGAACCCGCTACAGTCTCCATTTCTTCCTGAACTGTCTCAGTAGCATTACGCCTTGTGCTCGGTCGGCCACTACGGGGTCTATTGTCTAAACAACCCGTTGCTTCGAACTTCGAAATCATTCTCGCCATAGCTGCATTTGTCGACGGACCTTTACCCGTTCGAATCCCCTTCCTATGGCGATAGGATCGTAACGCTGAACTAGTACATTCCCCATTCTGATAATACAGCTTCACTAAAAGCGCCTTTTCAGGTTAACGTCAACATGCTGCGACTGCTGGTACATCTGATTCTCTCTCTCATTACAGCTCCTTTTATACACGATTGTCATGCGCAGTCACTGACGTTTTGCTGTCCAGCGCCATCTGTCGGACATTTTGTGACCTTTTTTTTGTTCTAACAAAACCCCATGTCATTCCAAGCACGTGTGTCAATTTTTTCCTCTCTATCTACATTATTCCGTGGTTTATTAAGTTTTCAAATTTATACTGACTTTTTGATCACCCGTTACATCAATGAGGACTGTTCAAAATGTGTGCTCAGATCGGGACTCGAACGCGGGATCTCCTGTTTAAATGGTTCAAATGGCTCTGAGCACTGTGGGACTTAACTGCTGTGATCATCAGTCCCCTATAACTTAGAACTAATTAAACCTAACTAACCTAAGGACATCACACACATCCATGCCCGAGGCAGGATTCGAATCTGCGACCGTAGTGGCCACGCGGTTCCAGACTGTAGCGGCTAGAACCTCACGGCCACTCCGGCCGGCTTCTCCTGCTTACATGGCAGACACTCTATCCATCTTTTTTTTCATTTTGTTCTATACTGTTCGTTGTATATGTTCGGGGCGGACGTCTCATGACAACCGTTCGGGTTGTTCGTTGATCCGTTCACTCAGTTCCTTTATTACAGAGGGTAACTAACCCTCTGACCGAACACGCTGAGCTACCGTGCCGGCTTCCATCTGAGCCACCGAGGACACAGAGGACAGTGCGACCGCAAGGACTTATGCCTTGCAAGCTCCCCGTGAGACGCACATTCCAAACTTAATGTCCACACACTACATTCGTAGTGCCCCTGCCTATTAGACTCATTACTTGTGGCATACAATCTTACCCAGTACCGTAAGAGTTCGGGCAATACGTGTGCATCCGTACAGAAGGAGGAGGTCAATGTCCGGTTAGCCTTAACTATATGGAGATGGTATCTGTTCTCTTGGACATGTCCGAAAGAACAGATACCATCTTCATATAGATAGGGGAGATGAATGACGACTGTGATGTGTACGGGCGGGTAGATGTGCAACTGTTAAACAACTGACCACCCAGATGGACAGAGGGGCTACCGGCAGTATCTCCTCAGCGACCGTTCAGCGAACGTAGCTGCTGCATATGGACCTCCACAGCAGGCGCCGGGTTCGAGCACCTATACTTCCTGCTGTTCATCGACGACGTAGGCTGGTATTTGCACGCGAATACCGCAACTGGACGTCCACTGAATGGCGGCTTGTGGCCTTTTCAGATGACAGATGACCATTGGTTTAAACGGTGTAAAACGGATGAAAGCAGGCACACTGTGACAATCGTCATAAGAAAATAGGCCGGAGGAAGGAGCGTTATGGTGTGGGGAATGTTCTCGTCGAATTTCCTGATGATATTGTCGTTCTGGAAAGCACAATTGGTCAATATACACGACTGGCCATTAAAATTGCTACACCACGATGATGACGTGCTACAGACGGGAAATTTAACCGACAGGAAGAACATGCTGTGATGTGCAAATGATTAGCTTTTCAGAGCATTCACACAAGGTTGGCGCCGGTGGCGACACCTACAACGTGCTGACATGAGGAAAGTTTCCAACCAATTTCTCATACCCAACAGCAGTTGACCGGCGTTGCTTGGTGAAACGTTGTTGTGATGCCTCGTGTAAGGAGGAGAAATGCATACCATCACGTTTCCGACTTTGGTAAAGGTCGGATTGTAGCCTATCGCGATTGCCGTTTGTCGTATCGCGACATTCCTGCTCGCGTTTGTCGAGATCCAATGACTGTTAGCAGAATATGGATCGATGGGTTCCGGAGGGTAATACAGAAGGCTGTACTGGATCCCAACGGCCTCGTATCACTAGCAGTCGAGATGACAGGCATCTTATCCGCATGGCTGTAACCGATCGTGCAGTCACGTCTCGATCCCTGAGTCAACAGATGGGGACGTTTGCAAGAGAACAACCATCTGCACGAACAGTTCGACGACGTTTGCAGCATCATGGACTATCAGCTCGGAGACCACGGCTGCGATTACCCTTGACGCTGCAGGAACGCCTGCGGTGGTGTACTCAACGACGAACCTGGGTGCACGAATGGCAAAACGTCATTTTTTCGGATGAATACAGGTTCTGTTTACAGCATCATGATGGTCGCATCCATGGTTGGCGACATCGTGGTGAACGCACATTGGAAGTGTGTATTCGTCATCACCATACTGGCGTATCAGCCGGCATGATGGTATGGGGTGCCATTGGTTACACATCTCGGTCACCTCTTGTTCTCATTGATGGCACTTTTAACTGTGGACGTTACATTTCAGATGTGTTACAACCTGTGGCTCTACCCTTCATTCGATCCCTGCGAAACCCTACATTTCAGCAGGATAATGCACGACCGCATGTTGCACTTCCAGTACGGGCCTTTCTGGATATGGTAAATGTTCGACTGTTGCCCTGGTCAGCACATTCTCCAGATCTCTCACCAATTGAAAACGCCTGGTCAATGGTGGCCGAACAACTGTCTCGTCACAATACGCCAGTCACTACTCTTAATGAACTGTGGTATCGTGTTGAAGCTGCATGGACAGCTGTACCTGTACACGCCATCCAAGCTCTGACTCAATGCCCAGGCGTTTGAAGGCCGTTATTACGGCAAGAGGTGGTTGTTCAGGGTACTGATTTCTCAGGATCTATGCACCCAAATTGCGTGAAAATGTAATCACATGTCAGTTCTAGTATAATATATTTCTCCAATGAATACTCGTTTATCATCTGCATGTCTTCTTGGTGTAGCAATTTTAATGGCCAGTAGTGTAAGTAGCTTCTATCCTTATGGACCATTCCACCCCTATAAGCAGTTTCTTTTTCCTCGTCATGATGGAATCTACCATCAGGACAGTTTCACACAGCTCACAGTGTACGTGCATGGTTCATAGAGCACCAGGATGAGTTTACCGTAACGGGGCTGCTGTGCTGTAAGCGCACTGCAGCTGACAAGCAAAGGGGTCCTGCTATGAAATCAAATGGCACCCCAATCAATCACTTGTGGTTGTCAGGCTGTATGGCGGGCTGCAGTTAGGTTGGTACCACACCGCTGATTGGGGCATCTTCTGACACGTCTTCGGTTTGACTAAAGTAGAACAGTCTTCAGTGATGAGTCCTGCTTCGAAATGAGGCCTGGTGGCCAGCAGTGTCGTGTCTGGAGACGCATCAGACAGTAGCGGGGTACAAATCTGGGTATCGCCCGCCATACAGCCCAACAACCAGGAGTGGTGGTCTGGTGTGCCATTTCGTTTCATATGAGGACCCCTTTGGTTCGTGTTACAGCGGTACGTCGACGATATTCTACGCCTCGTTTTGTCGCCCTTCATGGGAATCTATCCTGGGCTTACATTTCAGCGAGGTAAAGCCCGCCTCCCCAACAGCGAGAGTTTCTAGTGCTTCCTTGCCGAAGCCTATCTTGGGTGGAAAGGTCGCCGGATATCTCCCCAACTGAGAATGTTTACAGCCTTAAGGGCAGAGCCCTTCAACCAGCTAGGGATCATGGTGAAACGCACAAGAAGGACAGAATTTGGCACGATATCCCTCAAAAGGACATCCAACAACTCTGTCATTCAGTTCCAAGCCGTCTGCCCCCGGTAGTTGAGTGGTCAGCCAACAGAATGTCAATCCTAAGGGCCCAGGTTCGATTCTCGGCGGGGTCGGAGATTTTCGCCGCTCATGGACTGGGCGTTCTGTTGTCCTAATCATCGTTTCATCCCCATCGACGAGCAAGTCGTCGAAGGGACGTCAACTCGAAAGATTCGAACCCGGCGAAAGGTCTACCCTACAGGAGGCCCTAGTCACATGACATTTACATTTAGTTCCAAGCCAAATAACTGCTTGTATAAGTGCCAGAGATGGGCTAACGCGTTATTGTCTGGTTCAATTTGTGAAGCTCCTTCTCTTGAGTAGATCGTCCATCTTTTCTGAAATTCGCCGCGCGGGATTAGCCGAGCGGTCTACGGCGCTGCAGTAATGGACTGTGCGGCTGATCCCGCCGGCGGAGGTTCGAGTCCTCCCTCGGTCATAGGTGTGTGTGTGTTTGTCCTTTGGATGATCTAGGTTAAGTAGTGTCTAAGCTTAGGGACTGATGACCTTAGTAGTTAAGTCCCATAAGATTTCACACACATATGAACATCTTTTTCTGAAATTCTAACCGTTTGTTTACTTGTACATGCACACTACACCTACTGACATCGGTCCCATTCGGATAATTCTATCACGTTAGTAAAGCTGGGTAGAGTTTCTAGAAGATAACCGAACCACAGGAGTAAAGAACATACAAGTAAAGTAGATATTATGGAAAGGGACATTTTAAACCTATTTTATGTCACAACAGACCAACATGTATGTAAAATTTTAGGTTAATCTTTGGAGGCTGAGGGAATTAGATTAGGAAATGAGACACTTAAACTAGTAAAGAAGTTTTGCTATTTGGGGAGCAAAATGACTGATGATGGTCGAAGTAGAGAAGATATAAAATGTAGACTGGCAATGACAAGGAAAGCGTTTCTGAAGAAGAGAAATTTGTTAACATCGAGTATAGATTTAAGTGTCAGGAAGTCGTTCCTGAAAGTATTTTTATGGAGTGTAGCCATTTATGGAAGTGAAATGTGGACGATAAATAGTTTGGACAAGAAGCTTTCGAAATGTGGTGCTACAGAAGAATGCTGAAGATTAGATGGTTAGATTACATAACTAATGACGAGGTACTGAATACAATTGGGGAGGAGTTTGTGGCACAACTTGACAAGAAGAAGGGACCGGTTGGCAGGACATGTTCTGAGGCATCAAGGGATCATAAATTTAGCATTGGAGGGCAACTTGGAGGGTAAAAATCATAGAGGGAGACCAAGAGATGAATACACTAAGCAGATTCAGAAGGATGTAGGTTGCAGTAAGTACTGGGAGATGAAGAAGCTTGCACAGGATAGGGTAGCATGGAGAGCTGCATCAAACCAGTCACAGGACTGAAGACCACAACAACAGCAACAACAATCTTTGGAGCGGAATTTTCATCTGAAGCTGCGGTCTGGAACCGAGCGACCGCTACGGTCGCAGGTTCGAATCCTGCCTCGCGCATGGATGTGTGTGATGTCCTTAGGTTAGTTAGGTTTAATTAGTTCTAAGTTCTAGGCGACTGATGACCTCAGAAGTTAAGTCGCATGGTGCTCAGAGCCATTTTTTCATCTGAAGCAGTCGTTTCGGAATAGATCGACTGGTCGCAAGCAATGTCCGACTTATGAAAAGAGCGGCGAGTTCAGTGGAATTATTTGACACTGTGACGAAACGTGCTGCTATCCTTTGGATATTCTGTTTACCTTGTCAGTCCCATCACTGATACACATCCGAGACTGACGAACAATACTTCAGTATCGCGAATCTCAGTCGATCATCTGCCTTGCCTGCGGTGTGCTGGCTCCACTTCAAATCGCTTAGTACGCGTAGTTCAACAATTTTATGGCTTTAACTGCTTCCAATGACTGTGTGACATTGGTTTAAGCCACACATATTATAAAAATCCATGTGTGCTTGTATGTGTGTTTATCTCCCCCTAAACCACAGGACCGATTTCAATCAAACTTGGTAAACATGTCCGTTACTGTCAGTTAACAATCGCTGTCGGGGTAAAAACCATCTGTCTATCATAGTTCAATGATGACTTTATAAAAACTGAGATGCGCTAAATACTGCATTGTGCATACAGTTTAAATTTATTACTTCTTTGATGTTAAACCTACTCGCGACACATTTTGCAGTCAGTTCCATATGTGTCACTGAATGTACCTGTAAAATTATATCATTGCACGACCCGTAGATCAGGAAACACAACCTCATAAACAATGTGAGGAGTGAAAAAAATGCCCCATCATGATTGAAGTTTTAATAGATTTATTCTTTGCTACTAAGACACTCACACAGTCGAGTCAGCTTACGGAAATCCGTGACACTTGACAGCGCTTTTGACAGATTTCAGTTGTGAAGCGCCAGCTGCTGTGGCCAACCGTTTTTAGGCGCTTCAGCCCAGAACCGCGCTGCTGCTACGGTCGCATGTTCGAATCCTGCCTCGGGCATGGATGTGTGAGATGTCCTTAGGTTAGTTAGGTTCAAGTAGCTCTACATCTAGAGGACTGATGACCTCAGGTTTTAAGCCCAATAGAGCTTAGAGCCATTTGAATCATTTTTCGAACCCGGAAGCGTAAACGGCTGTAAGCAAAAACAATAGCCACATCTAGAGCTACGAAGAAGCATTGCCATAGAGACTTATACAGAATCGCTTTGTAGACACGCGAAGCAGATGGACTTATACAGGGTGGTCCCGAATTCATGGTACAAACTTTAATGGTAGGTGCAGGACATTGTAACAAGGATATATTGTATAGGAATGTATAGTCCCAGGTGACGCGGTGAGGCGTAAACAGGGGAAATAACGGCCGAAAGGAAAACGAAAGATTTTATTGAAATCGTTGTTGACAAGTGTCATGTTTACAGTAAGTGTTCAAAATTGCGTCCACCATGAGCGATACATGCTTGACAGCGTCGGTGCAGCGATTGGCGTACACGTTCAAAGATGCCTGGTATTTCACGCACACCTGCAGCAGCTACAGATATGCGAGCAACGAGATCCTCATCTGAGTCAACTGGAGTCTCATAAACAAGACTCTTAAGATGTCCCCATAAAAAGTAATCGAGGCAAGAGAAATCAGGAGATCGGGGTGGCCAAGGGACTGGTCCACCACGCCCAATCCATCTAGCACCAAACGTGGCATTCAGGTAATTCCGTACAGCAGTGCTGAAGTGTGCTGGCGCTCCATCGTGCTGAAACCACATGCGGTTACGAATGGCGAGCGGAACATCTTGCAGCAGTTCTGGTAACACTTCTTGCAGAAAAATAAGATAGCTTTCGCCACAGAGTCGCGTGGGTAGTAAGTATGGCCCAATCAAAAAGTCGTTCACAATACCAGCCCACACATTAATACCGAAACGTTGTTGATACGCATGTGGACGCGTTGCATGTGGATTATCTGTTGCCCACACATGGGAATTGTGCGCATTAAAGACACCCTCGCGTGAAAATGTCGCTTCATCTGTAAATAGCACATGACCTACGAAATCCGGCTGCAACGCACATTGCTGCAACAACCACTGGCAGAAGTTCACGCGAAGAGGATAATCTGCCGGATTCAATGCTTGTACTTTTTGAAAATGGAAGGGGTGTAAGCGATTTTCATTTAACACTCTGCATACAGTCTGATGACTCACATGTACGTCACGCGCAACAGTTCTTGTGCTTGACTCGGGTCTATCAGCCACTATGTTCAAGATGCGTTCTTCCAGTCTTGGAGTGCGTACAGCTCTTAGTCGACCAGCGTCATGTCTGTTGACGTCGAACGTACCTGTTTCACAAAGTTGACGATGTCACCGTTGAAAAATTCTATGATCCGGCATTCGTCGATTAGGATACTCCGCGCGATACATTCGTAACGCAGCTCTGGCGTTACCATTTGCACGGCCGTACATGTAATGCATGTCTGCTTTTTCTGCATACGTAAAGTCACCCATCGTCTACGGCAGCACAATTGTGAATGGCGCTTGTCCCTACTGCGATACATCATGTTCATCTACTGCCCTCTACCGGCAGTGACACCAACCGATCACTCCATTTCTCTTTCCCCTGTTTACGCCTCACCGCGTCACCTGCGACTATACATTCCTATACAATAAATCCTTGTTACAATGTCCTGTACCTACCATTAAAGTTTGTACCATGAATTCGGGACCACCCTGTACATTTGCGTATTATGCATATTCCTTTGTTCGACTATTCCATGATTTCTAAGCTTTTCGATATTACACTACAAATACAGTTAATTTTTTGTTTCCCATTCTGACAGAAAACTGGCAAAATGAATAACCGGTCAGTGCCGGATTTGTCAGAGAAACACGCTACGTCATCCCGGAAACCACCAGCCGGTCGCCGTTGCGCTGGCGTAGACATCCGCTTCACTGGGGCCAGTCACAATCCCCATTATGACACGCTGCAATCCCAGGAGGCAGTTCTTCCCGAAGCAGCTCCAGTCATCGCATTTCCGAGATTCTCTCTCTCTCATCCGTTCCACGGGAACTATTAGTAGAAAGGTCAAAGAGAACGCCCATCACAGAAAGCTCACGCAACCAACCTCTTCCGCCAATTAGTGCAATACACTAATTAAGATACTCTCAGAGGAATATGCTAGCAATGCAGAAAGAGACGCTCTACATTAATGAGGTAAAAATTGGTAAAATTGGTTCGGAACAACTCGACATAAAACCCTAGTTTTTCTTTCCTTTTACTCTTTTTTTCGTGAACCAGTGGAGCGTATTAAGAGTTGTTTATTTGTAGCTGTTTCGAGACTGTATGAAAATCATTCTACACGACTGCCAAACCTTTGGCTGTTGTAGAGGAGTATTCATCGTGTAATCAGGGCATTCTCTGTCTTAAAGAACGGTTTGGGAAATGTGTAAGAGCCACTAGACGAATTCAGATGTTACGTGAAGTGATCGGCGAGAGAAGTTGTCAGTCCTCAACTGAATAAGGGTTCGTGTGATTAAGTTATCCGTTATGTATCCCAACGTCCCACATGCTGATGAGAAGCACTTTTTTTGTATCATTAGTCTTCTGACTTGTTTGTTGCAGCCCACCACAAATTCCTCTCCTGTGCCAACCTCTTCATCTCACAGTAGCACTTGCAACCCACGTCCTGAATTATTTACTGGACATATTCAGTCTCTGCCTTCCTCTGTAGTTTCTACCCTCTACATTCCCTCTAGTACCATGAAGTTATTCCCTGATATCTTAACAGATAACTTACCATCCTGTTCCTTCTTCTTGTGATTGTTTTCCATATACTCCTTTGCTCGTCGATTCTGCCGAGTACATCCTCATTTCTTACCTTATCTGTCCAAGTATTCTACGGTAGCTTCACATCTCAAATGCTTCGATTCTCTTCCAATTCGGTTTTCCCACAGTCCATGTTTCACTATCATTCAATGTTGAGCTTCAAACGCACATTCAGAAATGACTCCCTCAAATTAAGGCCTATGTTTGATACTATAGAATTCTTTTGGCCACGAAAGCCTTTTTTGCCCGTGAGAGTCCGTTTTTTATGTCCTCCTCATTCCATCCTCTATTGGTTATTTTGCTGCCTAGCTACCGGATGTTCTTAACTTCACCTACTTCATAATCACCAATCCTGATTTTAATTATCTCGCTGTTCTGATTTCTGCTACACTCTTCGTTCGATTTATTCTCAGTACATATTCTGTGCTCATTAAGCAGTTTATTCTATTTAACAGATCCTGTGATTCTTATTCACTTTTACTAACGATAGCAATGTCATCAGCGAATCTTATCATTGATATTCTTTCACCCTGAACTTTTACTCCACTCTTGAACCTTTCTTTTATTTCCTTCATTGTTTCTTCCATGTATAGAAGGAACAATAGGGGCGAAAGACTGCATCCCTGTCTTAGAACCTCTTTTATCCGTGCACTTCGTTCTTGGTCTTTCACTCTTATTATTCCCTTCTGGCTCTTTTACATATTCTATATTATCCGTCTTTCCCTACAGCTAACCCCCTATTTTTCTCGGAATTTCAAACATCTTGCACCATTTTACATTGTTGAACGCTTCTTCCAGGCAGACAAACCCTACGAACGATTCGTGATTTTTCTTGTCTTGCTTCCGTTATGAACTGCGACTTCAAAATTGCCTCTCTCTAGCCTCTTTCCTAAAGTCAAAGTCAGATGGTACATCACCAGATGCACATATTCTAGGTAACAACGCGAACTTCTTGTCACTTCCCCAATGATTTTAGAAATTGTGAGGGAATGTTACCTATCGCTTCTGCCTTATTTTATCTTAAGTCGTCCAAAGCTTTTTTAAATTCTGATTCTAGTATCGAATGTCCTATCTCTTCCGTATCGAACCCTGTTACTTATTCTATCAAGTCATCAGCAAAGTCATTGCCCTTACAAAGACCTTCAACAATGTACTCTTGCCTCTGCTCTGCACTCTTAACGTTACCGCCCTTGCTTTTCACCGAAGGTAATTTTGTAATTTTGACACTTCTATATGCTGAGTCAGTAAAAAAAAAGAAAAAAAAAGAAACGCTCCGTCGTCAAGCCATGAATGGCCTACAGGGGCCATTCGACCGCCGTGTCATCCTCCGTGGAGGATGCGGATAGGAGGGTCGTTGGGTCGTTATGATGGTATTCTTGACCGAAGCCGCTACTATTCGGTCGAGTAGCTCCTCACTTGGCATCACGAGGCTGAGTGCACCCCGAAAAACGGCAACAGCGCATGGCGGCCTTGATGGTCACCCATCCAAGAGCCGACCACGCCCGACAGCGCTTAACTTCGGTGATCTCACGGGAACCGCTGTAACCACTGCGGCAAGGCCGTTGCTATATGCTGAGTTAGTCCTTCCGACAACCATTTCGTTTTCGATTTGTTCTCATTTTTCGTGGAGCCATTCCACCTTAGCTTCCCTGCACTTCCTATTTATTTCATTCCGAAGTACTTGTATTTCTGTATTCCAGAATTTCCCCGAAAATGTTTGTATTTTCTTCTTTTATTGATTAACTGAAGTATCTACCTACTGAACTATCCCTTATCACAGTATTTACTGCCTTGACGAAGTCCAAGCGTATCTCTTCGTCACTTAGTACTTCCGTATCCCACTTCTTTGCGCATTGATTATTCCTGACTAGTCTCCTAAACTTCAGACTGCTCTTCATCACAACTAGTTGTGGTATGCATGTGTTCTTGGGTACGCCTTACATCCCGACCATGACGTAATCTGACATCATGCCGTGTTTCCCGGTCTTTTCCAAGTGTAGCTCATCCTACAGTGATTATTGAACAGGGTATTCGCTATAACCAGCTGTAATTTATTGCAGAGCTCAAATAGCATTTCTCATCTCTCATGCCCTGTACCAAGCCCATATTTTGCCGTAATCCTTTCTTCTATTTCTGCTCCTACAACCGCATTTCAGTCCGCCATGACTATTAGATTTTCGTCTCCTTTTCCGTACTGAATTACCCGTTTAATATCCTCATATACTTTTTCCATCTCTTCATCTTCCACTTGCGACGTCAGCATATATATCAGAACTATCGTTGTCAGTGATGGTTTGCGGTAGATTCTGATGAGAACAACTGTATCACTGAACTGTTCACAGTAACTCACTCTTTGCCTTACCTTCCTTTTCATAACGAATCCCCTTATACCATTTTCCGCTGCAGTTGATATTATCCTATACTCATCTGACCAGAAATCTTTATCTTCTTCTCATTTACTTGACTGATCTACACCATATCTAGATTAAACTTTAACATTTCCCTTTTCAGATTTTCTAGCTTCCCTAACAGGTTCAAACGGCTGACATTCCACGCCCCGTCTCATAGAACGTTATCCTGTGGTTGGTTAGTCAATCTTTTTTTCATGGCCACCTCCACTTGTCCTGCGGGTACACATTAGGTATCTTTAATTCAGTGGTTTCGGTTGCCTTTTGCATCCTCATGCCGTTGATCATTGCTGAGTCTTCCGTCTTTAAGAGCAGTCACCTCTGTCCGCTCCTCCGCCCTCTTTGATAAGGTCTTTGGCAGAAAGGGGGTGACTTCTTATACTGGAAGAGTTTGGCGACAATCGCTGCGATTTTTATTGAAAATTTGTGCGTTGGCGTGGTTCGAACCCAGGATCGAGCAAGGACGTTTCAATTAGTAATCAAAGACGCTACCTTTTTTTCCGTATTGTTCGTTGCGTTTGTCTGGGAGGACGTCACATGACATCCATTAAAGTTGATCGTTGACTCCTTTACGCTTTAATCAATTTTTTTTTTATTACGGAGGGCAACCAGCCCTCGGATCGACCCCTAGACCACCGATAATTCCATTTTTACTGCTAACACGCAGTGTCAACTACATTAATGGTTTTGTCTTTATTTTATTTACGTTATTGTCTTTAAATTTAACCAAACCCATAACATACAGTAACTCAAAAGACGCTCTTGTGGGTCAATACTTTCTTCCGCAGATTCCTTCATATTACTACTATTTTAAAATTTGCCATTTGTCATTGTTAAAGCAAAGGCAGCTCTGAAACTGATCGAGTATTGAACGGTTATAGTGACAATGTTGTGTTGTGGAGGTCTTCGCTGGATAATTTTTGTATGAATAAAATCTTCGATTAAAGCACTCGAGCTATCGAAGATGGCCTCCGTCATCAACATCAGGAGTGAAAACCACTGACTGCCGAGGCTGGCACGTTGTTCTGCTTATATAGACACGATGGCAGCGACTGGAACCTTCCAGAGACGGTCGAAGTGACGCATGCGCACAAGGCGAGTTGGGCAGCTCGCAGCTGCTCTGTCGCCGCGGCATCGAGTGACGTCATCCGGCGCGAGGTGCCGGCGTAACGTTTGAAACTGTCGCTTCCACCTCCCTACAAGCACCAAGCGTTCGTCTTCGCTTTCGCTCGATATCCAAAGCTCTCCCTCATTCCCTACAAAGGACGTACCTCTGGTAACTCTTAAAAATGTCGCGGCTGTCTCCTTTACAACGGAATTCCTATATAGTGACGTATGAGTCAAGATTCTCGTATTTTCAATTTGTCTTCCATTTCCGTTTTCTTCGTGAAGTTCAGTTACGGCCGAATTCTCAGGCTACTGCCTTTAAAACGTCGTGTGTCCTCGGAACAACACTCAGCACCAGTGCGAATAGTTTGAGCTACACTGCCTCGCCGGCCACGATGGCCGAGCGGTTCTAGGCGCTTCAGTCTGGAACCGCGCGACTGCTACGGTCGCAGATTCGAATCCTGCCTCGGGCATGGATGTGTGTGATGTCCTTAGGTTAGTTAGGTTTAAGTAGTTCTAAGTTCTAGGGGACTGATGTCCTCAGCTGTTAAGTCCCATAGTGGTCAGAGCCATTTGAACCATATACTGCCTCATTCACAGGGGACACCATACACAGTGGCCACTCTAAGAGCTATGTCGTAACACATCTCGTATCCTGGAGGCGGGCCAGAACACTGGTATCAGTACGTGTCTCTGCACAATGGTCCTTTCTACATCTACATACATACTCCGCAATCCACCATACGGTGCATGGTGGAGGGTACCTCGTACCACAACTAGCATCTTCTCTCCCTGTTCCACTCCCAAACAGAACGAGGGAAAAATGACTGCCTGTATGCCTCTGTACGAGCCCTAATCTCTCTCATCTTTGTGGTCTTTCCGCGAAATTTAAGTTCGCGGCAGTAAAATTGTACTGCAGTCAGCCTCAAATGCTGGTTCTCTAAATTTCCTCAGTAAAAAGAGCGCATTCTTTCCTCCAGAGACTCCCACCCAACTTCCTGAAGCATTTCCGTAACACTCGCGTGATGATCAAACCTACCAGTAACAAATCTAGCAGCCCGCCTCTGAATTGCTTCTATGTCCTCCCTCAATCCGACTTGATAGGGATCCCAAACGCTCGAGCAGTACTCAAGAATAGGTCGTATTAGTGTTTTATAAGCGGTCTCCTTTACAGATGAACCACATCTTCTCAAAATTCTAACAATGAACCGAAGACGACTATCCGCCTTCCCCACAACTGCCATTACATGCTTGTTCGACTTCATATCGCTCTGCAATGTTACGCCCAAATATTTAATCGACGTGACTGTGTCAAGCGCTACACTACTAATGGAGTATTCAAACATGATTCTTTTTCCTATTCATCTGCATTAATTTACATTTATCTATATTTAGAAAATGTTCAAATGTGTGTGAAATCTTATGGGACTTAACTGCTAAGGTCATCAGTCCCTAAGCTTACACACTACTTAACCTAAATTATCCTAAGGACAAACACACACACCCATGCCCGAGGGAGGACTCGAACCTCCGCCGGGATCAGCCGCACTGTCCGTGACTGTAGTACATCTTGTATCCTCCTACAGTCACTCAACGACGACACATTGCTATCCACCCTATCGAAAAGATCATTTATGTAGATAGAAAACAACAGCGGACCTACCACACTTCCCTGGGGCACTCCAGATGGTACCCTCACCTCCGATGAACACTCACCATCGACGATAACGTACTGCATTCCATTACTTAAGAAGCTTGCTGCTCGCTGGCCTAACTCAATAACTGAGCTTCGAATCTCTTCGTTCAGCTTTTAGTAATCAGTCTTGGTTTCGTCAGCTTCAGAAAACACCGATGTTGGTCGCAAAACTGACTGAAGAGAATTGGCACCTGTCCTAACGTGAGATAGACTGTTACGTAGGAGACTGTAGGTCATTCGATTCTGCGTGAACATTCAGCAGAAAAGATCTGTTCCATATGGATTCTACATAGTTTAACCGAAGCTCATAAACAAGGGGTCATTTGAAGTATGAAAATGCTCAAAAAATTCCGCCGAGAAAATATGTAATCTGTACGCAACGTCGTAATAGGAAACTATACTTTGATACACAGGGAGTTTCATAATTCCTATTACAGGCTTCTAGGGGCTGTGGTGGAGACTTAGTAGATAAAGTTCAAATAAAGAACCTATTTCCGGAAATGTACAGTTTGGGTACAGAATAAGGTTGATGATCAGATCACTTTCAGATCCCATGCTTCACGGTACGCACACAGCAGAATCAATTAGTTCTGTCTTGTTTGTTCTGCAGGACGTGCTCCAAGTCCTGATCACTCATTTCGTTGCACAAGATGTATCTGCGACACGTGCTTTCGTACACACGAATCCACAGGCCGCGGTGTGCGTCCGAGAACAACCATAGTCAACTCTCCTAGTTGCAAATGTACAATTATCGCGACCGTTTTTGTAGTCCGAGGAAAGTAGTATTTGACAGAGCGAGGAGATACGGAAAATATGCGCTGTGCTCTAGCCGTTCGAAATGTACCCTGACCCGTTAGATTTGAAAGTGATTCGATGTTCAAACTTATTCTAAATCGAAACTATACATTACCGGATCAATACTTTATCTACTAAACCCCTCTACAACTACAAGAAGCCTATATTAGCAATTTTACAGCATCATACATTCATGCGAGCCGGAAACTAAGCAGTATCGTAAATCGGGTATGCTTTGAGCGACATTCATATTCAAACGTGATTATCGTGACGTGACTCTTTTTTATTTTACTTTGTGATATTTGTGGTAGTGAACGCAGGGTCTTGTATGAAAAGCATTACAAACTAATTAGAATAATATATTTTCTGAAATGTAGAGGAAGTAACGGAAAAAATTGGTGGTGGTCAAAGTGAAATGTATTTGGGGACAGTGACCGGCCTATACTGTCATCTACCATCCCATTGTATAAGTATTTCAAAAACATAATGAAACTTTGACCAGCCAGAAATAAATAGATTGAACTAAGGTTTTCTTCAGTGTTTTATTAAGACCCATGAAATAAGAAAAGAACCTGGTACAGTACATAAATCGAACAGTGTGACCCATCATCAAAACTATAAATATAATAAAAGGTACTAGGATGAAGAAGCAGACACATAGCTCCAAATTTAGTTAAGCAAAACACATTCAGTTTCATCCGTCTTGCCGCGCGGGTTTAGCCGAGCGGTCTTAGGCGCTGCAGTCATGGACTGTGCGGCTGATCCCGGCGGAGGTTCGAGTCCTCCCTCGGGCATGGGTGTGTGTGTTTGTCCTTAGGATAATTTAGGTTAAGTAGTGTGTAAGCTTTGGGACTGATGACCTTAGCAGTTAAGTCCCATAAGATTTCACACACATTTGAACATTTTTTTTCATCCGTCTTCAACCTAAATACTCATCACAAACCATCCGTTGCAGTTAGAACTAAGGCTATCTGTTCTTCATTTATCGAGTCAGTATCTGGCACTCATGATCAAACAAATTTCATTCCTCCTTTCTGGAGATATTTGACAGTATATGTTGTACCTAAATCACTGCCTGAATCACAATAGCAGGCAAATTTGAACAATATACGAGTAACATTTGTTTTTCGTAGTTGTAGGCACATTTACAATTGCAGATTAACCTTCGTCTGTATACCAATTGTTAATGTTTGTATTCTTCATTTCCACACTGTCATTGGTATAAGCGCTGTTTAATATATTCTCCATCTGGAATCATATGATAACAATGGCTAATAACCAAAGTAACCCCAAAACAGTGGACACGCAAGTTATCTCAGAAATCGAATGTAGTGGCAGATATATACATGTGAACTAAAAACTAATCAGTGGTCTGTTCTGAGAATTAATAGAGTAACACACGTGATATAGTTGCAAATATCGATGACTTTGAAATAAAAAGATGTCAGTGGATCTTGTGCAACTCGATTTTATTACACTTTTTCGTGTACATTTATAAATCGCAACAGTTTCACCAACTGTTGCGCAATAAAATCGACAGTACATGGCATCTTCCAGTGTACAGGGTGATTCAAAAAGAATACCACAACTTTAGGAATTTAAAACTCTGCAACGACAAAAGGCAGAGCTAAGCACTATCTGTCGGCGAATTAAGGGAGCTATAAAGTTTCATTTAGTTGTACATTTGTTCGCTTGAGGCGCTGTTGACCGCTCAACAGAAAGCTTTTTGTGTTATTGAGTACGGCAGAAGTGAATCGACGACAGTTGTTCCGCGTGCATTTCGAACGAAGTATGGTGTTAAACCTCCTGATAGGTGGTGTATTAAACGTTGGTATAAACAGTTTACAGAGAACGTCAACTACCCGACGCGATGGATCGGTCGCCAGGCAGCCCGTGACAGAGCCCTGATCTTACCCCCTGCGATTTTTTCTTATGGGGGTATGTTAAGGATATGGTGTTTCGGCCACCTCTCCCAGCCACCATTGATGATTTGAAACGAGAAATAACAGCAGCTATCCAAACTGTTACGCCTGATATGCTACAGAGAGTGTGGAACGAGTTGGAGTATCGGGTTGATATTGCTCGTGTGTCTGGAGGGGGCCATATTGAACATCTCTGAACTTGTTTTTGAGTGAAAAAAAAACCTTTTTAAATACTCTTTGTAATGATGTATAACAGAAGGTTATATTATGTTTCTTTCATTAAATACACATTTTTGAAGTTGTGGTATTCTTTTTGAATCACCCTGTATTATTGATGGAATTTCACCAGGGAACTGTGTATTCTAAACCCTCAACTGAGAGCCAGCAGACAGTTGTAAAACTTTCGGTGTATGCCTGAAGTAACCAAAGCGGTCAAAGTATACACGGATTACGGTAATCAGTTGTTTAGTTGTTCAGAGTTGAACCAAAAACAACGGAAGTCCTTCGTTCGCGAAGCACTTGTAAGAAAATGGTGACATTTATATCACAGTGCGTGCTGTAATTTAAATTAAATACAGAGTAGCACTCAGTACTATGGCTGCGCATGTCAGGAAAGATAGGCAGGCTACTCACTCCACTATGACAGATTATCAAGACACCTGGACCTCGAGTGTGAGAAAGTTTCAGTCAGTACGAGGCTATCGTTCATCTACGGCAGGTAGCCCAGTAAACGAAGACCGACGAAGGTCGATTAGCCGGCCGCGGTGGTCTAGCGGTTCTAGGCGCGCAGTCCGGAACCGCGCGACTGCTACGGTCGCAGGTTCGAATCCTGCCTCGGGCATGGATGTGTGTGATGTCCTTAGGTTAGTTATGTTTAAGTAGTTCTAAGTTCTAGGGGACTGATGACCACAGTAGTTAAGTCCCATAGTGCTCAGAGCCATTTGAACCAAGGTCGATTAGGGGAAACAGTCGTGTGGTTGCAAATTTTTGGGAGGTGCTAGAAGGAGTTTTTAGCAAAAATATTTTTGCACCACATGTAAGTGCTGTAGACTGATATTAAGAGGTAACTGTGTACCGAGGTAAGGAACAGGTTGAGGAGAGGAGACGTGTGGGGCGGTAGCGTGAGGGAAAGTAGTTCGCCGAGTAGTATTTACGAACTTACCTCCATCACATGCCTGCAAACTGCACGTCGAGCAGCTGATTCCGCAGTCTATCTCATTACGTCACAAGAAGCAACTCTGGGTGTTTCACAAAGTTATACTGGTCCTCCATAGAGCGCCTTACGAATCATTGGCGACGCAGGAAAATGAGAACTCAGGTCATGCATATGGACAGAATCTACGCAAATCTCTGCACACAGTTCTATACTGCTACAGGTGAAATTGCTGCTTTGTCATCCCGTATGGTAGCTGTAGTGTTCCTCCGTGAAAGGCAACTTCCCCGACGATAAGTGCTGCTCTCGTTTTAGTTTACAGACACAATATACCTCCCCAGCATTTCCTGTCCGGTTCTCTTATGTAAGTAGACAAAATGACTCACTGCGTTCGTGTTTATATAGCGGAATTATTTTCAGTCTATTTGATGATGAGGTCCCATACTCCGAGGAGCGTAGGGGACGATGAGGGAGACCTGCACCGCCGTACTAGGCAAGGTCCTATTGGAGGTGGTTTGCCATTACCTTCCTCCGATCGTAATGGGGATGAACGATGATGATGAAGACGACAGAACAACTCACAGTTATCTCGAGACAGGAAAAATCCCTGATCCCGCCGCGAATCGAACCCGGGACCCCGCGGGAAGCAGAACGCTACGGCAAGACTGGGAGCTGCGGTCTCAGTTTATTAAGTGAGTACTTATTTTTAGTTGTTAAATGAGCTACTACATAAAATATGTTCCTATGTGTTCATTTGTATCTCTGGTATTGTCGGTAATCCATGTAGTGTTGGTGGGGAAGGGAATGGATTGGTAAATGTGACACCTTGCTTCTGTCTATCACTGACAGCCAGTTGTAAACCCAAGTGATTGTATTTTATTCACTTGGTGAGGAACTGACGAAAGGACAAAAAGTTACTGCACTTCTCTCACCATCAATTATGTTACTGGTAGACTGCATAAATCTCTCCCATTCAGGAATTTCTGGCACTTGTAGAGTGGGCTGCACTGAGTGGAGGAATTTACCACACATCCGCGGTATGTCTTCCAAGATGGGTTTGAATACCTCTACTGGAATGTGGCTGATCAAGTCTAGAACAGTGAATCGTTATTGAACGGTTATAGCTCTGTAGTAAACAGTTATATAAAAGTTAGAAGTGTCTCAGGCAACGTTTGTTGTCACATTTAGTAACTCTCAAGAAAAGACTGTGAGATTAGGAATCATACGATTACTATTTTTTGTTTTGAATTTTTCAAGGTCCGATCGGTCTCGAAATAGACACCATAATGAAAATCAAAAACGTTTTATTAACAATATTTACCTACAACTTCCAGCTACTTCCAGACCGTCTGCAAAATTAACGTCTGTACGTCCTACTTCTAAGTTCCTGCCCCATTGCCGCACTTTGGTGTCACACATGACAGTTCCGTTACGCAGACTACGAAACCTGGCGGAACCCCCTAGCGTGAATAAATCGAATGACAGTAACCATTTCAAACTTGGCATGTGGCTGTAGTGTTCAAGGCATCTTTTCTTGCTCGCTGTGAGCTCAGAACTGCAAAATGCGACGTGAAGCTATCGACGGGCGTACTAGAGACATGGCCCAATACATCAGCGCATAGATTCATCACATTTTCACTGCGGTTTTCATTTCGTAACCGACCGAACCTTTCAAAAGACCCTCGTAGTTGCAGTGCTCGGTATTGTGGTTACACATCATGAAGGATTTATGGGTTTTTACAGGCTCTAATGTCATATCTAATGCCATATTGATAGATGTTGGTTCCTTATTTTACACAACTGGAGAAATAAATAAGAAGGCATCCGTCTTAAATCAAAGACTCTGAACATTACTATCGCGACGATAGCAGCGATCCCAATGACCATACTTAGTTTCGCTACTGAAAATTGTTATGTTACAAGCTCCAACCGTTGGAGTATAATTACAGTTGGTGCAACGAGACGTCTTTAGAAGGGAAGAGGTAAGCTAACCTCTCTTACTACAATCAGCGAACCACAGAGTGCAGACTATTAGGATTCACTAGCGCACATTATGCAACGGAACCTCCATAAGCTTAATTATTTGGTTACGCTGGTCGTGTTCCGGCAACTTCTTCAAGGGTTCGTAGAACAGCTGAAACTGAATGATATACAGCATTTTATTTGCCACTAGTGATCCTCTAAACCACGAAAAAGAACAGAAAACGTTGCATCAACCTTTTCGCGTCACACAGAAGTCAAACCATACCGATTATCTGGTGAAGAAAAAACGTCGAATTAATGTCCCATATAAATCTACATGGTTACTCCGCAATTTAGTGCCTGGCAGAGGGTTTGTCGAACCGTTTTCATACTACTTCTCTACCATTCCACTCTCGAATGGCGCGTGGGAAAAAGAAACAGCTAAATCTTTCCGTTCGAGCTCTGATTTCTCTTATTTTATTATGATGAGCATTTCTCCCTACGTAGGTGGGTGTCAACAAAATATTTTCAGATTCGAAAGAGAAAGTTGGTGATTGAAATTTCGTAAATAGGTCTCGCCGCAAAGAAAACCGTCTTTGTTTCAGTGACTGCCACCCCAACTCGCGTATCATATTAGTGACACTCTCACCCCTATAAAAGGAAACGAGCTGCCCGTTTTTGCACATTTTCGATGTCCTCCGCCAATCCTACCTGGTAAGGTTCCCACACCAAGCAACAGTATTCCAGCAGAGGACGGACAAGTGTAATGGAGGCTGTCTCATTAGTGGGTTTGTCGCATCTTCCAAGTGTTCTGCCAAAAAAGCGCAGTCTTTGTTTCACCTTCCCCACAATATTATCTATGTGGTCTTTCCAATTTAAGTTGCTCGTAATTATAATTCCTAGGTAATTAGTTGAATTGACAGCCCTTATATTTGTGCTATTTATCGTATACCCAAAATTTATCGGATTTCTTTTAGTACCCATGTGGATGACCGCGCTCTTTTCTTTGCTTAGTGCCAATTGCCACTTTTCGCACCATACAGAAATTCTCTCTAGATCATTTTGTAATTGGAATTTTACTAGACGGTAAATTACAACATCATCTGGAAACAGTCTAAGGGGGCTGCTCAGATTATCACCTAGATCATTTATGTAAACCAGGAACAGCAGAGGGCCTATGTGATTACCTTGCGTAACGCCAGATATCACTCCTGTTCTACTCGGTGATTTACCGTCTATCACTGCGAACTGTGACTGTATTAGCTTCATTTATCACTAATTTTGAGACCTAAAGTCAAACAATAACATTAGGGTAGCAATTTTGGTCGACTCAAGAGGCTTTTTGCTGTGTAGCCCGAGCAAGACACAGCCAGGGCAAAAAGCAGCACAGGCGCAAAGATGCGAGCTGGTGCCAGTGCATAGAGACTCGCCACTTACGCGAGTTCCACCAGCGACACGGGCGGCGCTGAGGATGAAGATATCCACTTCAACGCGGCCGGCATCCGCCAATGACCGGACTACAAGGAACAGAAACCTACTCGGAAGACAGAAGAGCAGCTCTCGCCCACTTGGTTATAGATCATCGTCCAGGGCTGACTTACACAGGGAACGTCGTCTAGTGAACTCTTAGAATTGAACAGACAGTTGTTCTAAATGTGGAGTTTATCTACGATCATTTGCACTTAGCCATTATGGCCTCTTTGTGTTGCAGACTTAATCATTCAACACGTCAAAAAGATAAGCAAACCTTTTTAACTCGTCTGTGTTACTTAGTTATTAATTTGTTGGAGTGTTATTGAACCTCTGTTCTCTTATCATGCTATGTGACACTGAGGCGTAGCTGTGTAATAGTCGCAGGGAGAAATTGTCTTAACGGTGTATTACTTTTGTGGACTGGCAAGACAGCCAATCCACTAGGACGGGAGGCCGACGGGCACGCATTTAAGCTCACGCAGGCTGGCGTGAGGTCTGGAACAGGTCAAGGTCTTATAGTAGCAAAAATAGTACGTAGCTTCTGGAATACTTAACTTTAATCCATAATTGGTGAACATCGGTCTGACGGTACATGCATCACAAGATAAATAGCAACTTATAATGGCGCCTTGCTAGGTCGTAGCAAATGACGTAGCTGAAAGCTATGCTAACTATCGTCTCGGCAATTGAGAGCGTAATTTGTCAGTGAACCATCGCTAGCAAAGTCGGCTGTACAACTGGGGCGAGTGCTAGGAAGTCTCTCTAGACCTGCCGTGTGGCGGCGCTCGGTCTGCAATCACTGACAGTGGCGACACGCGGGTCCGACGTATACTAACGGACCGCGGCCGATTTAAAGGCTACCACCTAGCAAGTGTGGTGTCTGGCGGTGACACCACAATTACATGAGACGCCGTTTCACCAACTCACAAACTCGACCTCCACAGCAGTAGTGACGAGGCCTTTATAAAACTGGCGACGAAGGTTTACAAGACTTTTGGATATTCCAAAAACCGCGTTTTTGAGGTACTGATATGAATGGAAATAAATTTTTCCAGAATTTATTGAAACGTATGCAAAAAAAACATAGATTTAAATGGGGAATATTTTACAAAACAATGGAACAATTTGAACGAAAATTGTTTTCCTGTCATTTTGTTAAAACGTAAG
This sequence comes from Schistocerca piceifrons, assembly GCF_021461385.2. Taxonomy (NCBI): domain Eukaryota; kingdom Metazoa; phylum Arthropoda; class Insecta; order Orthoptera; family Acrididae; genus Schistocerca; species Schistocerca piceifrons. Next base: position 392,314,461 of record NC_060143.1, on the reverse strand, counting down.
TAGCGGCACACGTTTGGTACAATAACGACTGTGTGATTCCATGGAGTATTACGAACATGCAACCGTTTATGATAGAGTATAACAGCTCATCGACAATGAGGTCATCAGTGGCGGAGCGCAAGCTCGGAACAGCCAAACATAGGGAAGGAAACATCATGTGTCCCATTTGAAGGAATCATTCTGGCACGAGAAAGTCGGGGAAACTACGGAAGACCGAAATCTGGATAGTCAGACGGGGATTTGAACACAACTCCTCTTGACTGCGAGGTCAGCGTACTATAATAAACACTGTGCAACATAGCTCGGTCAGAACAAAACAATGTACATGTCAAGTGTATCAGAAAGGATGTTGTGCGCAAATTACATAACCAATAAGAGACTAAGTGACGTCGGATGAGGAGAAAACAGTATTGAGCCTTTAGAAATTTCAAACCATTTTAGTCTGGCAGATGCTCCGGCGCCTTAGGCTTAGACAACCCATTTGACATCATTTGGGTGCAGTTTGCCTACCTTCAGGCGCTAGAGCTGCCAGCAGTCTGAACTGATGTTGATGTTTCTCACAAGTACATTTGCAATGTGCTCAACAAAGTTGCGTCGGATGCAGACTGAGGAGTGTTAGAGGGACCCTTTGCCGTCACATGTTAACGTTTCACTCCCGTGTGATCACGCCAAAGAATGGCGGAAAACAGGAGGCCTGAAAAAAAGTGGCCTTTGCTGCATCTGATCACGTTCAAATTTCGTCGAATTGTTTTGAACGTTCACTAGTGGTTCCAAACTCTACAGGAGAGCAAAAACCGTGGCCACGCTGCACTCAATAGTGGTGCGATCACTTTCAATGGAATGCAGCCCCACAATGTCCTTAGAGGAGGGTTGAAACGTCCGAGGATGTCAGCAGCATTATAGGTCGTCAATAACGTCTTCCTTTTGCTTATCGCATTGCGAACTGTCACTGTCGACTGCGTGATAAAAAAGTGGTTCAAATGGCTCTGAGCACTATGGGACTCAACTGCTGAGGTCATTAGTCCCCTAGAACTTAGAACTAGTTAAACCTAACTAACCTAAGGACATCACAAACATCCATGCCCGAGGCAGGATTCGAACCTGCGACCGTAGCGGTCTTGCGGTTCCAGACTGCAGCGCCTTTAACCGCACGGCCACTTCGGCCGGCGACTGCGTAATAGCTAGGAATGAACGCCCCAGGGAAAGGGGTGGTTTCATTGACGCCCTTTATGCCACAGCCTGAGGGCTATTCGAGGCGATTCTTAGCGATGGTGTGTATTAAATATTTTCCTCGGGCATCCATAAGAAAACCACGTGGTTTCAACGCTGGGTGTCGTGGTTCAGACATCCGTCGCAGAGACGTCGAAAGAAGTGGTCAAATGTGGGTAAGAAAGACTGTGACGACCTTCTCTTAGTGTGACACTTCTATGATAGCGTCGGGAGAATGGTAGTCAAACTTAGTGGCAATACACAGCATTAAACCCCCTTACGGCTCACATGAACTTCCGAGCTGCTGCATTTTTTTTTTTTTTTTTTCGCATGTGTCGACACCTTGCCATTTTGCCGTCTGAAGCATCGCCCAGATTTGAGAGTGAAGTCAGAGGGCACCAAGCTTTAGCACCATTACAGAGGACGACTGTAGGCACTTTTCAGCAGAATTTCAAACTTCTACGCTGCAGTGGGAGGCAATTACAGGGTGTCGAGAAAGTGATCCGTTAACTTCGTTGCGCATTGTATATACACTGCTGGCCACCGTAAGTGCAACACCCTGAAGGAAGCATCCGAATCAAGTGAAATTTACACCATGGGTTTGCAGCGATGAGATATGCAGCTGATTAGAATTTCAGCGCAGACGCACATCACGCGCGCCTGTGGCGCCACCTCATAGCGCCATTTAAGGCTTGGCGATTTCGACGAGTGTACGTTCGGCACGTGTGTTTACCTTGTGGTTGTTTCACAAGACGATCAGTTATGCCTCGTAGACAACAGCGAACATCGTTTGATCAAGTATCCGAGTTCGACAGAGGATGGATAGTGGCTTACCGAGATTGTGGATTATCATACAGAGAAATCGCTAGTCGTGTTGGACGAAACCAAACAACTGTAATGCGGATATGTGACCGTTGGATGCAGGAGGGTACGACGGACCGACGTGATCGATCGCCTTCACCTCGGTGCACCACTGCACGTGCTGATAGGCAAATTGTGCGCATGGCAGTGACGGATCGCTCAGTGACATCCCGAACCATAGCACAGCACATTGCGTCTGTAACGCATCATCCAGTGTCTGCGCGTACCATTGGACGCCGTTTACAGCAGAGTGGTCTGTCCGCAAGACGTCCATTGCTTCGTCTACCATTGACGCAGAACCACAGACGTCTCCGTCGCCAATGGTGTGATGACAGAATGATGTGGACGGCAGAATGGAATGACGTTGTCTTTACTGACGAGGCACGCTTCTGTCTGCAGCACCACGATGGTCGGATTCGAGTGTGGAGACACCTTGGAGAGAGGATGCTGGACAGCTGCATTATGCACCGCCACACTAGTCTTGCACCGGGTATTATGGTATGGGGCGGTATTGGATATTACTCTCGCACACCTCTAGTACGCATTGCCGGTACTTTAAATAGCCGGCACTACATATCCGAGGTGCTGGAGCCAGTTGTCCTTCCTTACCTTCAGGGCTCGGCCACAGCCATATTTCAACAGGATAATGGGCGACCACACGTGGCACGCATTGTCCAAAGGTTCTTCGTCAATAACCAGATTGAAGTGCTTCCCTGGCCGGCTCGCTCTCCGGATCTTTCGCCGATAGAAAACATGTGGTCCATGGTTGCTCAACGAGTGACCCAGATTACATCCCTAGCTGTCACACCAGATGATCTTTGGCAACGTGTGGAAGCTGCTTGGGCTGCTGTACCCCAGGGACACATCCAACGTCTCTTTGACTCAATGCCGAGACGTGTGGCAGTGGTGATCTCCAACAATGGCGGCTACTCTGGCTACTAATTCTGGCAGGAACCACATGTCACAGACGTCTGTAAACGTAATCATTTGATACGTGGTCAACATGTTATCTACAAAATAAATTTTGTTGTGCTACCTCTTGTCTTTCTTGGTGTCGCATTTACGGTGGCCAGCAGTGTAGCTATGTACGGCGCCACCACGATGGGTGCCCTGTCCCTACCCACTTATGGCTGCGCTCACCCAGCTCTTTACTGAACAGGACGCGAAGGTGTTATCAAATATGGTTCAGATGGCTCTGAGCACTATGGGACTTAACATCTGAGGTGATCAGTCCTCTAGAACTTAGAACTAGTTAAACCTAAATAACCTAAGGACATCACACACATCCATGCCCGAAGCAGGATTCCAACCTGCGACCGCAGCAATACTGTTGGACGCAGAGTATCGGAAGCAAAGTATTTCTGGAGCGAAGTCTTCTGATTCATCTCAGAGGTATTCCACTGTGGCCAGGTCGGGACTCTAGGCGGAACAGTCCATTTCAGTAATGTTATTTTCCACAAACAATTGTCTCACAGTTGCTTTCTTATGGCTGAGTACATTGTCATGGTTGTACAAGCAATCATAGCATTCATTTCATCGCGTCGTTGGCTGACTGTTACAGAAGTCGGTCATTTTTGTATAAAAAATAAAATTGTCACGGTTGCGAAGTTGTAGAGCCGCTGCCGGCTAGACCCCTCAGCTGTTCCGCATCCAGGCCAACACGTACAGGTGGCTCTGCGCTGGGCTCCACTTGCTGCTGTAACAGTACACAAGCTACCACAGTTTCTTTTAGTTATTCTGACGACCGGATATTCATTCAGACGTGGTTGACGCAGAGCTTTGACAGTTTTCAGAATTTGATGATTGCTAACCATGGCTAACGCGTTACTTTGGATAAAAATAATTCTGCAACCGTCACTGTTTTATTTTTAATATAGCAGTCATTGTCTCTGATCTCTTCCTGTACTGTATGCAGTACACAATACTGTAAAAGTGTGTTCATGTCCTCGCGCATTTTGAGTTTTCTGAAGTGCAAATATGTATATAAAAGTCAAGTAAACAAGGGATCTAAAACGCATACCCCTGATCTTCGAGACTGTGAAACAAATCTCCTCTGCTGCAGGTTCTTTGCTTTCCATATCTTGGGGAGTGGTAGTAGCGACTAAAACAAGAAAAAAAGTCCGGTGAACATGTGCCCTATGACGCATAACTTAAGAGCTATGGGCACTTGTTCATCTCCGCTATTTTGAAAGACAACTCTTCTAATGAACAAGTGCTCATAATTTTTAAGGTATGCATTCCGATCGCATATTTACTGGACTTTTTTCTTGTTTTGGTCCATACTACCACTTCCCAAAATACGGAAAGCAAAGGGCGTGCAGTAGAAGAAGTTTGTTTCACAGTATTGAAGATCAACAATTGGTCATAGCTCTTAAGGTATGCGTTTTAGGCCCCATATTTACTTGACTTTTTAGTTTCGAATGATCGTTCCTGTTATATCCCTGAATATTGGCCACTACTTCTGAAATACCCTGTACATATAGACTCGTTCCGCATCATGACGATTTATCGCGCATAATGATCCATAGAACATGAAAGTAACTAACTATCACGCCCTAACTACAAAGATCACTCCCATAGCGTAACACCGGCTCCTCCGTACTTCACTGTTGGTACTACACATGACGGCAAGCCCCTGCATCGGATAGCTTGATAGTGTACAGCTTGATTCATCACTATAAACCACACGTTTCCAGTCATCCAATATCGAGTGGTGACGCTCTTTACATCACCTTAATCGTTGAGGATAATGGAATGGAGTCGAATTAAGTCGGGTGACGGTGAGGGAATTAGATTAAGAAATGAGACACTTACAGCAGAAGATGAGTTTTGCTATTTGGAGAGCAAAATAACTGATGATGGTCGAAGTAGAGAGGATATAAAATGTAGACTGGCAATGGCAAGGAAAGCGTTTCTGAAGAAGAAAAATTTGTTAACATCGAGTGTAGATTTAAGTGTCAGGAAGTCGTTTCTGAAAGTATTTGTATGGAGTGTAGCCATGTATAGAAGTGAAACATGGACGATAAATAGTTTGGACAAGAAGAGAATAGAAGCTTTCGAAATGTGGTGCTACAGAAGAATGCTGAAGATTAGATGGGTAGATCACGTAACTAATGAGGAGATATTGAATATAATTGGGGAGAAGAGAAATTTGTGGCACAACTTGACAAGAAGAAAGGACCGGTTGGTAGGACATTTTCTGAGGCGTCAAGGGATCACCAGTTTAGTATTGGAGGGCAGCGTGGAGGGTAAAAATCATAGAGAGAGAGACCAAAAGATCGATAAACTAAGCAGATCCAGAAGGATGTAGGTTGCAGTAGGTACTGGGAGATGAAGAAGCTTGCACAAGATAGGGTAGCATAGAGAGCTGCATCAAACCAGTCTCTGGACTGAAGAGCACAACAACAACAACAATCGTCACTTAGCACTGACTAAGGAAATATGTTACTTATGAGCAGCTGCTCCACCATTGTAGCCCATTCTTTTTAACTCCCTACACACAGGCGTTGCTCTAGCTGAACTCCTGATAGCACTTTGGAGCTCAGTTTGTGCTGACTTTATGCGAATTTTTCAACCACCATCCCTGTCCATCAGCACATGAGGATGGATTTGTTACTCAGGTGACGTTAGAAGTCACTGCACTCTCCTGAACGACCGTTATTCTGCTATTACTGCCTCTCTACAGACAACATAATACTCCCCACTTCCCTCCGTTTACACCGGTGGGCTTCGCCTCTCGTGACTACTAGTGGTCAAATCTGTATGAAAAGGGGGTTCAAAATGGTTCAAATGGCTCTGAGCACTATGGGACTTAATATCTGAGGTCATCAGTCCCCTAGAACTTAGAACTACTTAAACCTAACTAACCTACAGACATCACACACATCCATGCCCGAGGCAGGAGTCGAACCTGTGACCGTAGCAGCCGCGTAGTTCCGGACTGAAGCGCCTAGAACCGCTCGGCCACAGTGGCCGGCAGAAAAGGGGGAAGTGATTGTGGTACACACAGAACTCTTCTCTTTCCGAGTATAGAGTCAGACGTAGACAATGAGAGGGCCGTGCAGCTGAGAAAGAACAGGCGTTTCTAGAAAGAGTAGTCATGAAGTTGGTCAGACAAATGTACACTCCTGGAAATTGAAATAAGAACACCGTGAATTCATTGTCCCAGGAAGGGGAAACTTTATTGACACATTCCTGGGGTCAGACACATCACATGATCACACTGACAGAACCACAGGCACATAGACACAGGCAACAGAGCATGCACAATGTCGGCACTAGTACAGTGTATATCCACCTTTCGCAGCAATGCAGGCTGCTATTCTCCCATGGAGACGATCGTAGAGATGCTGGATGTAGTCCTGTGGAACGGCTTGCCATGCCATTTCCACCTGGCGCCTCAGTTGGACCAGCGTTCGTGCTGGACGTGCAGACCGCGTGAGACGACGCTTCATCCAGTCCCAAACATGCTCAATGGGGGACAGATCCGGAGATCTTGCTGGCCAGGGTAGTTGATTTACACCTTCTAGAGCACGTTGGGTGGCACGGGATACATGCGGACGTGCATTGTCCTGTTGGAACAGCAAGTTCCCTTGCCGGTCTAGGAATGGTAGAACGATGGGTTCGATGACGGTTTGGATGTACCGTGCACTATTCAGTGTCCCCTCGACGATCACCAGTGGTGTACGGCCAGTGTAGGAGATCGCTCCCCACACCATGATGCCGGGTGTTGGCCCTGTGTGCCTCGGTCGTATGCAGTCCTGATTGTGGCGCTCACCTGCACGGCGCCAAACACGCATACGACCATCATTGGCAGCAAGGCAGAAGCGACTCTCATCGCTGAAGACGACACGTCTCCATTCGTCCCTCCATTCACGCCTGTCGCGACACCACTGGAGGCGGGCTGCACGATGTTGGGGCGTGAGCGGAAGACGGCCTAACGGTGTGCGGGACCGTAGCCCAGCTTCATGGAGACGGTTGCGAATGGTCCTCGCCGATACCCCAGGAGCAACAGTGTCCCTAATTTGCTGGGAAGTGGCGGTGCGGTCCCCTACGGCACTGCGTAGGATCCTACGGTCTTGGCGTGCATCCGTGCGTCGCTGCGGTCCGGTCCCAGGTCGACGGGCACGTGCACCTTCCGCCGACCACTGGCGACAACATCGATGTACTGTGGAGACCTCACGCCCCACGTGTTGAGCAATTCGGCGGTACGTCCACCCGGCCTCCCGCATGCCCACTATACGCCCTCGCTCAAAGTCCGTCAACTGCACATACGGTTCACGTCCACGCTGTCGCGGCATGCTACCAGTGTTAAAGACTGCGATGGAGCTCCGTATGCCACGGCAAACTGGCTGACACTGACGGCGGCGGTGCACAAATGCTGCGCAGCTAGCGCCATTCGACGGCCAACACCGCGGTTCCTGGTGTGTCCGCTGTGCCGTGCGTGTGATCATTGTTTGTACAGCCCTCTCGCAGTGTCCGGAGCAATTATGGTGGGTCTGACACACCGGTGTCAATGTGTTCTTTTTTCCATTTCCAGGAGTGTAGTTCAAAGAAACAAAAAATGGTTCAAATGGCTCTGAGCACTATGGGACTTAACATTTGAAGTCATCAGTCCCCTAGAACTTAGACCTACTTAAACTTAACTAACCTAAGGACATCACACACATCCATGCCCGAGGCAGGATTCGAACCTGCGATCGTAGCGGTCGCGCGGTTCCATACTGAAGCGGCTAGAACCGCTCGGCCACTCTGGCCAGCAAATGAAACATAGCCCGAAGTGGCTTTGGGAACAGAAGAAATACTTCAACTGATCGAAAAGAGAAGCTAATCAAATCTGTTCAGGAAAAGAAAGGACTGCGGCAATGTAGAACACTTAGAAATTATATCAGTAGAAAGAGGGAGGCAGCTAAAGCGAAATGGCTGCAGGAAAAATGTGGTAAAATCGTAAAGGAAATAATCGCTGGAATTACGGGATTCTGCTTGTAGGGAGTCGAAATAACTTTCGGAGTATTAAAAAGCAAATGATCCATTAAGAGTACGAGTGGAATTCAACTGCGAAACATACAGGGAAAAGCCGAGAGGTGCAAAGCGTAAATTCAAGGCGATTACGAAAGGAGGAAAATTCTGTCAACGCGATAAAACGCGACTGCGATCTTGATCTGTACGATATGGGAGATCCAGGGCTAAGGACCAGACTTTTAGAGAGATTTGGTAGGCCTGCAGTCACATAGGCAGAAGCAAAAGGCAACACTCCTTCGAAATTTTTACAATCATTGGGCAATCAAACGATTACTAAAGGTTGCGCGTAGAATCTATGACACTGGAGACATACCTCTGAAATATTGAGAGGATACCATTCACACAATCCCGAGGATATAAAAGACAGACAAACAGTAGAACTTTCCTACAATCATCTTGAGAGCTGTTGCGACTAATCTGCTCACCAGAATTGTGTATAGCAGAATGGAAAGTAAAATTGCGGATCTGTTAGCTCAAACTATTCTATTTAAAAACATTGATCGTATTTAATAAAAATTTTGATCAAGTTTTGTGAATAAAAGAGTTTGAATATTCTCCGGATCACTGCCAATTAATGGCGACAATTCCGACGGTATGCCTGATAGAAGCAGTATGAATTCAGTGAAAAAGAAACTAGGATTTATTCACCCAGAAAGAGCGCGAGATGGTGTAAAGTGGTGGAACATGTTTAAAACATTCAGAAAAATAAGTATACGCTATTAAGGAAAGACGGGAAATAATACGTGCAAGTTATCATCGACTGGTTTTCATGTTGTAAAAGCAGCCGCGTTCGCAGTTTAAGTAGTGGGAATTCAGATCGGCCTATTATGAAAGCAACTGTTCTCATTACTGCTCAGTCTTGTTTCAATACTGCTGTGCCGTCATCATTGGGTGCTCTTATTCAGGTCTGTAAAATGCATACAGGATTTAACTAATAATTATTGTAACGAAAACTAGCCCTAATAATTTTTTCTTTTGTGACTGTCGACTTATTCTCTGGAGGTCTAGAATTTTATGTTCTGTATGACCGTCTTTCACACTCGTATAGCTTGCCATTTGAAACGAAATGATGTTATTGTGAAGTTGGTCGACAAACTGACAAGTCAGCCTACGTATAATGGTCATTTCGTTGCACCAAATATTTCTCAACGTATAGTTCCGGCACTACATTAATTTTGCTTGTAATTTTCTGGTTCATTTAATATCAGACACGCTACGTACATTTACTCGTGCAGATATCTGCGAGTGATCCAGGATACACTGGTGTCATACTAACATTTACTGGAAGGCAAGAGTAACCGTAGTTCATACTGAATGTGGTTTATGTACGAGACTGCTTCATTAAAATGTCCGACCTGATCTGATATGAGCTGATTTACACAGGTAGTACCCCATAAATTTGATTACATCAGTTAGCTAAGTGATTGTGGTATTACACACGTCGCAACGTGTTCAGCTATCTCGGCACAGGCAATCGAATGAACGTAAAAGCTTGCATTTTAATCATCACTTAGTTAATTAGCAGAGCTATATTAAAACAATCATCTCTCAAACATTAAGCGCCATGAAACACTCGATGAACATTAAGCACCAGAAGATTATGCTGATAGAAACTATGTTTACACAAAAATGCAAATGAGTTGTACGGGGTAGCGAATTATTTTAATTAATTTTGTTCGATCTGGGGGTAGGGAGGTATTTTAGATTTAAATTGCCTTCTTGTTGAAAAAAATTATTACCATTGTTGAGTACTGATTTTTGATATACCAGTCAGACGACCATGCATTAAATAAGGTAATTACGAAACAACCGGCGGAATATCACCTGATTAAGAGCGTCTCTGTGAGTTCATCTTTACACAGAAAGTTTGCAGGACCTCGGCTGTTCAATATAAAATGTCAAACCCTATATTTCCAATTTTATTTTATTTTTGCCATCTTCAGGACCCCTGACCCACGTGTATGAAGGGTTCCCACCTCTTGCACACTCGAATTAGGGGCTAGCATAAAGTCATTGGAATTCGTAGACTTTTTTTTAACAAGACGATCCCTTGGATCCTCAATTGTAGTAAAAACAAAATAAAATTGGAAATATATACGGCTGAAGGTGTTTTTCATTTGATGATGGTGAGAGGATATCCGACGTCATGATATTACTGCTTGAAACAGACAACTGAGACAGTATGATGAGGATGATGATGATGATGATGATGACGTTTCGTGTTTCATGGTACGTGATAGGAGCTTTGTTACTGCCTGAGCCTTGCCTATGTGAAACTTTCAGCTCCACTGAGTGCCGGCCGGCCGCCCTGCCATCCTACGGCAATATGTCACTCTGATGTGTTACTGAAGGTGTGGCATCAGCAAACCGTTATTCTCCGGTCATCAGCTTCCCAGACCTTTGAGCCGCCGCTTCTCATTCAAGTAGCTTCTCAGTTAGCATCACGAGTCTGAGTACAAACCCGTTCCAACCCTCCCACTCTGGCAGTATCGGGGATTGATCACGGTTTCACCGTATGGCAATCGGACAAGCTGACCACTCAATTACGGTGAGACTAGAATTGCAAGTATACCTTTACTGAGACTGACTTTGGCAGCTCTGCACATGGCAAGGATATCAAATATTGACCTTAAAGTGCGACGGCAATAAGCGCACTTAGCTTTGTAATTGGGTCTCGTTTGTGTGTACATGGTTTAACTCAGTCTTCTCGCTACAGAAATGATGATATCCTTAGGTTCTCCAAGCTGCTCCAAGATCTCTATCGTTTGAAATCTCGAGCACTAATTTGTAAGTAAAAATATTCATGTTTTCTGAAACTATTTTGCAACTCTCTACAAGGCAGACGTGTTGTTGATTGAACAGACACTGGACTCACACACTTCCACACTTTATACTGCCCCTGACGGCATGGCCTCCGCGGCAAAACATATATTAACAATTAACATGTTTCATAGTATTTTTATATACTTGTTTTTGACAAAGTACAATTATGCTTCTGCTAATTTAATCAATTTAGTAGTGAAGTAAACATTGACATAAATCAAAGCTTCCCACATGATAATAATTTTACAAAACCATTGCCATACGATATACAATTACATGACGTTAATTACAATAACAATGCCAGGTATAAGAATACGAATTATTGGGACATTACGGTGAATTAAAGATTAATAACATATTTTCAGCAATTTTATATCAAGTACGTTTCACTGAGCTACTGGTGTTCACTAAGAGAGGTAGTGAAATCGAGATTCTGGAGTCTTATTTTTCTGACAGTGTTTTGCAGTTGGGTGCTTTGGTGAATGTTTTAGCAGTTTGATTACAATATAATTACGTACAAGTTCCCGAGAGTACAAATGTCTTTTCTGTAACTAGTACACTGAGATCACAAAAGTCTTGGGACATCGTGTCGTACCTCCTTTGGACGGCATAGTGCAGCATGTCGACATGGCATAGACTCAAAAAGCCGCTGGAAGTTCCTTCCAGAAATACTGGTCCATGCTGCCTCTACAGGCGTCCATAATTGCGAAAGTGTTGCCGGTGCAGGATTTTGTACACGAACTAACCTGTCGATTATGGCCCATAAATGTTCGATAGGATTCATATCGGGCGTTCTGGGTAGCCAAAGCTTTCGCTCGAACTGTCCTTTCTTCAAACCAACCGCGAAAAGCTGTGGCCCGTTGAAATGCGCATTGTCATCCATAAAAATTCCATGTTTGTTTGGGAACATAAAATCTATGACTGGCTGCAGATGGTCTCCAAGTAGCACAACATAACCATTTCCAGTCAGTGATCGATTCAGTTGGACCAGACGACCCAGTCCATTCTGCACTGCAGTTCCTTCTCTAAATCCTCGCACAAACGAAAAGATGGCTGACACCGAAATAAGTGTGCAAGGAATAGAAAAGCAACTGGAATCACTCAACAGAGGAAAGTCCACTGGACCTGACGGGATACCAATTCGATTCTACACAGAGTACGCGAAAGAACTTGCCCCCCTTCTAACAGCCGTGTACCGCAAGTCTCTAGAGGAACGGAGGGTTCCAAATGATTGGAAAAGAGCACAGGTAGTCCCAGTCTTCAAGAAGGGTCGTCGAGCAGATGCGCAAAACTGTAGACCTATATCTCTGACGTCGATCTGTTGTAGAATTTTTGAACATATTTTTTGCTCGAGTATCATGTCGTTTTTGGAAACCCAGAATCTACTATGTAGGAATCAACATGGATTCCGGAAACAGCGATCGTGTGAGACCCAACTCGCTTTATGTGTTCATGAGACCCAGAAAATATTAGATACAGGCTCCCAGGTACATGCTATTTTTCTTGACTTCCGGAAGGCGTTCGATACAGATCCTCACTGTCGCCTGATAAACAAAGTAAGAGCCTACGGAATATCAGACCAGCTGTGTGGCTGGATTGAAGAGATTTTAGCAAACAGAACACAGCATGTTGTTATCAATGGAGAGACGTCTACAGACGTTAAAGTAACCTCTGGCGTGCCACAGGGGAGTGTTATGGGACCATTGCTTTTCACAATATATATAAATGACCTAGTAGATAGTATCGGAAGTTCCATGCGGCTTTTCGCGGATGATGCTGTAGTATACAGAGAAGTTGCAGCATTAGAAAACTGTAGCGAAATGCAGGAAGATCTGCAGCGGATAGGCACTTGGTGCAGGGAGTGGCAACTGTCCCTTAACATAGACAAATGTAATGTATTGCGAATACATAGAAAGAAGGATCCTTTATTGTATGATTATATGATAGCGAAACAAACACTGGTAGCAGTTAGTTCTGTAAAATATCTGGGCGTATGCGTGCGGAACGATTTGAAGTGGAATGATCATATAAAATTAATTGTTGGTAAGGCGGGTACCAGGTTGAGATTCATTGGAACAGTGCTTAGAAAATGTAGTCCATCGACAAAGGAGGTGGCTTACAAAACACTCGTTCGACCTATACTTGAGTATTGCTCATCAGTGTGGGATCCGTACCAGATCGGGTTGACGGAGGAGATAGAGAAGATCCAAAGAAGAGCGGCGCGTTTCGTCACAGGGTTATTTGGTAACCGTGATAGCGTTACGGAGATGTTTAATAAACTCAAGTGGCAGACTCTGCAAGAGAGGCGCTCTGCATCGCGGGGTAGCTTGCTCGCCAGGTTTCGAGAGGGTGCGTTTCTGGATGAGGTATCGAATATATTGCTTCCCCCCACTTATACCTCCCGAGGAGATCACGAATGTAAAATTAGAGAGATTAGAGCGCGCGCGGAGGCTTTCAGACAGTCGTTCTTCCCGCGAACCATACGCGACTGGAACAGGAAAGGGAGGTAATGACAGTGGCACGTAAAGTGCCATCCGCCACACACCGTTGGGTGGCTTGCGGAGTATAAATGTAGATGTAGATGTAGATTCCATGCAAGCACAACCCACACCATTATGGTGCTATCACCTGCTTGCACAGTACCTTGATGACAACTCGGTTCCACGCCTTTTGGGGTCTGCGCCACGCTGGAATCCTATCATCAGCTCTGACCAGTCCAGGGTTTTCCAGTCGCCTAGGGTCCAACCAAAAGGGTCACGAGCTCAGGAGAGGCACTGCAGGCGACGTCGTGCTGTTATCAAAGGCATTCGTGTCCATCGTCTGATGCTTAGCCCATTAAAGCCAAATTTCACCGCACATTCCTAATGGATACATTCGTCGTACGTCCCACATTGATTCCTGTAGTTATTTTACGCAGTGTTGCTTGTCTGTTAGCGCCGAGAACTCTACACAAACGCCGTTGCTCTCGGTCGTTAAGTGAAGGCCGTCAGGAACTGGACTGCCCGTAGTGAGAGGTAGCGCCCGAAATCTGGTATTCTCGGCACACTTTTCACACTGTGGATCTCGGAATACTGAATTCCCTAACGATTTCCTAAATGGAATGTCCAATGCGTCTAGCTTCAACTACCATTCCTAGTTCAAAATCTGTTAATTCCCGTCCTGCGGACATAATCACGGCGGAAACCTTTTCACCTGAGTCACTGAGTACAAATAACAGCTCCGCCAATGCACTGCCCTTTTGTACCTTGCGTACGCGATACCACCGCCATCTGCATATGTGCATAATGCTACCACACGACTTTTGCATCCGCAGTTTGTGTATATACATACAGCCGAAAGTTGTTAAATACAATACGTATCATGTGTGCCGGTCGCTGTGGAGGTGCGGCTACAGGCGCTTTAGCCCGGAACCGCGCTGCTGCTACGCTAGCAGGTTCGAATCCTGTCTCGGGCATGGGTGTTTGTGATGTCCTGACGTGAGTTAGGTTTAAGTAGTTCTAAGTCTATGGGAGTGATGACCTCAGATGTTAAGTTCCATAGTACTCAGAGCCATTTGAACCATTTTTGTAACACATTTACTGCCAACTGTGGCTGAAAGAGGTATCGATAGATTCGTTTTGTCCGTCCCCATTATGCTCTTGTATAGATTTGTGAAATCTCTAAACCCGATTCTGAGATGCACGAACGCTGCCCTGACAGTTATTTACACTTCTGTTATAAGTCTGACTGGCACTTCGCTGTAGCTCTCGATTAATCTATAGTGATGGAGTCAGCAATCAGACAGCAGCGGTAGCCGAGCGGTTCTTGGCGCTTCAGTCGGGAACCGCGCTGCTGCTAGGGTAGCAGGTTCGAATCCAGTCTCGGGCATGGATGTGTGTGATGTCCTTAGGTCAGTTAGGTTTAAGTAGTTCTAAGTTCTAGGACACTGATGACCTCCGATGTTAAGTCCAATAATGCTCAGAGCCATTTTTGAACCATCAGGATTCAGGACTTTGACACCTGTTTAAAAACCGCTGTGTCGCATTGCGGGTCGGTACTATCCGCTGTGTCACTTATTAGGGCCTGTTGTGATGATGTATGGAGTCTGAGAAGAATAGTTTTTTAAACGCCTTAGTGCGTTGGACTAATTTCTACGTGATCCCTACAAGGGCTATAGGTAGGAGGTTGCAGTCCATTCCTAGATTCATCACTTGCAGCTGATTATTGAAACATTGTAAGTTTGCGTCTTTCTTCAAGCGTCTGTCAGTTTATTCTTTCAAGCGTCACCACAACGTTGTCGCTTAGGTAAAACAAACCATTACCTTTTGAATATCCCGTTATTACTACATATTTGGTATGAGTCCCACATACTTGAGCGATGTTGTAGGATGGGTCGCATGACTGTTTTGTAAACAATCCCATTAGTAGTCTGACTGCTTTTCTCTATTGTCCTCCCGATGGGCCGCACTTTACCGCCCACTTTGCTTAGGACTGAGCTTATATGATGGTTGTTTTTCTTACCCCTACAGATTGCTCCACCCAGGTGTTTGTATGAATATACCGTTCCCAGCTGTGACTCATTGATGTTGTTGTGACAGGTTATTCGCTCCGGAACATTTAAACCAAGTTCATGGCATTCGAAACACTTTGAAATATTATTCTGGCTGAACATGTGTGCTGTTTTTATCAGATGTATCTTAGTTACAGATAATAGCAACATCTGTGGCCGGCCGGAGTGGCCGTGCGGTTCTAGGCGCTACGGTCTGGAACCGAGCGACCGCCACGGTCGCAGGTTCGAATCCTGCTTCGGGCATGGATGTGTGTGATGTCCTTAGGTTAGTTAGGTTTAATTAGTTCTAAGTTCTACGCGTCTGATGACCTCAGAAGTTAAGTCGCATAGTGCTCAGAGCCATTTGAACCATTTGAACCATCATCTGCAAAAAATCTGAGGCTACTATTAATATTGACCTGGAGGGAAGGACAATGTGACACGGGCGGCGAAGAGCGCAAGTGAGGCGGCGTGTTGCTGTGGCCAAGCGTCTGCCGTGGTCCGTTGGCAACAGTGCTGCCTTTGCTCACTGCGGGTTTCGCGGGACCGAGTGTTGGTCGCAGCCGTGAACATTGCTCGATAAAAGCTACTTCTGCAGGACGCACAGCATTCGGCGTGTACTCTGCTACTGAAGTTCCAAGCAGTTTGTGTCCATTGTGGTACCGGGTTGAAGTACTGGACGCGGTGGGGTCTGCTGGATGATGCCCGAGGGTTTCCGACTACGAGCAGTGGTGTACATGTTCCGCTTTTAACCCGCCCATGCTTGCCTGGTGGCCAGGCGGGCAGGCCGCCGCGCGTTGTCAACAGAACGGGCAAGCTGCTTCACTCCCAGCCAAGCCAAGCAGAACCCAACCCAGGCAGGCTGCGGGAAACTTGCTTGCCTGCCCATATTACTGCTGAGCTGCGCTAGGCAGCCGTTTAGTCGGCGCGCGTCATTGTCGTATTATGAACGTTAATTAAAAGTTTTTATTTTACCTGAGCACCAAAAGAGAAACCCCAACATTATATATATATATATATATATATATATATATATATATATATATATATATATATATATATATTTCAGGTCAAAAAATATTGGGTTTTATTTGCACATTCTTCCTTTACGCGTATATTTCGGGCTTACTATCTATATAAATAAAATCGAATTGCCAAATGTGTTGATAAGCGTAAAACTCGAGAACGGCTGGACCAATTCGGCTAATTTTTTCTTTTTTTTGCTGTGTTCGTAATTCTCAGGACAAGGTTATTAAGAAATAAATGTTTTGGAAAATCGACCGAAAAATTGGAAAATTTGAGGAAAACTGAAAGTGCGTTATCATTGTGTCCGTGTGTTTGTATTGCATACAATATTGATGAAGTTTTGCATACTATACTTTGAAATCAAGAGGAAGGTCACAGACTACATAAAATTTCGTAGGGTGTATGGCAGAGGTTACTTTGCCTAACGGAATTCGACAAATTGTACGTTTTTATTCCGATCTTGATGAAATTTGACACACTTGATATTCAAAGCAGGATGAATGGCGCTGTCTGCTTAAAATTCTGAACGGTGCATGGCGGAGGGTACTTTACTTACACACTTCTACACCAACGTACATTTTTATTCCGATCTTGAAGAAATTTTGCACACTTGACCTTCAAGAGGAACATCACTGTCTACACAATATTTCGGACAGTGCATGGAATAGAGTACCTTACAAAAGATTTTGAAATCATTTGCGGGTTACCATGAAAGTTGGCTCATGTACGCATGTTTCCATGTAGAAGGTTTTTGAATATTTCCATGAGCATCTTAAACCTAACTAACCTAAGGACATCACACACATCCATGCCCGAGGCAGGATTCGAACCTTCGAACGTAGCGGTCGCGCGGTTCCAGACTGTAGCGTCTAGAACCGCTCGACCACCCCCGCCGGCCACATTCACAGTCATTGTGTTTGACAATTCGCGCACAGCAAATGTCGTTTAACAGTTCCAAACCAATTTTGGTTGAGCGAACGTGTTATATTGGCTGCAAAAAACCTTCATGTTAACGAAATTAATTTTCAGATTCAAAATATGATACCTGGCGAAATGATGACATACAAGTCGGTTTATTCCGTTACTAACCAAGATGATGTAGTCAACTATCCTACGGAATTTTTAAATTCGCTGGATTTGCCCGGATTACCGCCTCCCAATCTGCAATTAAGTCGGATCGGCAATCATTATGTTGCGAAAGGTAAACCAGCCACGTCTTTGTAATGGCACCTGGCTTGCGTTTAGAATATTCGAGCCAGTTTTTGGGCAGTCAGGAAACGCAGAGCACATCAGTACATATTTATTCAAACGCCAGTCTGAATTTATGCAATGCATTGTCACGGATATTAATGCACCCCTTTGTAATTGTCTGTCCATAGATCAATTGTACTGGCACATATACCATAACGAATTGCATGCACTATATCTGGGAGCATTTTGCTGCGCTCTTTATCAGCTAAGGTTTGAACTTTCCTAGCTACTGTCACTCGGAAGGCATAATATTTTTAATATCAACTGAGCCATATTTCTTACCTATGTCGATCAGTGTCTGCCCTAAATTAAGAAATCCATCTCCCTCTATACTGCTAAATGGTCTCAGGTCCTCAGCACACATTTCGACGCACTTTTCGGTCACTAAATCTTTGTCCTCTTTCAAGATATTTACGGAGTGAGGGAACTGCTTGTCAAATTTGCTCACATGTCGTAACATACTCGAGGTTCCCAAACAAGTACTTAAGAGCTTTTTGCATAGTCTGCATTGAGACACACCTATCGATTTATTTGAAGCGGCCTCATAAACACACGAAAACGTTTCCCATGCGGCACTTGTGCTCTGTTTCGTTACCAGCATGTATTCGCCAGTTGTCATTTTTTTTTCAATCTCACTAAAGTTCGACCTATTCATTGTGCTGCCCCCACCGTTGCGATAAATGGACTGCGGGCTAACTACCTGGCTACTCTAGTCGCGTAGTCGCGGTAGCTTGACAGCGCAACCTGTTGTCAGGCGCAGCGAGCTGAGCGGGTCCCGTGAAGCTTGGCAGGCCTGCGGGAACCCAGGTAGCCCGGACTTGCGGGAGCCCAAGTCGGCCGCATTACCCACTATGCCTCAGTACACGCGCACTCTTGTGTTTACGTCGTGGCAGGCTGACCTGCATGAAAGGTTGCAGACGAGCTAGGGGCAAGCAGGCTGCAAGGGGAATTTGTACACCTCTGACTACGAGTAATCTTCGTTACATCCTTCTCTCGGCGCTCTCTAAGCAAGCGTTTGACAATGGGCGCTGGATTTTACGAGAAATCACGGTGAGCATCCGATTAGTGTGCACGTCACTTGGTGTCGCGTGGTGGCTATTTTCATTCCGTATCGTGGCTGCCCGTTGTTATACATATAATTGTGTTTTTTATGGAGGTTTTTCCTGGTACTAATTGAGTTCAGTTCCGTAAATGCGTGTGGGCTTGTGGCTGTCAGAATTCCAAAAATCCGCGCGGCTTCAGCCGAGCGGTCTGGGGCGCTGCACTCACGGACTGTGCGACTGGTCCCAGCGGAGGTTCGAGTCCTCCCTCGGGCATGGGTGTGTGTGTTTGTCCTTAGGACAATTTAGGTTAAGGAGTGTGTAAGCTTAGGGACTGATGACCTTAGCAGTTAAGTCCCATAAGATTTCACACACATTTGAACATTTATTCCAAAAAGTGGTTCAAATGGTTCTAAGCACTATGGGAATTAACATCTGAGGTCATCAGTCCCCTAGACATAGAAGCTACTTAAACATAACTAACATAAGGACATCACACACATCCATGTGACCGTAGGCAGGCGCGCGGTTCTGGGCTGAAGCGCCTAGAACCGCTCGGTCACAATGGCCGGCCTGTCACTATTCCAAACTGATTTTAGAATGCAAGGGTATGGAATGGGTAGCGAGCTGGTGTCGAGTGGAAAGGTACTGAGCCATAATGAACTTATTAACGCTTCTAAAAACACTCATGAATTTATTTTTAAAAAGCAAAACGCCAAGAATAACATTAACAAATTGCCTCCAGAACTGAAAAGACTAAATTTCAATAACACAACTGATAGCAAAAACCTGAAAACAGCAACAGTTTAAAATCACCTCCTCTTATTAAAGAATACAAAATGAAGTAAAAATACATTTACATTACAAACAGCAAAACATATGATCAAATGAATATGTCAGAAATACCAACCATCGCCTATTGCCAGTAATTATCAAAACGCCATTGCCTTCGTAGTAGCCATAATGACTGACAAATGTGGTTCAAATTTATGATGATAGAGGCGGTGGCAGAGGCAACCCCAGTAGCCATCATTCCTTCTCCTCTACTAACACAGGATGGCGATTGCCGCTACCGCAGTACTACAAACCTTCATTAAAAATTGCAATCACGGTACACAGACATATTTAACTAGACCACAGTTAACAAGAGATATAATGACCTATCCTGTAACACAGAGAAAACTCATTACGTAGTAAAAATTAAACGTATTAGAAATGCAGAAAAGTACGAACATTATGCGGGAAACTTTGGCTTGACTTCTGAGACATAAAATTTTTCTTTAATTTTGTTTTCTTTGTTTTTCTTTGTTTAGTAGATGCAAACAATTTAGTAACCAGCTCGAGCTCGTGATACTAGTCAACAGATAACTACAGACATGCCTCAGAAATAAGGTAGATAGATTAAATAATCTTCACTGACTAGAAAGTACAATTCGTAAATCAGAATAATTACATCTGCATTCTATACCCTTACATTCTAAAATCAGTTTGGAATAGTGACAGCCACAAGCCCACACATTGACCTGAACTCAAGTAGTAGCAGGCAAAACCTTCATAAATAACACATTTAGATGTATAACAACAGGCAACCAGGATACGGAGTGAAAATAGCCACCACGCGACATCAAGTGACGTGCACACTAATCGGATGCTCACCGTGATTTCTCGTAAAATCCAGCGCCCACTGACAAACGCTTGCTTAGAGAGCGCCGAGAGAAGAATGTAACGAAGATCACTCGTAGTCGGAAACTCCACGGGCATCATCCAGCCGACCCCACCACGTCCAGTACTTGTAAAGGTCAGACCAGACTCCAACCCGGCACCACAATAGACACAAACTACTTGGAACTTAAAATAGATGAGTACACGCCGAACACTGTGCGTCGTGCAGAAGTAACTTTTAACGAGCAATGTTCAGGGCTGCAGCCAACACTCGGCACCGCGAAACCCTTTGTTTTGTGGGTGTACTAATACACAGCGTCACCGGTCCAACTGTCTCGGAGGACAAGTGAGAGGAGACTCAAAGCAACGGCTGAATAACAGCCGAGCATAGCACGTTGAAGGTGTGGCGGTGGAATTTTAAGTTCCGTGCCTCCCTCCGACGGTGGAAGTACAGAGGAGGGGTGCAGTAATATTTTTCTCCAGGTCGCCGCAGCTCGGAAGTACCTTCTCCTCCGATCTGCTCTCTACCGGCGACAGTAACGCTCCATGTGCTTTTGCGGCCAAAGGGATTCCAAATCGCGGGAAGTACTCGAAATTAAACACGTGCACACGACCCTATACTCTCTGCAAGGTTCTAAATGTAAAACTTGAAAAGCGGATGTCCTAACACTCTTTTGTGTGGTACGCCTTCTATGTGAGTCAGTGAGTCTCGATGCAGGATTACACGCTGCCTCCTGTCTAGCAAAAACTCCTCAATCCAGTCACAAATTTCACTTGACACGCCATAGTACCGGATTTCCAATGATAAGCGTACCTGTCACCATCAGCATTGTATCTGAACCCACTAGGTGTTCAGGTGTTGCGTGGCTCCGAAGAAAGACTCGCACTTTGATTGAAATTTTCGTTGGATCACAAAATTTAGTTTTTCCGCTATTTCTTTAAATTGTTCTTGGAAAATACCGGGATAGTGCCTGAGGTACAAACAGTAACCATTTTGGCTCCCTATTCTTGAGCAGCTGACCTCGTGTAAATAGCGAAGTGAAATGTGGAATACCTGCTATGTTAGGAATGACACTCTCTACATGAACATCTGCATGGCGGAGCGGACAGCTAGTCGTATAGGAAACGCAGAAGGTCAGCAACTAAGCGGCTGTTGCAAACCAATTCAGCCTCACCTCTAAAAAAGTGAGAACGTCATGATGACTCTGCAGCGTCCAGTCTGCAGAAGCCTAAAGCAATTCATCATCCCTTCCTGCCAGTCATATACTGTGCTATGTTAGTTCCCTGGTTAACAAACGTTAGACATTGAGCATATCTTTCCGCTCGGATTCTCTGAGCAGTCAGCCGCGAGGTGTCGCCGTCATACTTCAATACTCTCTTACGGTTGTACATGGTTGGTTGGATGGTTTGGGGAAGGAGACCAGACAGCGGGGTCATCGGTCTCATCCGATTAGGGAAGGATGGGGAAGGAAGTCGGCCGTGCCCTTTCAAAGGAACCATCCCGGCATTTGCCTGGAGTGATTTAGGGAAATCACGGAAAACCTAAATCAGGATGGCCGGACTCGGGATTGAACCGTCGTCCTTCCGAATGCGAGTCCAGTGTCTAACCACTGCGCCACCTCGCTCGGTAGGTTGTACATGTCTATGCTGTGTGTGTAACTATGTTTTCAGAACACCAGGTGTTGTGTCTACAATTCTAGACATTTTACGTATAAATATCTTATTGTATGATATACTGCCTTTCCATATACTTGCCATATTTAATTTTACTCATTCAATTAATTTATTATTATTATTATTATTATTTTAAGTCAGGCAAATCACGCTCTGTGTCTGAAAGTTCATGACATTTAAACACAGACACTGCAAAATAAATGGTGTCCCACATAAAACCGGTATGCCTCACGCACTGGTTAATCATCTCAAGTAGAGTTGCTTGTGAAGTGGCAACACTGTCACAAAAGTTGACTATACTGCACTTCCAGCCTCTCTTACAACCAGGTAATTATACGTTTTCTACCGTTACTACACTACTGGCCATTAAAATTGTTACGCCAAGAAGAAATGCAGATGATAAACGGGTATTCCTTGGGCAAATGTATTGTACTAGAACTGACATGTGATTACATTTGCACGCAATTTGGGTGCATAGATCCTGAGAAATCAGTACCCAGAATAACCACCTCTGGCCGTAATAACGGCCTTGATACAAAAAAAAAAAAAAGTGTTCAAATGTGTGTGAAATCTTGTGGGACTTAACTGCGAAGGTCATCAGTCTCTAAGCTTACACACTACTTAGCCTAAATTATCCTAAGGACAAACACACACACCCATGCCCGAGGGAGGTCTCGAAACTCCGCCGGGACCAGCCGCACAGTCCATGACTGTAGCGCCCTAGACCGCTCGGCTAAAGCCTTGATACGCCTGGCTTGGATGGCGTGAAAAGGTACAGCTGCCCATGTAGCTTCAACACGATACCACAGTTCATCAAGAGTAGTGACTGGCGTATTGTGACGAGCCAGTTGCTCGGCCACCACTGACCATACGTTTTCAGTTGGTGAGAGATCTGGAGAATGTGCTGGCCAGGGCAGCAGTCGAGCATTTTCTGTATTCAGAAAGGACCGTACAGAACCTGCAACATGCGGTCGTGCATTATCCTACCGAGATGTAGGGTTTCGCAGGCATCGAATAGAGGGTAGAGCCACGGTCCTAACACATCTGAAATGTAACGTCCACTGTTTAAAGTGCCGTCAATGCGAACAAGAGGTGACCGAGATATGTAACCAATGGCACCCCATACCATCACGCCGGGTGACACGCCAGTATCGCGAGGACGAATACACGCTTCCAATGTGCCTTCACCGCGATGTCGCCAAACACGGATGCAACCATCATGATGCAGTAAACAGAGCCTGGATTCATACGAAAAAATGACGTTTTGCCATTCGTGCACCCAAGTTCGTCGTGAAGTATACCATCGCAGGCGCTCCTGTCTGTGATGCAGCGTCAAGGGTAATCGCAGCCATGGTCTCCGAGCTGGCGGTCCATGCTGCTGCAAACGTCGTCGAACTGTTCGTGCAGATGGTTGTTGTCTTGCAAACGTCCCCATCTGTTGACTCAGGGAACGAGACTTGGCTGCACGATCCGTTACAGCCATGCGGATAAGATGCCTGTCATCTCGACTGCTAGTGATACGAGGCCGCTGGGATCCAGCACGGCGTTCCGTATTATTTTCCTGATCCCACCGATTCCATATTCTACTAACAGTCATCGGATCTCGACCAACGCGAACAGCAATGTCGCGATACGATAAACCACAATCGCGATAGGCTACAACCCGACCTTTATCAAAGTCGGAAACGTGATGGAACACATTTCTCCTCCTTACCCGAGGCATCACAACAACGTTTCACCAGGCAACTCTGGTCAGCTGCTTTTTGTGTATGAGAAATCGTTTGGAAATTTTCCTCATGTCAGCACGTTGTAGGTGTCGCCACCGGCGCCAACCTTGTGTGAATGCTCTGAAAAGCTAATCATTTGTATGTCACAGCATCTTCTTCCTGTCGGTTAAATTTGGCGTCTGTAGCACGTCATCTTCGTCGTGTAGCAATTTTAAAGGCCAGTAGTCTATTTTCTCTATTCTCAAATGAGCTAATGTAACGCATCGTCAACATGTCCTTGCACAATGGCACACGCAGGAACATGTATAAAATCGAACATTTCGTTTGTGACTCGTTAATGTTGTTGTCTGGGCTAATTTAAGGCATTTTCGTATTGGTTCCGACTTTCCGAGAACGCAGCTCCCTAGACGTGTCGAGAAACGTAGACGAAGATATCGGATAATGATCACGGAGTTAAAAACAAATACGAGTATAAGCATTTTTTTCTTGACGTAAATCATCTGCAGGTTGTAATGGGAAGCGTGAATGGGGTGCTACAGGCCACAGTACTGTGTCTTCTAGATTACTAACTAGTTTCAGATGCTGATGTTCTATCTCCACCACTAAACAGTTTCAGTTAAAAAATACACACAGCATAACAAGGGCGTTTAAATAAAAATACAGGGTGTATCAAACAGAATCATCCGATTAGGCATTTGCATGTTGCTGAAACTGATAAACATATACAATAAATTTTGGTCTTTGATGAATGGGAAACTCAAGAAGTGTTCTTCATACCTTTTCATCGGTGTTCAGTATCCCTCCCTTGAGATGCACTGCGTATGTCAATGCGGTATTCAAATTGTTCCCACACAGCAGCGAGCATGTCTTGAGTTATTGCTTCCAGAGCTGCTGTTATGCGATGTCTTAGTTCTTTCATTGTTGTTGGTAACTGAGGCACATAAGCACAGTCTTTTATAAACCCCCACAAGAAATAATTACACACAGTCAGTCCGCTGACCTTAGAGGCCAGTATTGCAAGGTTGAATTATTTGGTCCAGTGTTATGACCCATCGTCCAGTAATCCTTTGATTTATAAATTCCCGCATTTCCAGATGCCAATGTGGCGGGGCCACATCCTGTTGGTAAATGAAGTCATTCCAATCAGTCTCCAACTCCGAGAAAAGAAAGTTCTAAAGCATATCGAAATATATGCATTCTGTTCTCGGCAAAGAAAAATGGACCATAAACCTTTCCCCGTGAAACTGAACAAAACACGTTAAATTATGGAGACTCCCTCTCATGTTGTACAACTTCATGTGGTTGTTCCGTACCCCATATACTCACATTATGACAGTTCACCTTTCCGTTTCAACGGATTGTTGCCTCGTCACTAAACACTAGGCGTTTGGCCGAGCGGTTCCAGGCGCTTACTCTGGATTCGAATCCTGCCTCAGGCATGGATGTGTGTGATGTACTTAGGTTAGTCAGGTGTAAGTAGTTCTAAGTTCTAGGGGACTGATGACCTCAGATGATAAGTCCCATAGTGCTCAGAGACATTTGAACCACAAAGCGTGGAAGAAAACTGTTATTCTCCATCCCGTCAAGAACGAAATTGCAGAACTCCACACGTTGTTGTTTGTCACCTTCACGAAGAGCTTGTAGTAGCTCAATTTCGTATGGTTTCATGTGTAAATGTCGATGTAACACACGCCAGACGGACGTCGGGGGCATGTTGAGCTGTGAAGCTGCACGGCGGACAGATTTCTGCGGACTCCTTGTGACACTATGGCAGATGCGTTCGACGTCTGTGTCAGACACTAGGGGACGGCCCGGCGATTTGCCTTTACACAAACAACCTGTTTCTCGGAGTTCTTTGAGCAATCGACTAAAGCTCTGTGCTGTTGGTGGGTTCACATCATACTTAGTACGAAAGTCAAGCTGAACAGTTATTACTGACCCGCACTGCGCAAAACGTAGAACAGAAAAAGCTTTCTGTTGTCCCGACGCCATTTTTACTACAACTGAAGTGGATGCACACTGCTGCTACCTTACGGGAACCACGTAAAACTCGAGAGTTCGGCTTTTCCAACAGGATGTTGTTACCGCACATGTCTCAAATAACGTAATAATTATGATTTTATTAAATCTGTTGATTTTTCATATAAGGTGTATATTCCACCAAACCCTTCGTGGGAAATATCTGAGTGATTAAAAGGCATAGCATGAGTATACCCTCCACCAATGAGCCCTTGCGTAAAAATACCCTCACTGCTACGAGTAAAGAAATCAAGCAGCCACGCACGTGTCTAAAAACTTAGATCTTTATATTAAGGCATTGGACAGATAGACAGACAGATCCTTTGTAGTATGTTTAAAGAATATATGGCGGCAACAGGAACTAAAAGCTGTACACAATATGCTATGCAATCTGAACATACAGCAAACAATAAACGAAACCAAGATCGAATCAGAAAAAAGAATTGAAGTTGAGAGAGAAGCATTATAACTTTAAGGTCAGGCGATGGCACTGTAAATTTGTCAGAAACGGCAAAGATCTTGGAACATGAGCTGAAGGGAATTGGGTGTAAAACAGCTATAAGTGTGGGCAGCCACTTTAAATCAGGTGATGGTGAGGTATTTGGATAAGGAAATGATACACTGAAAGTAGTAGACCAATTCTGCTATTTGGGCAGCAAAATGACTAACTATGACCGAATAAAGAAGATACAAAATACAGACTATAAATACGAAGAAAAGCTTTTGTGAAAGAGAGAAATTTTGTTAACACCGAGTGTAAGAAGAATTTTGCCTGTTTGTGTAGAGAGTAGCGTTACATGGTTTTCGAACGTGGATGATCAACGGTACATATAATAAGAAACTTTTTCAATGTAGTGCGACGGAATAATGCTGAAAATTGTACGGGAACATCAAGTAACTAATGACGAAGAGGTACTAAAGTGAACTGTGGCTAAATTCACTAAACACACTGATATGTTGATACGATATATACTGAATCATCAAGGAATATTAAATTTGATAGCGTAGGGAAGTGTGCAGAGGTGGAGGAAAAACTCCAGAGGGTGACAAAGACTTGACCAGTAAAAACAAATTCAGATGGATGTAGGCTGCCGTAGACACTAAGAGATGAAGAGGTTTCCACATGATGGGCTAGCGAGAAGAGCTTTTCAAACCACTCTTTGTACTGAAGAGCACAACAACACAGAGCAGCAATGAGAAGTGAAAGAGCCTCTCACACCAGCAGCATCCACACACTTTCACGAAACACCGGGGCAAGTTGAGAAAACAACCACTAGTATGCAATAAGTCCAGTTAAGAAGCTAAGAGTTGGACAGTTTGTAAACACTATTGACGTCATGAACCAAAGACTGCAACTTAGTTGCATTCTAAACGATATAAATGTCAAGCAATAAAAAAATGGCTCTGAGCATTATGGGACTTAACATCTGAGGTCATCAGTTCCCTAGACTTAGAACTACTTAAACCTAACTAACCTAAGGACATCACACACATCCATGCCCGAGGCAGGATTCGAACCTGCGACCGTAGCAGCAGCA
The DNA here is from genome assembly GCF_021461385.2 of Schistocerca piceifrons. Lineage (NCBI taxonomy): Eukaryota > Metazoa > Arthropoda > Insecta > Orthoptera > Acrididae > Schistocerca > Schistocerca piceifrons. The sequence goes on along the minus strand of NC_060143.1, from coordinate 392,287,082 downwards.
CGGTTCCGGACTAAAGCGGCTAGAACCGCTCGGCCACAACGGTCTGCTGTGAAGCAATACCTGTTCATCTCTATAATGAACCTTTCAATCAGCGACTGCAGGTACGCCGCTACGAAACTTTCAGACAGGTCAGAAATGGTTGGCGGAAATTTCATCTACAGTAGTTAGTGTTTTTACCACTAAACTATACAGTCACCATTCCCGACCGACGATATACATAATAACAACAATAGTAGTAATAAGACCTTACTTCATTTAATGAGTTTTAATAACAGGCAAGCGATGGAAATGTTTTTAGCTGTAGCTTAGTAGTAGGAGCCATCTTGGCATTCACATGGAGTTATTTGAAAAACTATGTAAATGGAGGTCGAAAGTAGTGTGAAACAACAGAAATGAGAACAGTGAGAAACTCCATTTAAGAATTTGGCATCACGAAGTAACAAAGTTGAGGAATTCAGCTGTTATGGCAGCAAAATAACCCATGATGGACGGAGCAACGAGGAATAAAAAGCAGATTAGCACTGACAAAAAGGGCGTTCCTGACCAAAAGAAGTGTACAAGCATCAAACGTAGATCTTAAGTGGAGGAAGAAATTTCTGATAATGTACGTTTGGAGCACAGCATCGTATGGTAGTGAGGCATGGAGTCCGGGGAAATACGAAACAGAAGAGAATCGAAGCATTTGAGGTGTGGTGCTATAGACGAATGTTGAAAATTAGGTGGACTGATAAGGTAAGGAATGAGGAGGTTCTACGCAGGATCGGGGTGGGCGGGAACATGTGGAAAATACTGACAAGAAGCAAGGACAGGATGATAGGACATTTGTTAACACATCATGGAATAACATCCATGGTTATAGAGGGAACTTAGAGGATAAATGCTGTAGAGGAAGACAGAGTTTAGAATACATCCAGAAAATAATTGAGGATGTAGAGTGCAATTGCTCTCTGAGACGAAAAGTTTGGCACAGGAGAGGAATTCCTGGCACTAGGCAGGCAAGCGTGTATCGTATTTAGATGACTTGCTGTCGACCATCTAAATACACCTCAGTGACTTACAGTTAGAACACTCAAGTTTATGTAAGATATTAACGGTACTGAATTCTACAGAACCGGTAACACCGAATTACATCCCCGTGCAATTGCGTAAACCTGTAACAGCTGTGAATCTGTTGCCATGTTTCCTCATCTTCGACTGTACCCAGTATTCATCGCTCCATCCTTTATCCAAATGTGCCGCCTTGCCTAGTATCGAGGACTTTTCATTTGTCACTAATAGGCTACAACTCTTCAAAGCTACTGAAACGCTGGAAAGTCTATATACACCGGTATGCAAAACTTAAGGACGAAAGAGACTTTCGCGCGTGTATCAGTGTGAAGTAACGTAGCTCGACGAAACTTGACCATACATAGAAAGAACTGTTACGATATAGTACAGAAGGTAACTGAATGAAATACGCAATGACACTTCTTTTCAAAGATAATAACTATTCTGAAGTCTGAAATTACAATTAAATCACTACGCTGAGCTGCTCACAGGCATTGATATACGTCAACAAGGACAGCTGAAAATGTGTGCCCCGACCGGGACTCGAATCCAAGATCTTCTGCTTGTATGGCAGACGTTCTATCCATCTGAGTCACCGAGGACAAAGAGCATGCGGATGCACAAACAGTGCCCAAACTCTTATGGGAATCGGCAAAAAGCAGCGAGTAATGAGTACAATGGGCAGGGGCTATATGAATATAGTGCGGGACAATAAGTTGAGAATATGGGTCTCACGGGAGGCGTGCCAGAGATAAGTCACTGCAGTCGTACTCTCCTCTGTAACTATCGCGAAAGCCGATAGCTACGTCATCATACTTCTGAAGATTCCCCTAAGTTCCACGAGCATTTTTGTTATATCTCTGTGTTGGTTCAAATGGCTCTGAGCACTATGGGACTTAACAGCTATGGTCATCAGTCCCCTAGAACTTAGAACTACTTAAACCTAACTAACCTAAGGACATCACACAACACCCAGTCATCACGAAGTAGAGAAAATCCCCGCCGGGATCTCTGTGTTGTCTATATCGATCTCATACAATCTTAGCAACGCATCTCTGATTTCCTACTATGTCTACTGTCATTCCTACTTGATAGAGTTTCCAAATACAGGACCAACAGATAACCCTCATTAGCGTTATGTTTGAAATCTGCTCTTCCATTTGGTTCCCCTAATGCCGCGTTTACAGAGTCGTTACATTTCATATCACTTCTAGGCATTACCCAAGTACTTACATCATATGTGTTCAAGTTTTTCTTTCTTTTTTTTATTTTTTGTTTTGTTTTGTTTGTCGAAGGCCACACAGGGTGCTTACCATTAATCTCCTGACGGGATGATGTCAGGTTATCTCCCTTCTTTACAGGCATTATCTTTGATTTATCCATATCGAGACAGCTGTCATTCTATCCACCAAGTGGAAACTGTGTCGAAGTCTTTCTGTATTTCCTTATGATCACTCAACGATAATACTTTTCCTGCAGTCAACGACATCGTCAGCGGAGAGTCTGATAATGGTGATAATCCTACCTGACAAACTGTTTACGTATACTGAGTCCGTTAGAGGTCCTAATACGCTTCATTGAGGTACACAAGATGCTGCTTTCGTATCTGTAGAACATTATCCATTCACTACAGTTCTATTGATCAAAGATTCATCGAGGAGATTCCATATAGAAGTGAAGATACTCCGTATGACTTTTTCCTCTTTTTTTGCTATGGATTAATGCAAGTTTATAAACAAAAGAATAAACAACAGGCATCTCCCGTCCAAACACCATCTCAAGAAGTTCCTAAATGCACAAGGAAAATACTTGGATTTCTCCAGTCATCGATGTGGCTGGCACTAACTCAGTAACTTTCTTACCTGCTGAACTCGGAACTCCGCAACTCGCCCTAAACTGCCCTTATCGCCAGTACATAAGTTCTGTAACTTGCAGCAGACCTGTGATTTTCTCTTGGCCACAGTAAGCCATATTGTAGAAGCGTAGCAATATTAAATTTAGCGTACTTTTACTTTTATAATACAAAATAAAGAAAAAGGTTTTGTTATCATAAATAGCCTATCTGAAACGGAGTGGTGAAACAGCGTTTGAAGAAAAGAAACGTAGTAACGAGCCTAAGTTGTACTTCTGATCCGAAGATGTGCGTAAGCGAACGACAAAATCTGTTGTAGCAAACACACTTCAGATAGAGCAATCTGTGTATTTCAACATTTTTACATGGCACGGTTCTGTTCTGAATGAATACTTCTCTTCGTCTTAATGTCAGTTTTTGGTACAGAATCAGAGTCGAGCGGCGCAGAGTGGCCGCGAGGTCAGGGGCGTCATGTCACGGATCGCGCGACTTCTCCCGCCGGAGGTTCGAGTCCTCCGTCAGGTATGGGTGTGTGTATTGTGCTTAGCATAAGTTAGTTTAAGTAGTGTGAAAGTCTAGGGACGGATGACCTCAGCAGTTTGGTCCCTTAGGACTTCACACACATTTGAACATTTTGAACCAGAGTCGACACAATCTAACCGAAAGTAATAGTCTGTTGGTGTTCTTCTCGAGTTACAAAGATATAAATATTAGCCTATTAAACAAAAAGTTAGAAGAAGAATTTGTCGTTCCCCAAAGTGCAGAGGTTCAAGTGGTTCAAATGGCTCTAAGCACTATGAGACTTACCATCTGAGGTCATCAGTCCCCTAGACTTAGAACTACTTAAACCTAACTAACCTAAGTACATCACACACATCCATGTCCGAGGCAGGATTCGAACCTGCGACCGTAACAGCGGCGCGGTTCCGGACTGAAGCGCGTAGAACCGCTAGGCCACAGCGGCCGGCAAGTGAAGAGGACTCGTTTGCCTATACCTCGTACGTGATCTTGTAACTGAAGAGCAAGTTGCGGAATTCGGGTACGGAGTGTCCTGGGACACTTCCTCAATATTATCTGAATTGAAGTACTCCAATAACTGTTGGTGTACCCTTTCTCGATCTATTCTGGAATGCAGGATTCGGGTGGAAGGGTTGTTCGGCCCTTCATCAAACCTTCTTCAACATTTACCGAAATGCGGAATTCTGGGGTGTGTGTGTGCGTGTGTTTGTGTGTGTATGTCGTTTGTGTTGTGGGGGGGGGGGGGGGGTCGTGGCTTAGAATTCGGGTAAGAGGACTGTTGTACCCTTCATCGAACTTTCGTCGACCTTTATTGAGCTGCGGAATTTGGAAACAGCGGTTGTTAGACTCTTACTCAACCTTTCCTGAATTGCGGATCTGTGCCCGTACGCGAAGAGGGAGCATACTGTTGTATACAAACTCAATGGAGCTTTCCCGCTATCTGTTTCTGCCGTAAGCGAGTAGCATTTCCAGAAACAGAGACAGAGTTTCGCGGACGGTAACTGATGTCACGTGTTGTGTTTACTGAGGTGCAGACGGCGCAGCTATAGCGAACGGATGACAACAGTCCGCAGCGGCTAGAGCAAAAAGATGAGGGGGTGGTTGGGGGAGGGGGGAGGGATTGGAGGAAAAGGATGCCCGCAGCTGGCTTCGAAGCGCGGCCAACCAGGCGGGGCGCAGCGCGAGTTTCCTGGTAAGGCGCCAGCCAATCGCGCGGCCGGAGCAGGTAAATCAGACGATCATCCGGGGGCAGTGCTCCTCGAAACCGGTTCTGCGTCCGACTTAGCCTCGAGGACACTCGCCGGCGCTGTTGTGATGGCGTAACACACTTTCGCCTCGACGCACGATTCTGCACTAGGCTTCGTTTCAGGAGTTCCTCCGCTGCGCGGGTTCTAGAAACTGCACTTGGCGCATACAGTCATACAGAAGTCAAATTTCCACTCATCAGTATGCGAATGGGACACAAAATCAATATTATTGGCACGAATACCCTCTGTAATGCGGAGTATACATGCTAGATTTAGATGTAGGTCCATGTGAGAAGCCAATTTCACAAGGAGTAACATCTCGGATTCCACGTTAAACTGTAGGCCTCCTTTCACCGGTTGGATAATTCGGGTAGGTTAGGGACACGCAAGTCGCCGAAGTGGCGCCCAAATGAAAGACCTGCACCAGGCCAGTAAGCCACGAACCGCAGCACTATTGGTAATCCACATTCTTACACAGCATGAAATAACAGACAACACGCGCCCAGCATTGAACGAGTTTGGTGTCCTGCGTGTTCTCATATTTTACGCACATGTTGTTGGAACCCTCCTACAGGTCTTGGAACTACATACAGTATTGGTGTTATTCGAGAGTTAGTCGATACAGCATTTTTCACTTTCTACTTTACTTTCATTTCGTCAGACGCAGATCCAAGACGGGGTGTGGGGACACGTCATGGAGATCACGTTCTCTCCTCCAAAGAACATTTTACTACAGGCGTTTGTATTTTCAGATAAGTAAATTTCCAAATCTTTCAGCTAACTGTAAAGAACCACGGAAACTATGGCACTTTAAAACGACGACAAGTGCAGGAAAATTACAAGCTGTGTACATCACCGAATACGGGGGGTTCCAAAACGATCCTTACAACTTTGATCATGTATATTACATGACTAAAATCCTGAGTACCATAAAAAATACTTCAGTTGATACACGAAAGCCGGCCGGAGTGGCCGTGTGGTTCTAGGCGCTGCAGTCTGCAACCGAGCGACCGCTACGGTCGCAGGTTCGAATCCTGCCTCTGGCATGGATGTGTGTGATGTCCTTAGGTTAGTTAGGTTTAATTAGTTCTAAGTCCTAGGCGACTGATGACCTCAGAAGTTAAGTCGCGTAGTGCTCAGAGCCATTTGAACCATTTTTTTGATACACGAAAGAAGGACGTACAAAAATGTTCACGGAAACTCAGGAATACAATTCACTTAGGAGTGAAGTAAACAGGAAGCGCTCGGATGGTGAAATGGCCGCATGAAAAACGTGAAGAAACATAAAAAGAAATAATTTTCGGAAGAACTGGCTCAGCACACAGAAAAGTCAAAACAACCTTCGGCAAAATTAAAAGCAAGGGGAGTAACGTTAGGAGGACAATGGGAAATCCACTGTCAAATGCAGAGGAGAGAGCGGATAGGTGGAAAGTGTACATTGAAGGCATCTATGATGAACAGGACTTGTCGACGTGTAGCAGAAGAAACAGGAATCAATGGAGGAGAAATAGGGGATCTAGAAGTTTAATTTAAAAGGGCTTGCGAGAACTTAAGACCAAATAAGGCAGAATGGAAAGATAACATTTCATCGGAGTTTCGAAAATCATTGTGGAAAGTGGCAATAAAACGACTATTCATAGTGGTGTGCAGCATCTATCAGACTGGCGAATACCATCATAATTTCGGAGAAACGTAATTCACACAGTTCCGAAGACTGCAAGAACCGACAAGTGCGAGAATTTTCGGACATTCAGCTTCAACAGCTTGTGCATCCAAGTTGCTGATAAGAATAACATACAGAAGAACGCAAAAGAAAATTGAGGATCTGTTATAATACGATCAGTCTGGCTTGGGAAAGGGATAGGCACCAGAAAAGGAGTTCTGACGTTGCGGTTGATAATAGAAGCAAGACTTAAGAAAATCAATACATGATCATAGAATTTTTCAATCTTGGAAAAGCTTTTGTCCCTACCGTTCAAAATACATATCTAAGAAGCAGTGACAGATAAAAGGAAGATTCAAGAGGGAGAGTAACAGATCAGCGAAAGGATATCAGTGATAAGATTTGCTGAAGCCATTGCTATCCTGAGTCAAAGTGAAAATGAATTTCATTATCAGTCTAATAAGTACAGAATATGGACTGAGAGTAAATCGAAAAAAGACGAAAGTAACGAGAAGCAGCAGAAACGAGAACAGCAAGAAACTTAACATCAAAATTGGTGATGACTAAGTAGATGAAGTTAAGGAATTCTGATACCTAGGCGACAAAGAAAACCATGATAGACGGAGCAAGGAGGATATGAAGAACAGACTAGGGCAAGCAAAAAGGGCATTCCTGACCAAGAGAAGTCTGTTATTAGCAAACGTAGGCCTTTGTTTGAGGAAGAAATCTCCAAAAATGTACGTTTGGAGGACAGCGTAGTCTGGCAGGGAAACATAGACTGTGAGAAAACCGGAACGGAAGAAAGTCGAACCATTTGAGTGTGGTGCTACAGAATAATGATGAAAATTAGGTGGAGTGATGAGGTAAGGAATGAGGAGGTTCAGTGCAGAACCGGAGAGGAAAGGAATATATGGAAAACACTGATAAAAAGAAGGGACAGGATAATAGGACATGTGTTGTAACATCATGGAGTAATTTAGATGGTAATAGAGGAAGCTGTAGAGGGTATAAATTGTAGAGGAGGACAAAGATTGGGATACATCCAGCAAATAAGAGAGGACGTAGGTTGCAAGTGCTACTCTGAGATGAAAAGGGTGGCACAGGAGAGGAATTCGTGGCGTCAGAACACTGTTGACCCAGCTCCTGCCATCATAAGATGTCAAAAAGCTTAAAGCATATAAAAGAAAGCTGTGCGTCAGTACTAAAATCTATGCCTAATATTTACAACCATCGCGGACACATACAGCGAATTATTTTCCTTTATTTGCAATACGATTGCCTAAATTCCGAAAACAAGGTTAGGTAGAAAGCTGCAGTTTGCAGCGTAATGTACTCACCCACAGACACACACACACACACACACACACAAACACACACACACACACACACACACGCTCACACACATATATACATACATACATACACATACGTACAAGGAAGTATTTTTTCAATGACATAAACTACAAACCGCCGTTTTTCGACATGTGTTATTCTTCTTGCCAGACTGCGATGTATGAACAGGATGACGCAACTCCCAGGCATTCTTGAGAAACTCAAATCTGAAGTTTTTGGGCGTACTTACATACAATTCATGGTCATTAGTATTCAACGTGTCCGCAGTCGGGCCAGTACGCGTTTAGTTTCATAAACGCGAGGTCTGTGGATAGAATCTCCTTGCTGGTACATCTTCATTTGTTTTGCTTCCCACGTTATTCTAACAACAGATTTATCATGGTTCAAATGGCTCTGCTGTGGTCATCAGTCCCCTAGGACTTAGAACTACTTAAACCTAACTAACCTAAGGACCTCACACACATCCATGCCCGAGGCAGGCCTAGAACCGCTCGGCCACTCCGGCCGGCGATTTATAATGACTGCGCAAATAATTAATATCTAGTGAATCAATTATTATTTTCATAGTCTCTATCTTAAAAAAAGATATTTTTTCGTAGGAAGCTTGGAAATAGAACTAGGTTACACAAGACCATTGAATGAAATCAGTGCAGCTATTTCATTTATATTAATCTATCTTCATTTGTGACAAGTATAGCGTGTAACTAATGGAGCACCACATGAATCAGGGTGATCGTAGGAAATGGAAATCAACAATTCCTGCAACATATAGCACATGTAATGAACGCCGAATTATTGCATGTGCATGGTTTTTTCAATATTTCTGTTGCAAAGCAAACTTGGTTTATTCATAAAAACTACAATTTTGCGCTTTACCACGCATATCCAAGCATATCACACAATATCCACTGGCGGTGACAATTGATTGAATGTTTTTGAAATCTCATCTACAAACTCTTTCCCTACTCTGACGATGTATGCGCAATTTTGCAGTTTTTTTGTTAGGTTCTTCGCATGCCTGTAAAAATAAACATGGCAGAGCTGCACCGGCAGGGTACATTTTGGAGGAGTTATTTCAATACTGTATGTTGGCCGACCACCTCTATCCCGAAGCTTTTGCCTGGGAATGGAAAACGCAAGCAATTCTGGCAGCGAGATTCGACGCAGAGACCTCGCAGTTATGGAACTAAGCGCTCAATCTCTTGGCTGTGATCCCTTTGAGTAGTAGCGGGCATACATTTCTGAAACGGTTGAGAGTTGCGTCTTCCTGTTTACATGTCGCACCCCAGCAAGAACAATGACACAGCTCAAAAATGCTATATTTGATACATATTTTTTCCCACGTTATTTTAACAATATATTTATTATAATTGAGCCAATAATTAATATCTAGTGAATCATTTATAATTATCATAGTCTCTATCCTGAAAAAAATAGTATAGACGTTGACTATGGATGTGCACGGTTTTTTCAATGTTTCTGTTGCGAAACAAACTTGATTTATTCATAAACACTACAATTTTGCATATCCACGCATATCACAGACGCAGTCCCTTTCACTCTTCAGAGATGTCACTAAACCCGCCCAAAGATGTAAACAATCCTGCATGAGCAGCTCCTATTAGACGGAGAGGGTCCGGCAGCCGATCACTTCCAGTCATTCCGCCACGAAGGAGGTACACGGCTTGCGTTGTTTGTACTTCAACCATGCCTAGACGATCAATACCGCGGTTCGATCACGTTCGCATTGTTACTTTGTGCCAGGAAGGAAAGTGTCCAGGCTTCTCTGAGTGAACCAAAGCGATGTTGTTCGGATGTAGAGGAGCTACAGAGAGACAGGAACTGTCGATGACATGCCTCGCTCAGACTGCCCAATGGCTACTACTGCAGTGGATGACCGCTACCTACGGATTATGGCTCGGAGGGTCTCTGACAGCGGTCGGCCAGTGTGGCTGAGCGGTTCTAGGCGCTTCAGTCTGGAACAGCGCGACCGTTATGGTCGCAGGTTCGAATCTTGCCTCGGGCATGGATGTGTGTGATGTCCTTAGGTTAGTTAGGTTTAAGTAGTTCTAAGTTCTAGGGGACTGATGACCTAAGATGTTAAGTCCCATAGTGCTCAGAGCCATTTGAACCATCTCTGACAGCAACGCCAACATGTTGAATAATGATTTTCGTGCAGCCACATGACATCGTGTTAAGACTCAAACTGTGAGCAATAGGCTGCACGATGCGCAACTTCACTCCCGACGTAGATGGTGAGGTCCATCTTTGCAACCACGATACCATGCAGCGCGGTACAGATGTTCCCAAAAACCTGCCGAATAGACTCCTCAGGATTGGCATCACGTCCTCTTCACCGATGAGCGTCGCATACGCCTTCAACCAGACAATCGTCGTAGACTTATTTGGAGACAACCTGGTCAGGCTGAACGCCTTAGACACACCGTCTAGCAAGTGCAGCAAGGTGTAGGTTCCCTGCTGTTTTGGGGTGGCATTATGTGAGACCGACGTACGCCGCTGGTGGTCATGGAAGGCGCCGTAACGGCTGTACCATACGTGAATGCCATCCTCCGACCGATAGTGCAACCATATCGGCAGCATATTGGCGAGGCATTCGTCTTCATAGACGACAATTCGCGCTCCCATCGTGTACATCTTGTGAAAGACTTCCTTCAGGATAACGACATCACTCGACTAGAATGGCCAGCATGTTCTCCAGACATGAACCCTATCGAAATGCCTGGGATAGATTGGAAAGCGCTGCTTATGGACTCCGAAGGATCCTCGCCGAATCGCCGTTGAGGAGTGGGACAATCTGGACCAACAGAGCCTTGATGGACTTGTGGTACTGGGTATTAGAGGTACCAGTATGTACAGAAATGTGGACCACCACCTCTGAAGGTCTCGCTGTATGGTGGTAGAATAAATATGTAATGTTTGGTTTTCATGAGCAATAAAAATGGCGGAAATGATGTTTTTGGCCGGCCGCTGTGGCCGAACGGTTCTAGGCGCTTCAGTCTGGAACCGCACTGCTGCTACGGACGCAGGTTAGAATCCTGCCTTGGGCATGGATGTATGTGATGCCCTCAGGTTAGTTTGGTTTAAGTAGTTCTAAGTCTAGGGGACTGATGACCTCAGATGATAAGTTCCATATCGCTTAGAGCCATGTGGATCATTTTTTGATGTTTATGTTGATCTCTATCCCAATTTTCTGTACAGGTTCCGGAACTCTCGGAACCGAGGTGAAGCAAAACTTTTTTCATGTGTGTATATTGTTTTTACAAGTTAGTTAATATCAGCAACTGTCACATCCCAGCAGATAGCAGAGTGTGTCTAATGATTGGTAGAGACCGAATTCCACAACCAGATGCAGAGAAATTTCCGGACAAGTCACAGAAGCGGACCACCATCACGTCCAATCTTCAAACTGGAACACGATGCTCACGGAACCCCGAAGTAGCATGGAGAGGACGAGTTTTGTGCGTGCAAAACACGCTAGGCCGAACATGGCAGAAACTGGATGATCGCTTATAAGGGGATGTACGAACTTCCTCTCACTGATTTGATTCATGCTGATAAGGGCACGAGTAGGACTTCAACATATCGCACCCCGGCAAGAAAAATGACGCAAGTCAAAAAACAGCATTTTTTTCGTTGATTTCACTGAAAAGTACGTGTGAAGTGCCCTGACGTGTACGAAAAACCATGCAGTTTGTCCACCTGATGGCAGTGGTGTCACTTCTGTTGTAGGCCACTTCATGATCTGCCACTTCAAGAACAGTGGCACTTCTCCGTTGCTATTGGCAAGTGTGCATGGGCCATTCAAGTAGAACGACACATTCTGAGCTATGACACGTTTAATGGATAACGCAAGCTGAATGTAATTTTTAATAACATTGATTATTACAACGTCGGTATTTATACAGTGGTTTAAATGGTTCAAATGGCTCTGAGCACTATGGGACTTAACTTCTGAGGTCATCAGTCCCCTAGAACTTAGAACTACTTAAACCAACTAAGGACATCACACACATTCGTGCCCGAGGCAGGACTCGAATCTGCGACCGTAGCGGTTTCGCGGTTCCAGACTGTAGCACCTAGAACCGCTTGGTCACCCCGGCCGGCTAAACTGATTTATGAGTCTATGGTTTCATGTGCTGTGTTCCTTAAAATTTACGTACTTGACACTCATTAAATTGAATAATTTTCATAAACTGCTATTTTGAAATTTGTATTTTTCTAATACAACCATTTCAACTTGCCTTTCATTTTTTATTTTAACCTAAGTCATAGTGTTGACTGATGGAAGTTCGAAAGCAGTATCATATTACTGTAAGTAAAAGAATAAATAGCTAACGGCCTTGTCGCAGTGGTAACACCGGTTCCTGTTAGATCACCGAAGTTAAGCGCTGTCGGGCAGGGCTAGCAATTGAATGTGTGGCCATCCGGTCTGCCGAGCGCTGTTGTCAAGCGGGGTGCACTCAGACCTTGTGAGGCAAACAGAGGTGCTACTTGATTGATAAGTAGCGGTTCAAAATGGTTCAAATGGCTCTGTGCACTATGGGACTTAACATCTATGGTCATCAGTCCCCTAGAACTTAGAACTACTGAAACCTAACTAACCTAAGGACATCACACAACACCCAGTCATCACGAGGTAGAGAAAATCCCTGACCCCGCCGGGAATCGAACCCGGGAACCCGGGCGTGGGAAGCGAGAACGCTACCGCAGATAAGTAGCGGCTCCGGTCTCTTAAACTGACATATGGAGAGAGGTGTGCTGACAACATGCACCTCCATATCCGCATCCAGTGACGCCTGTGGACTGACGATGACACGGCGGCCGGTCAGTACTGTTGGGCCATCCAAGACCTGTTCGGACGGAGTTTAAAAGAATAAATAATGGAAAAGTGGCAACAATATTAGATGAGTGGTCATAACAAAAACAATTTTTTTTGAAAATAAGAATTAATTAATAACTAATTAATTATTAATTGTTTGATAACACCTCACATTCGATGAGAGCAGAGCTGACTGTCCGTATTAATGTTGAATGGACTACAATGGATATTTACTGCCAATATTAAATATTTGACATTCAAATGAAGCTTATACTATTGCAATATCTACATCTCTACATCTACACCCATATTACGCAAGCCACCTGACGGTGTGTGGCGGAGGGTACTCTGAGTACCTCTATCGGTTCTCCCTTCTATTCCAGTCTCGTATTGTTCGTGGAAAGAAAGATTGTCGGTATGCCTCTGTGTGGGCTGTAATCTCTCTGCTTTTATCCTCATGGTCTCTTCGCGAGATATACTGTACGTAGGAGGTAGCAATATACTGCTTGACTCCTCGGTGAAGGTATGTTCTCGAAACTTCAACAAAAGCCCGTACCGAGCTACCGAGCGTCCCTCCTGCAGAGTCTTCCACTGGAGTTTATCTATCATCTCCGTAGCGCTTTCGCGATTACTAAATGATCCTGTAAAGAAGCGCGCTGCTCTCCGTTGGATCTTCTTTATCTCTTTTATCAATCCTATATGGTATGGATCCCACACTGGTGAGCAATATTCAAGCAGTGGGCAAACAAGTGTAGTGTAACCTACATCCTTTGTTTCCGGAATGCGTTTCCTTAGGATTCTTGCAATGAATCTCAGTCTGGCATCTGCTTTACCGACGATTAATTTTATATGGTCATTCCATTTTAAATCGCTCCTGATGCCTACTCCCAGATAATTTATAGAGTTAACTGCTTCCAGTTGCTGACCTGCTATAGTGTAGCTAAATGATAAAGGATCTTTCTTTCTATGTATTCGCAGCATTGTCTACCTTGAGATTCAATTGCCATTCCCTGCACCATGCGTCAATTCGTTGCAGATCCTCCCGCGTTTCGGTACAATTTTCCATTGTTACAACCTCTCGATATACCACAGCATCGTGCGAAAAAAGCCTCAATGAACTTCCGATGTTATCCACAAGGTCATTTATGTTTATTGTGAATAGCAACGGTCCTACGACACTCCCCTGCGGCACACCTGAAATCACTCTTACTTCGGAAGACTTTATTGAGAATGACATGCTACGTTCTGTTATCTAGGGACGCTTCAATCCAATTACAGAATTGGTCTGATATTCCATATGCTCCTACTTTGTTCATTAAACGACTGTGGGGAACCGTATCAAACGCCTAGCGGAAGTCAAGAAACACGGCATCCACCTTGTTCAAAATGGTTCAAATGGCTCTGAGTACTATGGGACTCAACTGCTGAGGTCATTAGTCCCCTAGAACTTAGAACTACTTAAACCTAACTAACCTAAGGACATCACAAACATCCATGCCCGAGGCAGGATTCGAACCTGCGACCGTAGCGGTCTTGCGGTTCCAGACTGCAGCGCCTTTAACCGCACGGCCACTTCGGTCGGCCATCCACCTGGGAACCCGTGTCTATGGTCCTCTGAGTCTCGCAGACGAATAGCGCGTGACGGGTTTCACACGATCGTCTTTTTCGAAACCCATGCTGATTCCTACAGAGTAGATTTCTATTTTTCAGAAAAGTCATTATACTCGAACATAATACGTGCTCCAAAATTCTACAACTGATCGACGTTAGAGATATAGATCTATAGTTCTGCATATCTGTTCGACGTACCTTCTTGAAAACGGGGATGATCTGTACCCCTTTCCAATCCTTTGGAACGCTACGCTCTTCTAGAGACGTACGGTACACCGCTGCAAGAAGGGGGGCAAGTTCCTTCGCGTGGCCGAGCGGTTCTAGGCGCTACAGTCTGGAACCGCGCGACCGCTACGGTCGCAGGTTCGAATCCTGTCTCGGGCATGGATGTGAGTGACGTCCTTAGGTTATGTAGGTTTAAGTAGTTCTACTTTCTAGGGGACTGATAAACACAGCAGTTAGGTCCCATAGTGCTCAGAGCCATTTGAACCATCTTTTTTTATAGAATGCTTTAAGCAGACTTTTGGCTTCAGCCGCCAGAGACTGTGGTATGTGTGTGTGAGTTGCGTTAGCACACGCGCGCGCGCTGCGGCTCAGCATCTGCGCTATGTAGTGAGTAGGAACTGTCCTTTTCATAACATTGTTTCTCAGTTATAGCATTTTTGAGCTGTGTCACCATTTTTACTACGATGCGACGCATCACGTCACAGGAAGACGCAACTCTCAACCGTTTTCGAGAATATCGAGTTTGGGAGTTTTAGTCGTGCTTATATAGTTTGTATGGCCGCTAGCACTCATGGGGATCACAGCCGAGAGATTAAGCTCTTGGTTCCATAAGCGCGACGTCTCTGCGTCGAATCTCGCTGCCAGAATTGTTTTCCATTCCCACGTAAACTATTAGGGATGAAAATGGTCTCCCAACATGGAGTATTAAAGTAATTCCTACAAAATGTACTCTGCTGGTGCAGCTGGTGCAGCCGTGGCACATTTATTTTTAAAAAAAGGTTCAAATGTGTGTGAATTCCTAAGGGATTAAACTACGGAGATCATCGGTCCGTAGACTTACACACTACTTAAACTAACTTAACGCTAAGAACAACACTCACACCCATGCCCAAGGAAGGACTCGAACCTCCGGCGGGAGGGGCGTTTATTTTTAAAGGCAGGCGAAGAGCCTTATAAAAAATGTAAAATTGTGCATACATCATCAAAAAGAATTGGGAAATAGTTTCTAGACTAGACTGCACTAAAATTCAATCAACTGGCCACCATCAGACGACATTGGGTGGCCGGCCGGGTGGCCGAGCGGTTCTAGGCGCTACAGTCTGGAACCGCGCGACCGCTAGGTTTAAGTAGTTCTAAGTTCTAGGGGACTGATGACCATGGAAGTTAAGTCCCATAGTGCTCAGAGCCATTTTGACATTGGGTGATAGCTCTGATATGGGTAGTATGCCGCGAAATTATATGATGACCGAGAAGTGTTTATGAATAAACCAAGCTTGTTTTGCAACAGAAACTTCGAAAAAACCATGCACATGAAAAAATTCAACATTCGTTACATGTGCTGTATGTTGCATTAATTTTTGTTTTCCATGTTTCTACGATCAATATCATCCTGATTCATGTGGTGCTCTATGGGTTACACATTATACTTGTCACAAATGCAGATAGATTAATATAGATAAAATAACCGTACTCATTTATTGGATGTTTTTGTGTATCCTATTTTTATTTCAAAGGTTCCTACGAAAAAAATTCTCTTTTTTCATGAAAGAGACTATGAAAATAATAAATGATTCACTGGATGTTAATTATTTGCACAGTCATAATAAATCTGTTGCTAGAATAACGTGGGCATGAAATAAAGATGTTCCAGCATGGAGATTCTATCCATAGACCTCGCGTTTATGAAACTAGACGCGTATTCGCCCGACTGCGGAATTCTTGAATACTGACGACCATGAAGTGTATATAAATAAGCCTACAGTTTTTAGATTCGATTATCTCGGCAATGGCTGGGTGTTGCATCATGCTGTTTACACATCGCACTCGGGCAAGAAAAAAAAACAGAAGTTGAAAATGGGGAATTTTTAGTTAATGTCACAGAATAAATACGGGCGAACACCCCAACGTGTACGATAAACGTCATATCACTATCTCGCAAATTGTCCACTTGACGATAGTTGTGTCATTTTGTTGTAGGCTACTTCACGAATCGCCGCGGCAACGATAGTGTCACTGGAGCGTTTCTTCTGCCAGGTGTGCGTCGGTCGCTCAAGGAGAACGGCACATTCAGAGTTGTCACGCGTTTCATATTTAAATAAGTTGAGTGTAATGTAACTGAATGTAATATCATTCATTATTAGAATGTGTTCATACAGTGTCTATATCTTACATTACAATTTCCCTCAGATATGCATTAGTGTCTGTAGGTAACCTAAAAACACAGAAGTTCCAGCGCGAGGTGGCGCAGTAGTTACCGCACTGGACTCGCATTCGAGAGGACGGCGGTTCAGTCCCCCGTCTGACCATCCTGATTCAGGTTTCCCGTGATTTCCCTAAATCGCTCCAGGAAAATGCCGGGATGTTTCCTTTGAAAGGGCACGGCCGCCTTCCTTCCCCGCCCTTTCCTAATCCAATTAGACCGATGACCTCGCCGTTTTGTCTCTTCCCCCAAACAACCCAACCCAACACAGACGTTGTAATAATCAATGATACTGATGTCTCAATGGTCGAAAACAGCGACAGCAACAAGATATTTGTCTCTAGTAGAGCCGTGCAGCGCACGGCATTTACCATCCTTATCCTACCTGCAACCGACCGCCCCGTTCTGCTGCCCGGACCTCGGGCAGATGAGCTCAGCTGTAGCGGGAACAGGGTGCGCCAGCCGCGATGCGCCGTAGAGGCCCGCGACTCGTTAGGGATCCGGCCGAGCCCGGGTGTCAACAGGGCTCGATGCAACTGGGCAACAGGCACCCCTCGGAAGGCGGCAATGACGGGCCATTGTTGTTGTTGTTGTGGTCTTCTGTCCTGAGACTGGTTTGATGCAGCTCTCCATGCTACTCTATCCTGTGCAAGCTTCTTCATCTCCCAGTACCTACTGCAGCCTACATCCTTCTGAATCTGCTTACTCATCTCTTGGTCTCCCTCTACGATTTTTACCCTCCACGCTGCCCTCCAGTACCAAATTGGTGATCCCTTGATGCCTCAGAACATGTCCTACCAACCGATCCCTTCTTCTGGTCAAGTTGTGCCACAAACTCCCCCTTCTCCCCAATTCTATTCAGTACCTCCTCATTAGTTATGTGATCTACCCATCTAATCTTCAGCATTCTTCTGTAGCACGACATTTCGAAAGCTTCTATTCTCTTCTTGTCTAAACTATTTATCGTCCATGTTTCACTTCCATACATGGTTACACTCAATACAAATACTTTCAGAAACGACTTCCTGACACTTAAATCAATAATCGATGTTAACAAATTTCTCTTCTTCAGAAACGCTTTCCTTGCCATTGCCAGTCTACATTTTGTATCTTCTCTACTTCGACCATTGCTCCACAAATAGCAAAACTCCTTTACTACTTTAAGTGTCTCATATGCGAGCGGAATAGCTGTCTGAATCGTCTGAACACCTCTGAGAATCATGGAGGTTTGATGTGCTAGGAAGAGGCTGTTCCTGAACCACTGTAAAGAAAAAAAATTCGTGAGAGCCAAGGAAACTGGTACACCTGCCTAATATCGAGTAGGAACCCGCGAGCACGCAGAAGTGCCGCTTGGCTTGGATTCGATCATGTCTGAACTAGTGCTGGAGGGAACTGTACCATGAATTCTGCACGACTGTCCATAAATCCGTAACAGTACGAGGGGGTGGAGATCTCTTCTGAACAACACGTTGCAAGACATCTCAGGTATGCTCAATAATGTTCGTGTCTGGGGAGTTTGGTGGCCAACGGAACCATTCAAACACATAAGAGTGTTCCTGGAGCCACTCTGTATCAATTCTGGACGCGTGGGGTGTCTCATTGTCCTGCTGTAATTGCCCAAGTCCATCGGAATGCACAATAGACATGAATGGATGCAAGCGATGAGACAGGGTGCTTGCGTACGTGTCACCTGTCAGAGTCGTATCTTGAAGTACCAGGGGTTCTATGTCACTCCAACTGCACACGCCCCATAGCATTAAAGAGTCTCCAAAATGAGATTTTCTCTCTGCAGCGGAGTGTGCGCTAATATGAAACTTCGTGGCAGATTAAAACTGTGTGCCGGACCGAGACTCGAACTCGGGACCTTTGCTTTTTGCGGGCAAGTGCTCTACCGTCTGAGTTACCGAAGCACGACTCACCCCCCTCCTTACAGCTTTACTTCCGCCAGTACCTCGTCTCCTACTTTCCAAACTTCAAAGAAGCTCTCCCGCGAACCTTGCACAACTAGCACTCCTGAATAAAAGGATATTGCGGAGACATGGCTTAGCCACAGCCTGGGGGATGTTTCCAGAGTAAGATTTTCACTCTGCAGCCGAGTGTGCCCTGATATGAAACTTCCTGGCAGATTAAAACTGTGTGCCGCCCGAGACTCGAACTCGGGATCTTAGCCTTTCGCGGGCAAGTGCTCTACCGTCTGAGCTACGCAAGCACTTGCCCGCGAAAGGCAAAGGTCCCGAATTCGAGTATCTGTCCGGCACACAGTTTTAATCTGCCAGGAAGTTTCATTAAAGAGTCTCCACCCTTTTGAACAGTCCCCTGCTGAGAAGCAGCGTCCATGTATTCATGAGGTTGAGTCCATACCCGTTCACTTCCATTCGCTCGACACAATTTGAAATGAAACTCATCCGACCAGGCATCGTGTTTTCAGTCATTAACAGTGCAGTGTCGGTGTTGACGGCCCAGGAGCGGCGTAAAGCTTTGTGTCGTGGTAATCTAGGGCACACGAGTGGGCCTTATGCTCAGAAAGCCCATATCGATGATTTTTCGTTGAATGGTTTGCACGCTGAGAGTTGTTGGGCCCAGCATTGAAATTTGCAGCACTTTGCGGAAGGGTTGCACTTCTGCCACGTTGAACGTTTCTGTTCAGTCGTCGTTGGTCCCTTTTCTTCCAGGATCTTTTCCCAGCAGCAGCGATGTCGGAGATTTGATGTTTTATCGGATTTCTGATATTCACGGTACATTCGTGAAGAGATCGTACGGGAAAATCCCCACTCCATCTCTACCTCGGAGATGTTGTGTTCCATCCCTAGTGCGCCGACTATAGCACCACGTTAAAACTCACTCAAATCTTGATAACCTGCCATTGTAGCAGCAGTAACCGATCTAACAACTACGCCAGACACTTGTGTTATATAGGCGTTGCCGACCGCAGCGCCGTATTCTGCCAATTTACAGGTGTCTGTATTTGAAAACGCATTATTATACCATCTTCTTTGGCGCTTCAGTCTAAAATAATGAATGCCACACAGTAATGCGTAATACAATAACAAATATAGTACAAGTAACGTTTTACTGGTTTATACAATTCATCCATTCTTTTTCCGCTTCGTTCCAGAGCCACTACCTTTCTGTGCTCTTTTATGAAACTTGATATCAAATTTTGTAGTTAAGTTTTTACTGCATTTTGGTCCACAGTTTTATAACGTCTAGAAATGTTTCAAGAATGTCTTCCTACACCATAATTTTTATATTTTTCTTTTTTATGTAATATCTTTGGGTGATTTTCCACAAACGATTACTTTTGCGGTACAATTTTATTTGTTTTATATGCGGTCAGTGGTCTATTCCTTCGCTATACTGAAAGCAACTGGAACTTGCTATCACGAACAGGAAAGCTCGTGTACCCCGTTGCGACATCTGAATAACTGCAAAGCTTCTGCTACCTTTCGACGTCAGCGAAGTGCATTGTCCTGGAGAAGTGTGTAACAATGCGCACAAGAGATCTACGGCCCTTCATCAAAGGGGCAGAGAGAAGGTTTTCTGCATCTTGCACAGAGACTGTCAGAAATATAAGCACAGTACCATACGCATGTGGATACAGAAGATGGTGAGTGTGCATGTACAACTGGCACGTCGACAAACGCGCACACTAAAAGGCATTATTTTGCTCTTATTACGCCTTTAATGTTTTTAGAGTTCCAGTGCGTAAATCGGGTCTTGTTTGTTGGAGAAAAGTGTTATAAATGTACGGAACGAAACTGTAACTAACATTAGCACGTCATGGATATTTACAAGCCATCTCTAGGAGGTTACGTTCGTTATCGCTCAGGGGGCAAATGTGAAAAAGTCCCTAGAGAAATGTTGTCGCCTTCCATACAACAACCACTCTTTCAGCACTGTTCTGTGCTATACCCTTGAGGAAAAATGGTTGCAGTGATATTGTAGAAATGTTCACCAATCGTTGGAATCAACGAAACATGCCGTAACTTACTTAAAAAAGGACTGAAAGACTCACGGTTGTAGTTTACCGTGAAGCAGCACGTTGAGACTCGCTGGAATACTATGTGTGTCATGCTAATATCCGTGTTTATGCAGCTTGAAAAAATTGCTGAAGATTTACGTGAGCTTGGAAACAAATATACTTGTTTGGGGTCTGGGATCACCAGGTAGCTAAAAAATTAATTTATTTTATCGAAGTATTACAGGGGGGGATACCAAGGTTGTGGAAGCTGCCAGTGATCGACGCTGCAGTTGCTTGTGCAATGAGTGTACCAGCTACACAAACACTGTGCTGAGAATGCGGCGGACAGTAAGGTAAGCACTCCACGCATTTAAAAGTGAAATTTATATTTTGGTGAAATATTTTAAACACCCATAACTGGATTAGGGATCATAATTTAAGAAGGCAGTGTGCCTCAATATTGTCAAATATTTGCGGGAAGCAGCGCTATTGAAGACAAGCCCTCGAAAAGATGGAAATAAGGTCAATAGATTTGCTTGCATTATTTCTAGTAACACAGGTGCATCATCTAAATGATCTCTCGATAACAGAGAGATAAAGTTAAAGCCGCAGTACGTTACATATGTGCTGCATTACGAGGTAAATGTGGTCTTAATTAGCTATACTAAGTAAATACTTCAGTAGTACTGATGTTCTCAATGTCTGATAATATAATGCTGAAAAGCCGTAAATTTATGTGAGCGGGGCACCAAATTTAATAACAACTACGTGGTATAACGGAATTGTCCTCAGCGCTGTTCTAGGCGCGCAGTCCGGAACCGTGCGACTGCTACGGTCGCAGGTTCGAATCCTGCCTCGGGCATGGATGTGTGTGATGTTCTTAGGTTAGTTAGGTTTAAGTAGTTCTAAGTTCTAGGGGACTGATGACCACAGCAGTTGCGTCCCATAGTGCTCAGAGCCATTTGAACCATTTGAATCCTCAGCGCTGGCGTGTTGCATTATTTTACAAAGTGTCATACAGTGAATGAAGCCTCAGCATTGACTGCTTCAAAACGTGGAAAGAGTTTGCAATGTGAGAACAGTTCTGCCGCTATATAATAATCTGACTTCAGTGTGTGTGAACAAAAACTTTTAAATAATTGCCATTTCCTCTTACAATGTCACAAAAGTTCGGTAAAAGTGATATGGACTACGTGACATAAAAGTACTCAAAGTGCAAGAGAGTGACCCAGGCGTTCTTTTCGTGAAAACCACATACGAGCAAAAAGAATAAGTCCAAACGATCGTCAAGAATACCAGGAAGAAAAAGCTGAACATCTCTAGTATGCAGTGCGTTACAACATACAATATCAAAAGAAAAAAAATGGAATTCCGTTCCTTAAACTGTACCTTATTGATGTTTCTCATTAATTTCCACAAATAAGAATTCTGAATTTTGCATTGTTGTAATAAATAAATTTCAACTTGTCTTTAATTTTTTATTCTAACTTAAGATAAATGTTGACTGAAGCAGGTTCGAATGTTGTAAAACATAACAATAAGTAAAAATAAAAAAGAACTGAAAGAAATAAAAAAAATTGGTTGAAAAGAGGCAAAAATCATAACAAAAACAAATAGAAAGCAATTAAAAAGTAATACAATTCAAAAAACTAATTAATAATTACCTGGTAACACGTCACATTTGACGAGGACAGAACTACAAGTCCATTTACGTCAATTTTACTGTTGTGTTGAGTATAATGTAATTTACTGCCAAAACTATTCACTTGAAATGTAAAGGAAGCTTATACTACTTGTATTTCAGTATAAGTTTTATAGAATTCTCTAAGTCGATTTTTCTCATGCATCCCATATTTGAGTTGGGTCACTATTCTTGCCGGGGTGTGATATGTTGAATCCCTAGTCCTGCCCTACACAACCTGTCACAACATCTCTTTGCTGATGATACAAGTATAGTAATCACACCTGACAAACAAGAATTAACTGATGAAATTGTCAATACTGTCTTTCAGAAAATTACTAAGTGGTTCCTTGTAAACGGATTCTCACTGAATTTTGATAAGACACAGTACATACAGTTCCGTACAGTGAATGGTATGACGCCATTAATAAATATAGACCTTAATCAGAAGCATGTAGCTAAGATAGAATATTCCAAATTTTTAGGTGTGTCCATTGATGAGAGATTAAATTGGAAGAAACACGTTGATGATCTGCTGAAACGTTTGAGTTCAGCTACTTATGCAATAAGGGTCATTGCAAATTTTGGTGATAAACATCTTAGTAAATTAGCTTACTACGCCTATTTTCACTCATTGCTTTCATATGGCATCATATTTTTGGGTAATTCATCACTGAGGAATAAAGTATTTATTGCACAAAAGCGTGTAATGAGAATAATAGCTGGAGTCCACACAAGATCATCCCGCAGACATTTATTTAAGGATCTAGGGATATTCACAGTAGCTTCTCAGTATATATACTCTCTTATGAAATTTGTTATTAACAACCAAACCCAATTCAAAAGTAATAGCAGTGTGCATAACTACAATACTAGGAGAAAGGATGATCTTCACTATTCAAGATTAAATCTAATTTTGGCACAGAAAGGGGTGAATTATACTGGCACTAAAGTCTTTGGTCACTTACCAAATAGTATCAAAAGTCTGACAGATAACCAACAAGTATTTAAGAAGAAATTAAAACAATTTCTGAATGACAACTCCTTCTACTCCATAGAGGAATTTTTAGATATAAATTAAGAAAAAAAAGAAAAAACCCAAAAAAAAATATTAAAAAAATAAAAAATAAAATAAAAAGAACACAAAAAAATAAAAAAGTTGTTATATAAACTTAAGTATGTTGTTAAATTAACATAATTATGTCATGTATTGGAAAATTTGACTCGTTCCACATCATTACGAAACATCGTATTCATGATCCATGGAACTAGTATTAATCTAATCTAATCTAGTCGATATGAATAAAACTGGTGACCTGAAGTTCGCGAGGTCCTCTTTTTCGATATCCTGCGGGATACAGATAGCGCACGCACTGAACTTTAATTGTGTATAAGCAGTAAGCCGCAAAATTTCTACGTATCCCTATTTCTGCTTGTGTTGGGACTAGTCCACGTGGATGGCCCACATTCCTGCGATGTGGAGGCGTTCATTCACAGGTGACATTACCTGCTGCCAACATGGTTCATGAGTCCGCAAGTAGAACCGGCAAACCACAGAAAGGTGGGTAAAGGAAGGCAGAAAGGGAAATACCCTTCACTAAGAAGAACACAGCGTTCCCGAATGTACATGGAAATGACGGAAACATACAGCAACTTCAAATGTACATTCACACATAGCCATAACACGCATTGGCCACGGTGGTATCGATAAGTGAAATATCGATAATGGCGAGTGCACGCTTCGACTTTACATCATGTTGTCGAAGTTGTTCGAATTACTGGCTATTATTACTACTAAACTAACTGCATGACAAAGAAATTTCTAAAATTAATTTCTTCTGTGTGAGCACAACAGCCTTGAACAAAATGGAAGAAAAACATCGTTAGACGAGTCTATATTTTAAAACTGTGGTAGTTCCGAATTCATATCACTGTCAGGTGCATCTAAAAACATAACAGAACATCAAATTAAGTGATAGTGACAACATACAAAAATCTATACATTAAGAAACAGATTCCCATTCTGTGACTATGTATTGACGTCACGTGTTTGCGACGCATTAAAATTTGTGCAACACCGGCATTCGAAGCAGGATTTCCGGCTTATAACGAGCGGTCGCCTTAACAACTTAGGCTACCTAAGCACGCCTCGAGGATCGATCAAAAATTCCATGTGTCACGGAGTCAAAACCCTATTGCTTGCACAATTCGTGATTTCTCCACAGTGAGACAAATATCATATCGTCATTTTAGCCCGTCGATGCAATTATTGAGGATTACAGTGTTCGTGTTCACACAGTATCTGGATCTTCAATGACCTAAAATGATAAATTGTGCGTCACAAAGTTCACTATTAAGAAAATGCCCATTCATAAATATGGAAGAAAAACTGAACTGAAAGCTACTTGTTGGTACTAAATGGAAAGCAAATATAGGCACGGTAATAACAGTGACGCCTGGCGACAACAAAGTGCAGTCAACAATATTATTTCTGAAAAGAACTGTCCTGCCCAGAGTCGCGGCCTGAAGCCAGTGCAACACCTTTGGTATGAGTTAGAACTTCAAACTTTGCTCCAGATCGCAGCGTCCACCATTCGTACTTTCTCTGGTTTTGGCTCTTGAGAAAGAATGGGCTGTCATTCCTCCGCAGACTTTAAGACACCTAGCTGAAACTGTAACACAGTGTTCACAGCGATAAGTAAAGTGCCGAAGGAAACTCACTGGTTTCATTTCAAGCACTCTTGAGCTACTGGGGGTGTCACTGACGTTAACGTGAATCTTAAGTTTCAAATTGTTACAGTATGACGACGGTAATCGGCCAATATAAACAAATAAGCTTAACTTTTAATTTATACAGCGTGTAACGGATATAAGTACACATATTTATAAGTGTGGTATCTAAATACGTGCACACATCGGTGTGTTGATTGTCTTTTTCTTTGCATCAAACAGTCTCCCCAAAAACATGTCATAAACTTTACGATCTGATATATTCGGTATGGCCGTATCTGGGCAGCGAAGTGAATGACGTCTCTCAGTATAGACATTCCGTTTTGCGTGCATGCATCTATACAGCAATACCTCACCTGCTTGCTGGCCGCTGTGGCCGAGCGGTTGTAGGCGCTTCAGTCCGGAACCGTGCTGCTGCTACGGTCGCAGGTTCGAATCTTGCCTCGGGTATGGATGTGTGTGATGTCCTTAGGAGAGTTAGGTTTAATTAGTTTTCAGTCTAGGGGACTGATGACCTCCGATGTTAAGTCCCATAGTGCTTAGAGCTATTTGAACCCTCACCGGCTGCCCAGGAGGAAACAGACATTAATCGCTTGCTTGTGAAATTTCAAGTACAGCGTCAGCTCGCAAGGAGTTCGCCAGCGATCTCATGATACGAATCTCTGTGATCACTATGGCGTACCATTTTTCATTAGGTATTCATGATGCAAATTAATAGTTTGTTTTGAATATTCTTTGAATGTCGACGATATACATTTTGCGAAGATAATACTTACATCCCGTGGGTTGATCTCTGTACCTCCCGGACACTCATTTCCTATCGCGCTGCCGGTGCAAAAGGCGAGTCATCAGTAGCTAATTATCAAACGCGCCTTACTAAAGATTGAACTTGCGTCCTTGCATTCAAGGGGTTCCTCGTTAGTGGCCTGCCAATCGTGAGCATCACACGAATATTTCTCTTTCATCTTAAGCGGTAGTTTACACGTTTGGTTGGCTGTTTCCAGCTGCTGACTACTCAGAGGAAATGCCGGCATTCCGTGTGTCTACTGAGTTGCGACGTCCAACGTTCTTAGGATGACCAAGTGTGGAGAGTTCACTGTTCAGGTCGCGGCCACGCGGCTGGCTGCTTTTCCGCGAAGGGCTCTTAATCAGTTCTGGGAAGCCGGTGCGACCGATGCATATGAAGGCGCAGGGCCATCGGGGTGAAGGATTTTTTTAAGAGAGCTGCTACGAAACATTACCCGACTGAAACATCATTTACGAATTTCTCTTTCAGTGCAATCATCAAAAGATATTTTGATATTATGGGAGGAAGGATAATTGGCCCCCATTTTGTCGATGGCAATCTAAATGGTGCAATGTATGCTGATTTCCTACGTAATGTTCTACCGATGTTACTACAAGGTGTTTCACTGCATGACAGAATGGCGATGTACTTCCAACATGATGGATGTCCAGCACACAGCGTGAAAGTTGAAGGATATTTGCTATCGTGACCCACCGACAACGCCTGACAACATGCGTGAGCGCATTGTCAGTGCATGTGCGAACATTACGGAAGGCGAAGTACTCGCTGTTGAGAGTAATGTCGTTAGACGTATTGCCAAATGCATTGAGGTTGACGGACATCATTTTGAGCATTTATTGCATTAAAGTGGTACTTACAGGTAATCACGCTGTAACAGCATGCGTTCCCAGAAATGATAAGTTCACAAAGGTACATGTATCACATTGGAACAACCGAAATAAAATGTTCAAACGTACCTACGTTCTGCATTTTAATTTAAAAAACCTACCTGTTACCAACTGTTCGTCTAAAGCTGTGAGCCATATGTTTGTGACTATTATAGCGCCATCTAGCTCAAAGTGAAAAAGGTGGTCCAACTAAAACATTCATATTTCTTTACGAACTACACAAATATGTAATAAAAATGGGGGTTCCTATTAAAAAAAAACAGTTGATATCCGTTTGACCTATGGCAGCGCCATCTAGCGGGCCAACCATAGCGCCATCTGGTTTCCCCCTTCAAGCTAGACAAGTGTCGTTCTTTGTAGTTTTTTCGTTTGACGCTTATTTCTTGAGACATCTGCCCGGTCACGATCAATGGACTACCCTGTATAAGAGATTGTCATCAAGAAAAAGGCATTGGTTTTAATGCTGGAAATTGCTTATTATGGCGTTTGCTATATTTCTGTACGAATTTTCAGACTACTAGAATTATACACGGCCTAACGAAATTCCCCTTACAGACTCTGAGAACAGGTTCGCCGTGCGGGATTAGCCGAGCGGTCTCAGGCGCTGCAGTCATGGCCTGTGCGGCTGGTCCCGGCGGACGTTCGAGTCCTCCCTCGGGCATGGGTGTGTGTGTTTGTCCTTAAGATAATTTAGGTTAAGTAGTGTGTAAGCTTAGGGACTGATGACCTTAACAGTTAAGTCCCAAAAGATTTCACACACATTTGAACATTCAGAACATGTTCCATACACTAAAACAAGGAAATAATGGGCTATAAGATGCAAACCTTACGCGCTTTGACCTCTTGTTCATCTCCGATACTGTGAAGCACATTTCTTCCACTGAAAGCTCTTCGCTTTCGATATTTATGGAGTAAGTAGCATGCACCAAAACAAGAAAAAAATGTCCCATAAACGTGGGCTCTGAAATGCATATCTGAGGAGCTATGAGTACCTGTTTAATAGAAGAGGTGTCTTTCACAGTAGCGAAGGTGAGCAAGCGCTCATAGCTGTTGAGGTATGAATCTGATAGCCTATGTTTAACTGACTTATTTTCTTAATTTGATGCAAGGAGCTTATTCTCGAAGTGTGTAATAGACTCCGCGTACCTACTTGTTGTGTACATTCTTAATACATTTCCTTCACTTCCTTTGGGTGGTTGAATGAAGTCACACAAAACCCAACAAAACAAACCAAAAAATCGGGAGGTTCCAGGTACACCAGGATGCCCCACGTATCCAAACATCACTGCAGCGCAGAGCAGGAACCTGGAGCAGTCTGCGGTGGTCAGTACAGCTTTTACTGCTCGAGTCAGATAGCACTGTTGAATTACAAGCAATGTTGCCGGCGTCCAACACCCTCGATTGAAAAGGGGTTCGTTCGCGTAACGATCAGCACTACTCATGATCACATGAACGCTTTCGGGTGAGGCATTCTGCCAGTTCCAATGGGTCACGACAGGCCGAAAGCTGTTCAAGTGTGGCCAGCAAAAAGTCATGACTAGTCTCGACTGGTCACAGAAAATTCTTCTGGCGATTGCAAAGGATTTAACACTTAAACTGCCATATACGTGACATCAAATGCCATGCCTGTGCGGTTCTAGGTGCTGCAGTCTGGAACCGCGAGACCGCTACGGTCGCAGGTTCGAACCCTGCCTCGGGCATGGATATGTGTGTGATGTCCTGAGGTTAGTTAGGTTTAACTGGTTCTAAGTTCTAGGGGACTAATGACCTCAGAGTTTGAGTCCCATAGTGCTCAGAACCATTTGAGCCATGCCAGTAATACAAAATGATCGAATGTGTCTGAATTTCTAAGCAACCAAACTGCTGAGTTCAACGGTCCCTAGACTTACATGCTAGTTAAGCTAAATTATGCTAATAACAACACATACACCCATACCCGTGGGAGGCCTCGAACCTCCGGCGGGAGGGGCCGCGCGGCTCCAGTAATACAGTGGAGAGCCAAAGAAACTGGTACACCTGTCTAATATCGTTTAGACCTCCCTGTCCCCCGCCCCCCTCCCCAAGAGCACGCTGAAGTGCCTCGGACCCGACTAATGTCTGAAGTAGTGCTGGACGGAACTGACACCATGAATCCTGCAGGGCTGTCCATAAATCCGTAAGACATCTCTTCCGAACAGCACGTTGCAAGGCACTCCAGACATGCCAAATAATGTTCATAACTGGCGAGTTTGCTGCCCAGCGCAAGTGTTTAAATGTTCCTGGAGCCATTCTGCAGCAGTTCTGGACGCATGGAGTGTCGCATTGTCCTGCTGGAGTTGCCCAAGTCCGTCGGAATCCATCATGGATATGAAAGGATGGAGGTGATCAGACAGGATGATCAAGTACGTGTCACCAGTAAGAATTGTATCTAGACGTATCAGGGGTCCCATATCACTCCCACTTCACACGCCCCACACCATTAAAGAGTCTCCACCAGCTTGAACAGTCCCCTGCTGACATAATGCGTCCATGTATTTATGAGGTTGTCTCCACACCAGTATACGTCCATCCGCTCGATTCAATTTGAAACGAGACTCGTCCGACGAGGTAATATGTTTCCAGTCATCGACAGTACAATCTAGTTGTTGACGGGCCCAGGCGAGGCGTAAAGCTTTGTGGCGTGCAGTCATCAAGATTCCACGAGTGGGCCTTCAGCCCCAAAAGCCCACATTGATGATGTTTCGTTGAATGGTTCGCACGCTGACACTTGTTGATGGTCCAGTATTGAAATCTGCGACAATTTGCGGGTGGGTTGCACTTCTGTTACGCTGAACGATTCTCTTTAGTCGTCGTTGGTCCCGTTCTTGCAGGATCTTTTTCCGGCTGCAGCGATGTCGGAGGTTTGATATTTTACCGGATTTCTGATATTCACGTTACACTCGTGGAATGGTCGTACCCGAAATTCCCCACTTCGTCGCTACATCAGAGGTACTGTGTCCGATCCCTCGTGCGCCGACTATAACACCACGTTCAAACTCACTTAAATCATGACAACCTGCTATTGTAGCAGCAGTAACCGACCTAAAATCAGCGCCAGACACTTGTCTTATACAGGCGTTGCCAACCGCAGTGCCGTACTGTGCCTGCTTACACATCTCTGTATCTGAATATGCTTGTCTATACCAGGTTCTTCGGCGCTTCAGTGTGTTAGTGACACAGTCCCGTGGCAAGGAACGTAATATTACCTTCACCGCTCCCCATCCAAGTGTTAGCTCTCGTGAGTAAAAAATGGCTCTGAGCGCTATGGGACTCAACATCTGTGGTCATCAGTCCCCTAGAACTTAGAACTACTTAAACCTAACCAACCTAAGGACATCACACACATCCATGCTCGAGGCAGGATTCGAACCTGCGACCGTAGCAGTCCCGCGGTACCTGACAGAGCGCCTAGAACCGCTAGACCACCGCGGCCGGCTCTCGTGAGTAATATTAGTCGTCCAAGAGATAACAGAAGTCACTTCTAGTGAACATTTTAGCCAATTTTATTCACGCCAATGCATTCTGATAATCGACACAAACAATCTGTTGAGCGTACAACACCACTACTACGAAACTGTGTACTCGAAGTAAGCCGGCCGCGGTGGTCTCGCGGTTAAGGCGCTCAGTCCGGAACCGCACGATTGCTACTGTCGCAGGTTCGAATCCTGCCTCGGGCATGGATGTGTGTGATGTCCTTAGGTTAGTTAGGTTTAAGTAGTTCTAAGTTCTAGGGGACTGATGACCACAGAAGTTAAGTCCCATAGTGCTCAGAGCCATTTGAACCATTTTTTTTACTCGAAGTAATACTTCCAAGAATAATCCACTCACTGACCCCGAAGATACCTTAGCAAACTTTTTGATTCTGTTGACACGGAAGAAGATTATACTTATGATTTATCTGATTCACGTGAAAAAGTTTCTGTGATTTTTTTTATTTGCATACATGTTTTGTTAACTTTAAAGAAGAATGTAATAATTCCAATTACAAAGAAAGCAGTTTCTGACAGGTCGGAATATTATCGAGGTATCAGTTTAGTAAGTCATGGTTCAAAATACCTACACGAAATCCTTGCAGAACAATGGAGAAACTGGCAGAAGCCGACCACGGGGAAGATCAGCTTGGATTCTGAAGCACATGCGATGCAATACTGATCCTAGACTTATCTTAGAATATAGGTAAAGGAACAAATGTTTATAGTATTTTATAAACTTAGAGAACGCTTTTAACAAAGTTGTTTCGAATATTCCCTTTAAAATTACGAAGGTAGCAGGGATAAAATACAGGGAGCGAGAGGCGCCGGCCGGGGTGGCCGAGCGGTTCTAGGCGCTACAGTCTGGAACCGCGCGACCACTGCGGTAGCAGGTTCGAATCCTGCCTCGGGCATGGATGTGTGTGATGTCCTTAGGTTAGTTAGGTTTAAGTAGTTCTAAGTTCTAGGAGACTGATGACCCCAGAAGTTAAGTCCCATAGTGCTCAGAGCCATTTGAACGATTTCTGAGTGAGAGGCTATTCACAACTTGTAATAAACCAGAGTAGCGGGTCGTGTAAGGGACAAAATGGTTGAGAAATGAGTGAGGCAGGGTTGTAGCTTATCTCCGATGTTATTCAGTGTGCAGGCTGAGCAAGCATTAAAGAAAACGAGAGAAAAATTTGGATTAGGAATAAAGTTCAGGGGGAAGAAAAAAAAGTCTGAGGTTTGCGAATGACATTGTAATTCTGTCAGAGACAGGACTTGGAAGAACAGATAAATGGACTGGTCAGCGTCTTGAAAGTTTTTTTTTCTATTTTTCGAGTCGTCACTCTTCTGACTAGTTTGATGCGTACCGCCATGAATTCCTCTCCTGTGCCAACCTTTTTCATGTCAGAGAGCAATTGCACCCTACGTCCTTTATTATTTGCTAGATGTATTCCAATCTCCGCCTTCCTCTACAGATTCTACCCTCTACAGCTCCCTCTAGTGCCGTGAAAGGTATTCAAAAAATTGTTTGAAATGGCTCTGAGCACAATGGGACTTAACATCTGAGGCCATCAGTCCCCTAGAACTTAGAACTACTTAAAGCTAACTAACCTAAGGATATGACACACATCCATGCCCGAGGCAGGATTCGAACCTGCGACCTTAGCAGTCGCGCGGTTCCAGACTGAAGCGCCTAAAACCGCTCGGCCACACCGGCCGGCGTGAAAGGTATTCCCGGATGCTTTAACAGATGTCCTCTCGTCCTTTCCCTGCTTCTTGTCAGTGTTTTCCATACGTTCCTTTTCTCGCCCTGTTCTGCGGACAGCCTCCTCATTCCATAGCTTATCAATCCATCTAATTTTCAACATTCTTTTGTAGCACCACACATCAAAAGTTTCGATTCTTTTCTACTTCGATTTTCCCGCAGTCCATGTCTCACTACCATACAATGCTGTGCTCCAAACGTACGTTATCAGAAATTTCTTCGTCAAATTAAGATTTACGTTTGATGCTTGTCCAATTCTCTTGGCCAGGAACGCCCTTTTTGTCAGTGCTAATCTGCTTTTTATTCCTCGTTCTTTTGGCCAGAAATGGCCTTTTTGTCAGTGCTAATATGTCTTTTACGTTCTTCTTGCTCTGTCCATCACGGGTTATTTTGTTGCCCAAGTAGCAGAATTGCTTAACTTTGTCTACTTCGTAATCCAAAATTCTGATGTTAACGTTCTCACCGTTCTCACTTCTGCTGTTTCCCATTATTTTCGTCTTTCTTCGATTTATTCTCAATCAATATTCTGCGTTCTGCATTAGACTGTTCATTTCTTTCAATATATCCTTCGTCACTTTAATTGAGGGCAGCAACGTTATCAGCGGATCTTATGATTGATATCCTTTCACCCTAAATTTTAATCCCACCCTTGATCCATTTTTTTATATATGTCACTGCTACTTCGATGTATAGACTGAACAGTAGGGGTGAAAGACTACGCTCCTGCCTTGCACCCTTTTTACCCCAACACTTTGTTCTTGGTCTTCTAGTCTTACTGTTTACTGTTGGTTCTTGTACATATTGTATATTACCCGTCTTTCCCTATAGCTTGTCCCTATTTCTCTCAGAATTTCAAACATGTTGCTCCATTTGACATTGTCGAACGCTTTTTCCAAGTCGTTAAATCTTATGAACGTGTCTTGATTTGCCTTCAGTCTTGCTTCCAATATCAACCGCAACGTCTGAGCTGCCTTCGGGTGCATTTTCCTTTCCTAAAGTCAGGTTTCTCCTTCTGTCACGTCATCAGACTAGTCCTCTTCCTCGACAGGCCTTCAGTGTACTCTTTCCTCCTATCCGCTCTCTCCTCTTCATTTAACAGTGGAATTCCCATTACGCTCTTTTTCGATTTCTTCACATTTTTCGTGTAGCCATTTTGCCTTTGGTTCCATACACTACCTGTTTATTTCGTTCCTAAGTGACTTGTATATTTATATTGCTGAATTTCCCTGAACATTTTTGTATTTCCTTCTGTCATCGATCAACTGAAGTATTTCTTCTGTTACCTATGTTTTTTTCGCAGTTACCCTCTTTGTAGCGATGTTTTCCTTTCCGGCTTCTGTGATTGTCCTTCTTAGAAAAGTCCTTCCCTGTTCGAATGATCTGCCTACTGAGCTGTCTATATCCTCAGAGAACTTCAGGCGTACCTCTTCATCCCTTAGTACTTCTGTATCCCACTTCTTTGCGCACTGATTCTTCTTGACTAGTCTCCTAAATTTCAGCCTATTCTTCATCACATCTAAATTATGATCTGAGCCTGTATCTGCTCCTGGGTACGCCTTACAATCCAGTATCTGATTTCGTAATCTCTGCTTGATCATGGTAAAAAAAATATCGTGTGACAGGGGCCTCCCTCCGGGTAGACCGTTCGCCGGATGCAAGTCTTTCGATTTGACGCCACTTCGGCGACTTGCGCGTCGATGGGGATGGAACGGTGATGACTAGGACAACACAACACCCAGCCCCTGAGCGGAGAAAATCTCCGACTCAGCCGGTAATCGAACCCGGGCCCTTAGGATTGACATTCTGTCGCGCTGAACACTCAGCTACCGCGGGCGGACCTTGACCATGGTGTAATCTAATTGAAGTCGGTGTTTTTCAAGTATACCTCTTGCTCTTCTGATTCTCGAACAGAGTATTAGGTATTATTAATTGACATTTATTGCAGAACTCATTCTTCCTTCTCTCTCGTTCCTAACGTCAACTCCGTATTCTTCTGTAACCTTTTCTTGTCCTTCTTTCCCTATAACCGCAGTGCAATCTCCGATGATTTTCATCTCCTTTTAATTACTGAGTCACCCGTCCAGTATCTTCATATACTTTCTTTATCCCTTCATCTTCTGATTGTGAAGTTGGCATGTATACCTAAACTATTGTCGTCGACTCTGATGAGAACTATTATATCACTGAACTCCTTTGTTGATCCACTGAGGACGTGGAACAGCGGCTGGTCATATATTTTAACACGAAAAATCTCTAAACAGCCGTGCAATTTGAGAAATTGTTTTATTTTATTTTCACTACCATTTTCGGCAGTTCAATATTCCAACTTCAGGCTCCATATGCCCCTCATGTATAGACACTCAAACGTATCGATATTGGCATACTGGGGCCATCATTTTATGGTCGTCGTGAATTCGTACTTCAAGTGCTTCCTTAAAAGACTCGACGTGTTGTCAGATCTTCGAAGGGAACACTTGAAACAGTTATTGGGAAATGTAGAGGCTTGCACGGGATAGAATAGCATGGAGAGCTACATCAAACCAGTCTTCGGACTGCAGA
The DNA here is from genome assembly GCF_021461385.2 of Schistocerca piceifrons. Lineage (NCBI taxonomy): Eukaryota > Metazoa > Arthropoda > Insecta > Orthoptera > Acrididae > Schistocerca > Schistocerca piceifrons. Next base: position 392,252,658 of record NC_060143.1, on the reverse strand, counting down.
ACATCATCGCCACCACCACCACCACCACCACCACCATAGCAACATAACAACGAGAAGGAAATATCTGATGAAACAGCGTAATACAGTGTTGTTTTTCGATATTCCTTTACTGTTATGTTACACAGGCGCTCATTTTCAGTTACAATTTATATATTATTAAATAATCAAGTGTGAGAGTGAATATGTGACGCCAACTGCTTCTGGGCCCTCAGAAACTGAGAGGCATTTGCAAGCAGCAACCGGCAGAAGATGAAAACGGGCTAATCCAGGTGAGTGCAAATTTTAAACTCGTGCTAATGGGAAGACACAATTTGAAGAGGCGGAGTGGTCAGGCAGATTTCCATTACGAGAAGAATGTACTCAGAAGGAGGCAGGAAAGAAGGAGCAGCCAAAAGGAAAGGTAGGTCGTTTCAGTAAGGTCTACGCAAAGTGAGGTTTTGAGTGCCACCGTATTTCCAGCTCTACCACTCCAAGAAGAACTATTTGAAATATTAAATCTTTCTCGTAAGATATTCTTGCTTTCGACTTTGTAAAAGAAACGCTAAAATAAACTTTCTTTGCACATGAAAAGTAAGTCTTTTTTACGCCCTCTGATGATGAAACTTTAGCACGTGAACATATCATTCGCAGTTATTTAAAAAGCAATTAGTAAACTCCATTTTTATTTTTTGTTCAAAGTAATTAAAACGGTGTCGCTTTGTTTTTTGAATTTGCACCAGAGACTCAAATTACATGGAAATTTCCCGGAACTTGGTGAAGGAGAAGGAGACAACAGACCGGCATTGGAGTAAGTCGATTTACGTAAGTGACTGGTACTCAAACCGTTTAATAACCTTGCTCCAAGAGAAAAGCCCTTTCATGGGCATAGCGTTTTGTTTTCAGTCTGGCAGGCTTCTCGTTGAAGAAAACAACTATTAAGTTCCCGATAACCTTTTACGATTAAAGGGACGGTACATCCAATCTAGTGAAAATTTAACACATCCTACTGCAATTTAATTCCCCTAAGGGATTTTCAGCTGAAATTTATTCTGCATATGAATCCTGGTGTTTGGAAAACAAAAGTATGCCACTCTACTTTGTTAACTTAACTTTCAAAAGGAATAATTTTTCTCTTTTTCATACAAGCTTCAGATCACAAGATTCGAGAGTTGTGGGCCAGATGCTATACTCATTGCTAAAATGACATTGACTCATTAACTTGGCTCACTTTAGAGGCGAGATGGCATAGGTAGAAATGCGCATGCAATACTGTTACAGATACAGAGTGTTTTGCAATTAATGTTACACATTTCTAGTAGAGGTTGTAGAGGGGATTTAGTAGATCACGTTTTACTTACGAACCCACGTCCCCTTTAAAATTATGTACATACAGAATGATTCCGTGAGGATGTTACATACTTTCAAGGATGACAGAGAAGGTTAAAGGTGTCAATTTGAGGTGAAGGACTCTGGTGCGGAAACGAGCGAGTCGAAAGTTACAAGCGAAACCCTTGTGATACCTCTGCCAGTGGAATACGTTGCTGGTACTGTTGTTGCTAAGATCGTACATTAGGCAACTTTCAGACGCGATAGTACGGATCAAAACAAGAAAATATGTCCAAACTAGGGCTCTAAAATACATACCTTAAGAGCTATGAGCATTTGTTCAGTAGAGAAGATGTATTTCACAGTAGCGAAATGAACGAGTGCTCATAGCTTCTCAGGTAAGCATTTTACTGGACATTTTTCCCTTGTTCTGATCCATCCTACTATCTCTGAAAGTTGCTTACCGTACAATCTTAGCATCAAAAGTATAGCTACATGTATTCCCCTGTCAGAGGTATTAGAACGGTTTTCACTCATAGCTTTCGACTCGTTCTTTTCTGGTACGGGGATCCCACGCCTCCAACTGATACATTTATCTTTCTCTATTACCCTAACAAGTTTGTAACACATAACGGATCACCCTGTATGTACATACAGTTACAAGCGCCGGCGCCTGTAACTTGTAGCTTCGTTCGATGGCGTTTCCGCATAGGTTCCAATGGTTCAAATGGCTCTGAGCACTATGCGACTTAACTTCTGAGGTCATCAGTCGCCTAGAACTTAGAACTAATTAAACCTAACTAACCTAAGGACATCACACACATCCATGCCCGAGGCAGAATTCGAACCTGCGTCCGTAGTGGTCGCTCGGCTCCAGACTGTAGCGCCTAGAACCGCACGCCCACTCCAGCCGGCCCGGCGTAGGTCCCTATGTAATAGTTGATATACTACGTCCCCTCTACAGCCTCTAGAAGTGTGTAACAGGATTGTCAAAGCACCATATGGTTAAAATGGTTGGGTGGGTACATGTGAGCATTTAATTACCATTTCAGAGTAGGGCCTATCAGAAATGCACACAAAAATGAAATATTTGTTTAAGTATTTGCTCAGAATTATAATAGCACTGTCATTGGTTTAGCTGCTTGGTACAGAAATGTTCAATAACTAGGCTATGAATGCCACAAACTACTCATGAAGACTGTAATTGTCAATATTATGTGACTTGATGTCCTTCACCTCATAAGCTGACTACCCTGAATTACTGCAATGTCCATTTGTCCTGTTTATCCGAGTGATCATGGAGCACTATCTTTGGTTTTGCACTAATTCTACGTGGGTGTGCCTTGTAAGAGCGTGGTGTTGACACGACATGCTGTCCACCACCATGAGCGATGAAGACATTATTATGGTCCCACTGTTTGGTGTACCTAATGTACTGCCAAAATGAAAATATGGAACATTACTACGACAGTTCAGTGTCTTGGCTACACTGATAAATTCTGATGGGAAAAGAACTTCAAGTTGTGTCACTTGGTGTTGTACTTCTGTGGAAAGATATGGACTTTCAGAACAGCTGTGTGCAATCTAAAGTGCTACAACCATGATGCACTCCTTCCGTTTCCTATCCTGATTCTTGTCACATAAAGAAAACATTTTTTTGGTAACATTATTTATGTTCATGGCTATACATTTTTTTTTTGATTTGCTCAACTCCAGTGCGAGTACACTTATGGCACTGGTCGACATGATGTTTTGCCATTATGTTTATTTGTTGTGAAAATGCTAAAGACATTTTTCAGTGTGTGTGCACTTTGGACATGATTTTTTTTGCCATTATGTTTATTTATTGCGAAAATGCTAAAGACATTTTTCGATTTGTTCTGAAGTACAGTATATGTACACTCTTGTCTTTTATATTGTATATACATTTTTATTTTTTATGATATGTTCTGAACTACAGTGCATGTGCACTTATGTTAGGTGTTAATATGTTTCCTACTGAACTTCAGTGACTGTGCACTTTTCTCATTTTTCAATATGATTTGTACTATTCTGTATATTCAATACTTCAATGCGTATGCACTTATGTCATTTGTTACTAATTGTATATACATTTCATCATTTGCTGATATGTTCTCAACTGCAGTGCATGTGCACTCATGTCACTTTTCAACATAATATTTTTTGCCAGTCTGTTTATTTGTTCTGAATATGCTAAAGAATTTTTTCAGTGCCTGTGCACTTTGTTATCTGTCAAATAATTTGTATATACTTTTCTGATTTGCTACTATGTTTTGTACTCACATTTTGTCTTTGTCTGATATATTTTGTACTTAGTGCGTGTGCACAACATTTAAATATTCTGTAAGTTGTAGAATTTTGTTAATTAAAGAAAAATTTTGCCGCGCTTGGCAAGTCCAAATGACTCACCATCGCTGCCAAATTTTTGCCCCCCCAGTGGAGGGTTATGAAACACGTATGTAACATAGCAGCGATGGCGAGGCATTGTAGCATCTGTGACCAGAGAGTATGCGCTTGACCGCGCGAGTGTTGCGAGCGGTTCTCAGTCTGTGAGTCAGTCGTTGCGAGTCTGTAGCTCTGTCTAGTTGAGGGCTGTACTCTGTCAGTAGTCGTGCAGTGCAGTACGCTAGTAGTCGTCATGCAGAGCGGTCGGTCAGTGGTAGCAGTCCAGTGGGATTGCGTGATGTGGTCTGGCGACAACACTGGTCAAGCTACTGAATGAGGTATACTGTTAATTAATATAATCATTAGATAATGTAAAAATTTGTTTATTGTAATTAATTTCCAACAAATGCCCCAATAATAATTTTGATTTCAAAAGCATTTTTTTCAAAAAATTTTATTTTTTATTGAACTAAAGATTTCGTTGCACTTCCCATTTCACTCCATTTTTTTTAAAGAAAAATTTCAGTAAAATCACCAAAAAAAGAAATATTATTATTTGCAATGCAGTTCCTCCAAGCCGTGCGCACAAAAAAGGGCAGAAATGTGACATCCATTTATTCTGAGGTAAGACTTTAATTCTGATTGTTTTGCACAGGGCCAAAGACCGATATTTCGGTTTAATTGAATTTTCTTATCACTGAATGGACTTTAATTTTTTATGAAAAACTTATACTTGAGTCAGATTGCGATTCTCACTTTTATTGTCATTAAATTTAATTGCTAGGGAGGTTACGTTCGGCTCCCATTTCTATATAATACTGCCATTTCATTTCCTTTTAAATTACGGTGGGGAGGTTACACCGTTGTACCAATGTCGGATGTTTACTACAGAGGCTTTCTCATTTCGATTCAGTTTTTTTTCTTTTCTTCCAGAGAAGTGGAGCGCTTCCTAATTCATTGGATTAATATCTGGATGAACCGCATTTCAAGATGCTGTCACGATAAAGATTTTCCAGGCTGCTACTAGTATTCGTAGGGCATGAAACATCTGCTTCACATTATAATTTACTTTTTCCTAATGGTAGCCAGGAGTAGAGAAAATGACACGAAAGAAATGGTTGGAAGTCTGTTTTGTTTATTTATGGTAAATTGCATCCACTTTCAAACCATATGCCTTCGCAAGTGATGAATACAGTGAGCCGAGGTGGCTTTCTAGCAATGTATCTATATCACTATTCTTATGACCTTTGACTAAAACTTTGCCGTTGGAGCGCAGCGCTCTCTGGTGTGGCGGCTCCGGGCAGTCTGGGGGAGTATGAGCTGAGGAACGAGGCTGAACGAGCTTTCCGTGGGGCCTCTTCGCCGTGACGTTAGTTGTTGGCGGGCGACCAAAGTTGCGGTCATGTTGCTCCGTGTAAGTTATCGAGTACCATCGTGGCCTGTGCTGTGATCTATCAGAAGGGCACCGAGCTGTCAGGGCAGTGTTCACTGACATTTTGTTCTGTCTTTCTCCTGTCTGTTGGGTATGGACGCCGGTGTCTCCATGGTATTTGAAGGTCAATGTCATTACAAGATCTGGTAGACATTTTAGACTGATTCATTGGCTGATATATCATTACAATTTATCTTATGTGTTAACCTTACGTATCCGTGATGCTTATGAACCTTTAGCCAGTATAAAGCACCGCGTTCCATGAGTAAGCTTATTATGAAGGTTGGCGGTGTGCATTAGTATACGTGTTACCTGTTTTTGTCCGCTTCTCCTTATTCCTTCTGATTTATAAAGTAAATGGTTGGTCATGTAATTTTCAATTGGAAGCGCAGTGAAATGTTTAATATTGCCAGTTACCAAGGATGATTAATTGTTCATGTCAGAATGTGTGTCTTTCTTTGAAGTTAGGGGTAAAGGTCTATGAAGTCTAAGAAATTATACAGGGTGTAAATTTTAAGTTGACAAACCGGAATAACTCGAAAAATAAAATAAGCTTCAGACAAAAAAAGTGTAAAATCCAAATTTGATTATTTTCGAGGGGGACATCTGCTGGTGCTGAAATGAGCCCGACACTCCAGTCCCGGTGTGGTGCGAGAGGCAACTTTAAAATTTCAAATGGGAACCCCCATTATCTTTGTTGCACAGTCAGATTCTACATAAAAAACTACGTACATTCTGTCTTAAACATTTGTTTTGATTGTTGGTAGTTGCTGCTGTAATTCAGCGAAATCCATGTTCTCATTTTTGCGTGGGAAATGGTTACGGATAAATAAAAAATACATATTTACTTCGTGAACTTTGATTCTCTAAAACTAAAACTCTCCCTCTCTCCCCATAGGATGGGGTTTGAGAGAGAGGAGTTAGAGTTTTACAAATGTTGACCCAAAATGGTGAAACAAACAAAGCTTATGCGAATCTACAGAAGAAAATAATATTGGAGTCAACATTTGTAAAACTGTAATTCTTCTCTCTCAAACCCCACCCTATGGGGAGAGAGGGAGAGTTTTAGTTTTAGCAAATCAAAATTTACGAGGTAAGTAAGTATTATTTATTTATCCGTAAGCGTTTTGCGCAAAAATGGGAACATGGATTTTTTTGAATTACAGCGCCAACTACCAAGAACCAAATAAATGCTTAAGACAGAATGTACTTAGTTTTTTATGTAGAATCTGACTCTGCAATAAAAAATAGAGGGTCCCATTTGAAATTTTAAGTTTGCCTCCCACCCCACTCCCAGGTGACTGGGGTGGTGGGCTAGTTTTAGCGCCAACATATGTCCCCCTCGAAAATAATCAACTTCGGATTCTACACATTTTTTCGTGTGAAGCTTATTTTTCGAGTTATTCTGGTTTGTCAACTTAAAATTTACACCCTGTATAATGCGTCTGTTCTACTTAAGAGGCTAAGACAAATTTTAGTCTGTTCCAGGACGCATATTAGTTATTAGTTCCTCCAAACCGCTATGGCCTAATGTCATGTGAGCTATGAATGTCATGCGAGTGTTCTTATGGCTCTTTTAATGGTTTGCTAGAAAGCAAAATTTTTCTCATATTACTATTTATTACTGAAATTATTTTTTAAATATTTGTAGCTGGTTTCTTAAATCCTTTGGTTAATTTATTAAACAGTAATTAAGTTGTTTTTGGTATGAGTTGAGATTCATTAATTCTGCCCTAAGAGTTATCTACCACATGATTATAATTAAACGTTCCTCTTTAACAAGGTGGGTAACGGCCTTGCTGAAGTGGATACACCGGTTCCCGTGAGATCACTGAAGTTAAGCGCTGTCGGGCGTGGTCGGCACTTGCATGGGTGACCATCCTGGCCGCCACGCGCTGTTGCCATTTTTCGGGGTGCACTCAACCTCGTGATGCCAATTGAGGAACTACTCGACCAAATGGTAGCGGCTTCGGTCAAGAATACTATCTTACGGCCGGGAGAGCGGTGTGCTGACCCCAAGCCCCTCATATCCGCATCCACCACCGTGGGTGACACGGCGGGCGGATGGTTCCGGTGGGCCACTCGTGGCCTGAAGACGGAGGTTTTTTTTTTTCTTCTTTAACAAGGTAGGTAATGAGCTGGGGCATTTCTGGCGGCGGTTTGTATCGATTGTCATTTTGATCTTTGACTCGACTTCGATGCTTATTTGTCTTCTGCACATCTTTGGCGGCGGGATATAACGGCAGCGGGTGCGTTCTGCCAGAGAAGGAAGCGGGTATCCGCGGAGTGGGTGGTGTGACGTCATACTGTGTATGTATGTAACACGCCGAGAGGCCGAGTCGGCATCACCAAGGATCTACGACGTGCTTAATCGTACAAAGCAGATCCATTGCCCATGGTGATGGGGTTTTCCTAGAGGTTGGAAGGACAAGTTCCTTCGAGTCTGTTACAAGCCACACAGGCCGAATGAACTGGAGTCGTCGAGTTGCTTCGTTGGGTTGTGTGCATCTTAACTGAATATTCCAGTGTCATAAAACCATTTGGGACTGTTCTAGTTGTTTATCACTCAATACGGTGTAGTGACTTGATACCTAGACGGCAGTTAAGGAAGTGTAGCTACGCCCAACAAACAGACACGAAGTATGGCTAAATACGTAGCTAGAAGTGCAACAAGTACTGCGTAAGTCGGTGTCTGACGCTCCAAGCTACGCCGGGATATTTCTCCCATTCTACTCTGTAGTTCATTATTGTAGTCTGGCGTTTAAATGTGGGCCGAGATAATTCTGTGTCTTTTTAACTTCTAGGCCATTGTTTTATTGGTGGTTTTAAGCAATTGGCTCATTAAATTTTAAGGGCCGTGACTGGCCAAGAAACCCACGAAGGTTAATTGTGCTTGCCTTTAGTTGTGACGTGTATCATTGAAATTTATCTGAGTTAGTTCACATAGTTACATTCAGTTTTTCAGGTTTTATGGGCATTGTTCTAATTAAAGAAATTTGTTTTTGTCATTTGTTAAAGTTACGTGGCTTTATAAGGCAATCGCATTTGTATTATTGTTATGATTGGGATTTGAAAAAATGATTCAAATGGCTCTGAGCACTATGGGACTTAACATCTGTGGTCATCAGTCCCCTAGAGCTTAGAGCTACTTAAACCTAACGAAACTAAGGACATCACACACATCCATGCCCGAGGCAGGATTCGAACCTGCTACCGTAGCGGTTCCAAACTGAAGCGCCTAGAACCGCACGGCCACACCGGCCGGCTGATTGGGATTTGATAAAAGCTTTATGGTTGTAATAAAGAAATATGTGGCAACTACAGCGGATTACTCCTGTGATTTCGGTGTGTTCTTGAGATCCAACTAATTACCGCACGAGTACCAAACTTGATAGTATTAATGTTGATGCCTGTTTTGCGTGCATCACAGCGCCACCGTCCAGTTCCAGCAATGGCCACCATGTGTCATGATCAGTCATCATGATTCATAGCCTGACAAGTCACAGTGCACTTGTTGACATGTCAACATGAGCTTGGACAAAAGGAGGAGCACATTATTGGTGTCGCTCTGTTATCAAAACAATAGTAATGCTGCAGCTGCACTAAGAGAGTATCGCCGGCTGAAAGAATTACGGAAGGAAGGGTCCTCTTTCACCATCTGGTGTCCGCAGCATGATGAAGAAGTCTGAATAAAATAGAGAACTGGGTACCGCTCCTAGAAGAGGCCACCGATCGTTTGCACCACAGATGGTTGATGAAATCGCTGTTGCTATCTCAGACAATGCTGCGCGCAATTCCCGATCGTCAGGCAGTGAGCGTGCTGTCTCACGACAGTCCAACATCCCGTGGTCCACTGTACGGAAGGTGCTTCGAACTATTCTCAAATGATATCTGTACAAGATCCGTATCGTGCAGCAGCTTGCACCACAGGACCACAACGATGTGTTGACTTCGCTCTGCACTTTGTCGCAAGGATTTAAGTTAACGAGGGCTGACCCTGGACCATCGTATGGACAGATGAAGGTCATTTATCTCTGACGGGTGAGGTGAACACACAGAAATACCGAGTGTGCGGATCTTCACATCGTCACTGTGCATGAAGTTCCTCTGTAAGGTGAACGTGTCACCATATGGTGTGTGGCTTCACGGTTACATTCATCATAGGCCCATTCTTTTTTGAGCAGGACTCAAGGACCAAAGACGTGCACTGTGACTGACCAGCGTTAATGCGATATGCTTCGCCAGCATGTCATTACACCCTACACAGACAGATGCATTGAACTCAACAGTTTTCATGCAAGACGGGGCTCCATCGCACAGTGCTCGTGAAGTTCACCTGCTTCTCAGAAACACCTTTGGAAACCATCGAATTATCACGCGATAGTTTCCAAATGCTCAGCCGGCACGACCACCTGATCTCACCTCTGATTTCTGGTTGTGGGGCTATGTGAAGGATGTGGTTTACCAGGCGAACATTCACACGTGTACTGATCTGAAGTGCAGCATATTAGGAGAGGTAGCGAACATACCAACGGACATTCTTCGTTCTGCTGTGCAGAATGCAATTCTGCAAATTCCGAATCTTTTGGGTACTGATGGCCGCCGTATTGAGCCCCATCAGTAAATGGTTGAAATGGCTCTGAGTACTATGGGACTTAACATCGGAGGGCATCAGTCCCCTAGAACTTAGAACTACTTAAACCTAACTAACCTAAGGACACCGCACACATCCATGCCCGAGGCAGGATTCGAACCTGCGACCGTAGCGGTCTCGCGGTTCCAGACTGAAGCGCTTAGAACCGCTTATCCACTCCGGTCGGCCATATATCAGTAATGGCACCGGTATTTAATGATATGACGTGACGTACCGTAGTAGCACATTAAAAGTGCTTCAATTGAATTGATAATGCATAATTTCTCTTTCCCATGTCCTTGACATTAATGCTACCAAATTTGGTACTCGTATGGTAATTAGTTTCCGTGTTCTAACATGTTAAATAAGGAAAGTTTAATTATAACCGCCTGGTACTTGACGCAAGGCGGTGTGTTGCAATTCAGTCTAATTAAAATTATTTGTGCTGCAGGAAACTGTCGTTATTCATATCTTGTACTCCACTGCTGGCATGTGTTACGCAGGATCGGGTACCATTACTCACGTCCGGTCAGCTTGCTTAACCGACTGTTTACGTCATTTGGAGTGCGTACACTCGGCAGCTGTCGACGCTGTCTTTCGCGCTGTTTCCTCCAACGCCGCCACACTACTACACTACTGGCCATTAAAATTGCTACACCAAGAAGAAATGCAGATGATAAACGGGTATTCATTGAACAAATATACCGGGTGATCAAAAAGTCAGTATAAATTTGAAAACTGAATAAATCACGGAATAATGTAGATAGAGAGGTACAAATTGGCACACATGCATGGAGTGGCATGGGGTTTTATTAGAACCAAAAAAATACAAAAGTGCAAAAAATGTCTGACAGATGGTGCTTCATCTGATAAAAATAGCAATAATTAGCACAACAAAGTAAGACAAAGAAAGATGATGTTCTTTACAGTAAATGCTCAATATGTCCACCATCATTCCTCAACAGTAGCTGTAGTCGAGGAATAATGTTGTGAACAGCACTGTAAAGCATGTCCGGAGTTATGGTGAGGCATTGGCGTCTTTCAGCATCCCTACAGATGTCGGTCGATCACGATACCCTTGCGACTTCAGGTAACCCCAAAGCCAATAATCTCACGGACTGAAGTCTGGGGACCTGGGAGGCCAAGCATGACGAAAGTGGCGGCTGAGCACACGATCATCACCAAACGACGCGCGCAAGAGATCTTTCACGCGTCTGATAATACAGCTTCACTAAAAGCGCCTTTTCAGGTAACGTCAACATGCTGCGACTGCTGGTGCATCCGGTTCTCCCTCTCATTACAGCTCCTTTTATACACGATTGTCATGCGCAGTCACTGATGTTTTGCTGTCCAGCGCCATCTGTCGGATATTTTGTGGACTTCTTTTTTTTGGTTCTAGTAAAACTGCATGTCATTCCAAGCATGTGTGTCAATTTTTACCTCTCTATCTAAATTATTCCGTGGTTTATTAAGTTTTCAAATTTAAACTGACTTTTTGATCACCCGGTATTATACTAGAACTGATATGTGATTACATTTTCACGCAATTTGGGTACATAGATCCTGAGAAATCAGTACCCAGAACAACCACATCTGGCCGGAATAACGGCCTTGATACGCCTGGGCACTGAGTCAAACAGAGCTTGGATGGCGTGTACATGTACATCTGCCCATGGACCTTCAGCACGATACCACAGTTCAAAAGTAGTGAATTGGTGAGAGATCTCAAGAATGTGCTTGGCCAGGGAAGCAGACGAACATTTTCTGAGTCCAGAAAGGCACGCACAGTACCTGCAACATGCGGTCGTGCATTATCCTGCTGAAATGTAGGGTTTCGTAGGGATCGGATGAAGGGTAGATCCACGGGTCGTAACACATCTGAAATGTAACGTCCACTGTTCAAAGTACCGTCAATGAGAACAAGAGGTGACCGAGACGTGTAACATGGCACCCCATACCAACACGCCGTGTGATACGCCAGTATGGCGATGACGAAAACACGCTTTCAATGTGCGTTCACCGCGATGTCGCCAAACACGGATGCGACCATCATGATGCTGTAAACAGAACCTAGATTCATCCGAAAAAATGACGTTTGCCATTCGTGCACCCAGGTTCGTCGTTGAGTACACCATCGCAGGCGCTCCTGACTGTGATGCAGCGTCATCGGTAACCGCAGCCGTGGTCTCCCAGCTGATAGTCCATGCTGCTGCAAAAGTCGTCGAACTGTTCGTGCAGATGGTTGTTGTCTTGCAAACGTCCCCATCTGTTGACTCAGGGATCGAGACGTGGCTGCACGATCCGTTACAGCCATGCGGATAAGATGCCTGTCATCTCGACTGCTAGTGATACGAGGCCGTTGGGATCCAGCACGGCGTTCCGTCTTAGCCTCCTGAACCCAACGATTCCATATTCTGCTAAAAGTCATTGGATCTCGACCAATGCGAGCAGCAATGTCGTGATACGATAAACCGCAATTGCGATAGCCTACAATCCTTTATCAAAGTCGGAAACGTGATGTTACGCATTTCTGCTCCTTACACGAGGCATCACCAGGCAACGCAGGTCAACTCCTGTTTGTGTATGAGAAATCGGTTGGAACCTTTCCTCATGTCAGCACGTTGTAGGTGTCGCCACCGGGCCAACCTTGTGTGAATGCTCTGAAAAGCTAATCATTTGCATATCACAGCATCTTCTTCCTGTCGGATAAATTTCGCGTCTGTAGCACGTCATCTTCGTGGTGTAGCAATTTTATTGGCCAGTAGTGTAATTCTGAATTTTTATCCGTTAGCTTGCGGCCTTCACCTTAAACATATTAGTCTGTTGGAACTTAATTAATCTTGTGTTACTGAAAAATGCGTTAAATCTTCATCTGATGTGTATTTCTGCGTTTAAAATTATCTTGCCTGGATATTGGCGTTAAATTGATTTTCGTTGTTTTAAGTATGATTTTCGGTTTTTTTAATCATTCAAATTTAAATCATATTTTATTCTCACCATTTGGTGATTCACGCCGTTTTGATCGGTTCTGGTACTGTTTAGATTTACGTCTGCTTTTATTACGGCTTTACCCTTATTACATTCTGTGTCTTATATAGGGAGTGTCTTGCGTTAAAGAGTCATCTTGGGTTAAAGTTAACTTCGAATTTTCTGTAAATTATGTAAACTGGCATTGAATTTTAAACGAGAATCTCGTTGCTTGGGTTTTTGTTAATTTAAAAATAAGTATAAGCTTAATTGTCTGCTATGTGACTGTAACTGCGTAAAATAAATTTGTTCTACCAGTGGGTGAAGTGTGTACAAATCCCCACTGGTCCAGCCCATCCTGGCTGAATTAAAAGGCCATAATTATCACCTTTACATACTGTTATGTACGCATGCGTGGAACAATCCCAGCAAATAATCCAAGTGATAGTACAGGAACTTTACCATTGCAGCAAACTAGTTACAATGAGAAGTGCAAGCTGGAGACTGTAAAACTGACACGAATTTTTAACTGTCGCGTAAGCATTGCAAGGATTTAGTAACTAACATAGCGAATTTCCTCCATATTTATTTGCTCCTACGTGCAGCTGACTGGCTGTAGCTGCGTGTTAACTCGAAACGGCGAGAACTCCCCCACTGAACAAACAGTGGAGGTGACGTGTCGGCGAACGCTGTCGGAAATAAATTCAGTAATTACTTTGTTTCTGAAGCTGAAACCGGCAACCGCCAAGTTATTTATCTCGGTTTTTAAATTTTCAATTGTTCAAGAAAATGGAATCAGGTACATCAAATGGCTCTGAGCACTATGGGACTTAACTTCTGAGGTCGTCAGTTCCCTATGACTTAGAATTACTTAAACCTAATTAATCTAAGGACATCACACACATCCATGCCCGAGGCAGGATTCGAACTTGCGACCGTAGCGGTCGCGCGGTTCCAGACTGTAGCGCCTCAATCAGGTACATCTTTAGTGTCAAATTAGAGTAATTTTGTTTACATCTATTAAAAGTGTAAATACCGTATGAAAATTTAAAAGCAAAGTGTTTCACAAATACTCTATCAATTTCAAGCAAACACAAAAAATAGTTTATAAACAATATTTGTAGACTACTCCCTTGGTAAAAGAAGAAAGGAATTTGTGAGTTACTGTATCGTATGGCGACGAAAACATGGTGGTCTCAAACAACAAGCAACTGAGAAAAACCGTACCGTACACGAGGGTTCAAAATTAAATAGTGGTAACTATTTATTTACAACCGATACAAAAGAGTTACATGTTTGCACCTGATACTGTCCTTCAAAGCGGTCACCAGCGTTGTGTAGAACCCGTTGCCAGCGATGTGGAAGGTGTAGTATAACGTTAGCAAAGCCTGTTCTGTTGATGGTGCGAATGGAGCGGTCTTCTGCCTGTCGAATCTCTGGAACAGTTCTGAAGTGAATGCCACGAAGTGGTTCCTTCAGCTTCGGAATCAAATAAAAAAGGATTTAAGTCCGGGGAGTAAGGTGGATGGTACAGTACTTCCCAGTCCCATCGACCGAACAGGACAGCCACAGCTTGCGCTGCATGCGATCACGCACTGTCGTGCAAAATGATGGGTGAGTTGCACAGAAAGTGTCGCCGCTTCTTTCGCAAAGCATTATGGGTCGCCGCGAAAGTCGAAAGTGCGTCAGAGCCCCAGTGTGGAAAAGTTATGGTGATTCTCGTGTACGACTGTGATGGTGTTATCCTAACGCATTACGCTCCTCCACGGCAAACCGTCAATGCACAGTATTATTGCTCGTTTTTGGAGCATTTCCTGCGACCAGCTTTGCAAAAGAAGTGGCGACACTTTCTGTGCAACCCACCCATCATTTTGCACGACAGTGCGTGGGTGCATACAGCGCAAGCTGTGGCTGCTCTGTTCGGTCGATGGGACTGGGAAGTAGTGTACCATTCAGCTTACTCCCCGGACTTACGTCCTTGTGACTTTGATTTGATTCCGAAGAAGAAGGAACCACTTACTGGCACTCGCTTCAGAACTGTTCCAGAGATTCGACAGGCAGTACACCGCTCCATTCGCACCATCAACAGAACAGGCTCTGCTAACGGTATACTACGCCTTCCACATCGCTGGCAACGGGCTATACACAACGCTGGTGATTACTTGCCACTATTTAAATTCCAACCCTCGTATATATGAATGTTTTAGGAGTACTAGTGCAGCTATTTCTATTGCTGACTGTAGGCAGTAGCAGTTATGAGTAATATGTTATTAGGTTGGTTAGGATCTCCAAGTACATGTGGCACTATCGAGCCAATAGTGTTTATTTTCTCCTGGCTAGCAGGTCAGGTACTGAATTCTGGACTCGTGGACGCAAAACAGGTAGTCTTGCTGACAGAAGGAACCCACTTCGTGGCAAAGTTCTTACTGTGCTGTAAACATCAAGGTGCTAAAATATATGAAGTGTTTATGGGAAGAGTGTTTGATGCAAAGAAAAAAACAACTAACACGTGACAAATAAATGAAAACACCTACATCCGTCCTTATAATTTTATTTTGGATGGCTGCAGTTGATGGTTGGAGTGCTGACGCATTATCTGCGTATCCAGTAATGCTGGCAACTGATGTGTTCTGCATGGGAATCATATCAACCTGTATCGCATCAAAAACAGCCTGAAGATGACGCACTGTAGCGTTGAAACTGGTAGATACAAAATAAAATAAAATCGAAAGGACGGCTATAGGGGTTTTTATTTATTTGTCACTATAGTAAACGGCCGTCGTCCCAGAGACCTCCTGCTAAAAAGATGGACATACAGAAACTAACACGTGACGTAGGTACAAACTGTATTAAGCTACCAATTACCAGAATGGCTGTACCTATACCTCTAATAATATATATTGGCGGTCATTGGTAACTTAATATGTACCAACTTCAGTGTGTTAGTTGTTTTCTCTCTCTTTGTGTCGACTTGCATCGGACGTGGTGGAACGATGTTGTGGCCCTCAAGATCACCTGATTTAACCCCAATGGACTTCTGTGTATGGAGTTAGACTAGAGACATCGTGTTTGTTCACCGGCTTCCGGGAAACGTCGACGAGCTGTGACAACGGATAACACAAAGAGTTGCCACCTTGCAGTAAGACATACTTCTTAGGATTTGACAGGAAACTGATTACAGATGGGGCATTTTGTGTGTTGCAAAAGGTCGCTACACTGAACATTTGTAAATAAAACCTGAACACATGATGCAATCAGTGCTGTATGAAACGTTTCTGTAATTTATTTACTTTTTTCAAAATTAAAGGTTACTTTTGTATAATTTGAGAACACTCTGTACATTAGAACGACTGTGAAGTGTCGAAGGTAGCAAATGAGGTACTGGCGAAGTTAAGGTGCGAAAGAGCACCGTAAACCGCCTGGCCTGTAGAGCTCAGTCGGTGAGTCCACTGCCCTTGAAAGGCGGGGTCCCGGGTCCGAATCCAGTTTTAACCTGCCAGGAAGTTCCGCGCTGCACATCTGTCACGCTTCCTACAGAGACACCGGTCGCTACTGTCTCTCCGTGTTGTTCCTTCCGTTGCCAAAGGTGCACCGAAGTAGGGGTGACAAAAAATAACTTAACTGTTAGAATCAAGCGGTTACTGAGAAGGAGCAGTTACCGTAGTATCCGCTCATCTGTTACTGGCAATTATTATAGTAACTGCCAATAGTATATGGCGCCATCTGTTTATTGAAGTGTGTATTATGCTTCCGTGTCATCTGAGATATGACCGCATGTAAATGAACAGAGCAGTGGGCCGGGCCATTTGGAAGGTATTAGCGTATAGCTCACGGAAATAAGTGTGAGATCGCACGCCATCTGTTTGTCGAAGTGTGTACAACGCTTTCGTGCTCGAGTGACCGAAATGAATTCGTTTATCTATGGAAATCTGTCAGAGGATAGGTACTTTTCTGTAGCAGTTATACTATTCGCTCGCAAAAAAAAGAAAAGGTTCAAATGGCTCTGAGCACTATGGGACTTAACGTCTGAAGTCATCAGTCCCCTAGAACTTAGAACTGCTTAAACCAAGTAACCTAACGACATCACACACATCCATGCCCGAGGCAGGATTCGGACCTCAAATCGTAGCAGCAGCGCGGTTCCGGACTGAAGCCCTTAGAACCGCTCGGCCACAACGGCCGGCTATTCACTCGCAGTTCTTGCTTTCTGGGAATTACAGGTAATCCAGGAGTTGGTAACTGTGTTCCGAAGTTCAGTAGATCGTCTTAGAAGAGATATTTCCAGGGAGGATAGATGTTCCAGTGGATAGGTATTTTCTATTATACATGCCGACGTCGCAGGCAGAAAGTATATGACGATGTGCTTTTCAGATTTCCTCACGTAGTAACTGCGTCATTGGTTCGCTGGTGCCCGGTATTGGGCCAACAGCTACTACATACTCCGAGTGACATGAGGTCAGTTATTTGTAAACTCTGGGGAACTTATATTTTTCTTCTGACTGGTTTGATGCGGCTCGCCACGAATTCCTCTTCTCTGCCAGCCGATTCATCTCAGAGTAGCAATTGCAATCTAGATCCTCAATTATTTTCTGCATGTATTCCACTCTCTGTCTTCCCCTATAGTTTTTACCCTCTACAGCTCCCTCTAGTACCCTGAAGTCTTAACTGATGCTATCCTGTCCCGTCTTCCTGTCATATTCCTTTTCTCGCCGATTCTGCAGAGAATCTCCTCATGCTTTACATTAACAGTCCACCTAATGTAGTCTCTTAAACTTGAGCCTACTCTTCATCATTGCTAACTTGTGATCCGAGCCCATATCTGCTCTTGGGTAAGCCTTACAAATCCAATAACTGATTTCGGAATCTCTGACTGACCGTGATGTAATCTTCTCGTATATCCCAGCCTTTTCCAAGTACACCACCCCGTCTTGTGATTTCTGAACAGAGTATTCGTTATTACTAACTGATGTTTACTGCAAAACTCAATTAGTCCCTCTCCTCTCTCTTTCTTATTACCAAGCCTATTGTGGTGTCACCGCCAGACACCACACTTGCTAGGTGGTAGCCTTTAAATCGGCCGCGTTCCGTTAGTATACGTCGGACCGGCGTGTCGCCACTATCAGTGATTGCAGACCGAGCGCCGCCACACGGCAGGTCTAGAGAGACTTCCTAGCATTCGCCCCAGTTGTACAGCCGACTTCGCTAGCGATGGTTCACTGACAAATTACGCTCTCATTTGCCGAGACGATAGTTAGCATAGCCTTCAGCTACGTCATTTGCTACGACCTAGCAAGGCGCCATTATCATTTGCTATTTATCTTGTGATGCATGTACCGTCAGACCGATGTTTACCAATTATGGATTAAAGTTAAGTATTCCAGAAGCTACGTACTATTTTTGCTACTATAAAGACCTTGTCATTTTCCAGACCTCACGCCATTCTGCGTGAGCTTAAACGCGTGCCTTTCGGCCTCCCGTCCTAGTGGATTGGCTGTCTGGCCAGTCCACAACACCTATCTTCTCCCGTAACCCTTTCTTCTTCCCCTACAACTGCATTCCAATCCCCTGTGACTATTATTATTCATCTCCCTTTACATAATGAATTACCCGTTCAATATACTCATCTACTGCTTCATTCGTTCACGGGCGTCGCGTCGGATAATATTGCGGAAGCTGCACAATATTTCAATGAAAGAGCTACGCGTCATCTTCAGATGTTTACTGACGTGTTGCTGCAATGCCTCGCCAAAACATGAGCTGACTCGCTAGAAAAGCGCAGGCGCCAAAGGGTGGGGCTGTAATGTCATCGTAGACGAATCATAGAGCACGGAGACATCCAGTACTCCCTGCCGGAGAAACGTGCCACGGTCTTCGCCAACGCGACGCGGGAAAAGCGCGGTCGCAAATAGCAGCCCAGCGCGCGCGAGGGCCGGGTGTTGGCGCCCAGTTTAAGTGTACGGCCTCTTGATTCTCCGTCTGTGTTGACTCAGATTCGTTCGCCTGTTGCCGACGACGTCTTAATACGGCCAATGCTGGTTCCCAAGCCTTGCTGAGTTGAAATACCTTGTCTCTATTGATCAGGTCGTTACTTACACGTATTTTGACATTCTTTAATGATGGAGTCCCAGTACGTGGAAGCAGACGAAATGATCTCTCCGTATTTCACGCTGTGTCCCGTGTCAATTACAGTGTTCAGCCACAACAAACGTTTCTGTCTCATCAAGTCTGATGTGACGTCTATGTTCAGCACATTTATACTCAACCATGCAACACGTCTGGCCAATGTATGATTTCCCACACTGGTATGGGATTTTATACACACATCAAAAAAAGTTTTGCATCACCCAGTTCCCAGAACTCCTGAAAATAGACGTTGACTGTGGATATTGGCCGGCCAGAGTGGCCGTGCGGTTCAAGGCGCTACAGTCTGGAGCCGAGCGACCGCTACGGTCGCAGGTTCGAATCCTGCCTCGGGCATGGATGTGTGTGATGTCCTTCGGTTAGTTAGGTTTAATTAGTTCTAAGTTCTAGGCGACTGATACCCTCAGAAGTTAAGTCCCATAGTGCTCAGAGCCATTTGAACCATTTTTTTGTGGATATTGTCTCACAGACACAGTCCCTTTCACTGTTCAGATATGTCACTAAACCCGCCCAAAGATGTAAACAATAATGCATGAGCAGTGGCTATTAGACGGAGGGTTCCGACAGCCGATCATTTCCAGTCATTCCATCAGGAAGAAGGTACACGGCTCGTGGTGTCTGTAGTTCAACCATGCCTAGACGGTCAATACCGCCGTTCAATCGCGTCCACATTGTTACTTTGTGCCAGGAAAGGCTCTGAACAAGGGAAGTGTCCAGGCATCTGGGAGTGAACCAAAGCGATGTTGTCCGGACATGGAGCAGAGAGCCAGGAACTGTCGATGGCATGCCTCGCTCAGGCTCACCAAGGGCTACTGAGGCTGTGGATGACCGGTACCTACGGATTATAGCTAATATGGCTCGGAGGAACCGTGACAGCAACACCACCGTGTTGAATAATGCTTTTCGTGCAACCGCAGGACGTCGTGTTACGACTCAAACTGTGCGCAATAGGCAACATGATGCGCAACTTCACTCCCGACGTCCATGGCGAGGTCCATCTTTGCAACTACGACACCATGCAGCGCGATACAGATGGGCCCAACAACATGCCGAATGGACCGCTCAGGGTTGTCATCATGTCCTCTTCACCGATGAGTGTCGCATATGCCTTCAACCAGACAATCGTCGGAGACGTGTTTGGAGGCAATCCAGTCAGGCTAAACGCCTTAGACACGATGTCCAGCGAGTGCAGCAAGCTGGAGGGATGTTCCATGCTGTTTTGGGGTGGCATTACGTGGGGCCGACGTACGCCGCTGGTGGTCATGGAAGGCGTTGTAAGGGCTGTACGATATGTGAATGCCATCCTCCGACCGATGGTGCAACCATATCGGGAGCATATTGTCGAGGCATTCGTCTTCATAGACGACAATTCGCGTCCACATCGTGCACGTCTTGTGAATGACTTCCTTCAGGGTAACGACATCGATCGACTAAAGTGACCAGCATGTTCTCCAGACATGAACCCTATCGAAATGCCTGAGATAGATTGAAAAGGGCTGTTTATGGACGACGTGACCCACCAACCACTCTGAGGGATCCACGCCGATTCGCCGTTGACGAGTGGGACAATCTGGACCAACAATGCCTTGATGAATACAGATATGAATCAGTGCAAGAGGACGTGCTACTGGGTATTAGAGATACCGGTGTGTTCAGCAATCTTGACCACCTCGCTGTTTGGTGGTACAACATGCAATGTGTGATTTTCATGAGCAATAAAAAGGGCGGAAATGATGTTTATGTTGATCTCTAACCCAATTTTCTGTACTAGTTCCAGAACTCTCGGAACCGAGGCGATGCAAAACTTTTTTTGATGTGTATATATTGCTGGTCTGCTTAGACTTAGGTTATCTTTAACAGAACCCAGCATAGTTTGCACTAGCTCTAGAGGGCGGAAAACAAATTGTATTTGATGTTTCTTGAACAGCCTGCCAATCTTATGGGATACACCACCAACATAGAAAAACAATCCTCTTGGAGTTCTCAGTTTCTCCTGTCTGTTCTTGAGTTTTAGTACGTGGAGGTTTAAATGTATTACGGATTTCTTTATCTGAGCACCTGCTTTGTACAAACAAAGAGCGAAGATGGCTAAGTTCTGCTGATAAGCTCCCTGCATCTGAAATAATTGTAGCCATATGAACGAGAGTGCATAACACGCCACTGCGTTGAGGTGGGTGATAGCAGTTCGTAGATATGGGTCAGTGTCAGTTGGTTTGCGAAACACACTGTGAAAGATGGTTCCCTGTGTTTTGCAATAAATATCAGTTAGTATTAGCGAATACTTTGTTCAGGAATCACAAGTGGAGGTAGTATACTTGGAAAAGGCTGGGACATGCGAGAAGATTTCAGTTAGATTACATCATGGTCAGTTAGAGATTTCGAAATCAGGTATTGGATTGTAAGGCTTACTCAAGAGGAGATATAGACTCAGATCAAAATTTAGCAATACTGAAGAGTAGGCACAAGTTTAAGGGACTGCATTAGGTGAACTGTTAATGTAGGCCATGAGCAGATTCTCTGTAGAATCGGCGAGTTAGGAATATATGGAAGAATTGACAAGAAGAAGGGACAGGATGCTAGGACATCTCTTAAGATTTCAGGCAACATCTTCCTTGGTTCTATAGGGAAACAGAGAGTGGAATACGTGTAGCAATAATTGAGGACGTCGGTGGCAATTTTTTACTCTGAGATGAAAAGGTCGGCACAAGAGAGGAATTCGTGGCGGATCGCATGAACCAGGCCAGAAGAAAAACTAAGTTCCACAAGGTTTGCAAAAAACTCAGAGTGATCCACATGTTGCTACAAATGCAGTTGCCGTTAGCCTGTATGCAGTAGCTGTTAGACAGGTGCGGGGCACCAGAATCAACTAGTGTGACTACCAAACTGAGGCGAAACAAGCGCTGTATCGTTGTAAGAGGTACAGAGGCCAGCGAATGTGCCGGGACGTACCCCAGTTCACTACAACCAGAGCCAAGTCATCATAACGCGTCTGTGCCTAATACACAAAAGATCGCTCCATAATCTATGAGTGAAATTAAAAATTGAAATAAATTCTCCAAACTTCGTCAGTGTATGCTTCAATATATTAATGCTAACATTGTAAGGTCACAGAATGATCAAATGAATATGTTAGGCAAAATAAACTATCTTAAGAACAAATATAAGTGGCGCTGAATAATAAAACTACAATGCTAAAAATTGTTCATAATGTGCAAATGTATCTCATAATCAAAAGTTACAAGTCTCAACTTGATCAGCGCTATATTTTGGTCTAAATCGGCGTTTTTACTAAAGGCTGAAGGCGCTAAATATTAGACTCATAAAGATGAGAATTCGTATGTAGCCTCAGTTTCACACAAAACCTTTAACTATGTGATACCAATAAGCTACCTCTAGTAGTTTTCAAGTGATTCACTAGCAATCAAATTTCGAACGAAAACGTCCTTATTCATGATAGACGAAGTACCATTCGTGTTTGTAATAGACGCTTCTACCTACAGCACTCGATTACACACATGCAAAAATACAATTGCACCACGTTTCAAGACTGTATTGTAAATAAAAGTAATCTTAAAGATGCAGTTCAGAGGTCATGTTCTACTGTCGGTTCCGTTCTAAAAATTTCAGTCGCAGTTGCCGATATCTTGGTGTTAACTTCGGGACATGCATCAATCGTCGGCTGTAGAGGCCCAGCGTTAGGAGTGTTCGATGGACTATGTACTGAGACACACCTGCATTCTGCCCAGCATTAAAGTCTGATGTTAGTTCGGTCACAGTTCGCTGCATGTCCTGTTTTACCAGTCTGCCCAGTCCACGACGTCCGACGTCTGTAACGAGGGGTGGTCGCCCAATCCCACGACGTCTGGACATGGTTTCACCCTGGTTTCGCCACACGCTGAAGACACTCACCACAGCACTGCTTGAATACCTGACAAGTAGTGCAGTTTCCAAAATGCTAGTGCCGAGCCTCCGGGCCATCAGAATGTGCTTTCGGTGAAGCTCAGAAAGATCGCGCGTCTTCCGCATTCTACACATGGACAGCACGCTCACTGATACTAAATTCACCATGCGTGTGTCTGACTAGCAGTCATTCCTCGTGAGGTGACGGTGCTGTCGCCTGGGTGGGTTTACATCGATAGTAGGCCGGTAGTCACAGTGTTCTGGCTGAGCAGTGTATGCAAATCAGTTAAAATTCAAAACTTGTATTTATAGTCATAGTTCCTAATCCCACTGAGTAAATTGCAAATAGGAACGATTTATTTCAGTGAGCACAAAGAGTCATGTGGACTTGCGTACTGGAAATTATGGTCAGTATGTTCTCCATAGCTTTTTGGCTGATCGCAAAAATAGTTTTTCAGGCTCTTGTACATGGCGAAGGTAGATGTAAAGCACGCGCAGACAGTTTAAGCGTCGTTATGAAAAGAACGTAACAAAAGTATCAACCACTGGCGCGCAACGACACGCTGCCAGTTCGCTTCCTTAAGAGTCTGGAATTTAACTGTTCCTAAAGATCGAGCGACAAAAGATAACTTAAGTAAAATATCTAAACATTCATAATTATTCTAATAGTTTATTTTACTTCGACTTCTTTAATGTTTTAAATTTGTATTTTATGTTTTAAGTTCACTTTTTCTTGTTTTTTGATTCTTTGTTTCACATATGTGTATTTTGTTAACAGAAAATAATAAATGACTTATTGTGGTGATACAAAATCTTTCAGAAATGATAATGTGTCAAGAAACGCTAACAAGGGAACCTCCCCATCGCACCCCCCTCAGATTTAGTTATACGTTGGCACAGTGGATAGGCCTTGAAAAACTGAACACAGATTAATCGAGAAAACAGGAAGAAGTTGTGTGGAACTATGAAAAAATAAGCAAAATATACAAACTGAGTAGTCCATGTGCAAGATAGGCAACATCAAGGAGATTGTGAGCTGAGCAGCGCCGTGGTCCGGTGGTTAGCGTGAGCACCTGTGGAACGAGAGGTTCTTGGTTCAAGTCTTCCCTCAAGTGAAAAGTTTATTTTCTTTATTTTCGCAAAGTTATGATCTGTCCGTTCGCACAGTGACGTCTCTGTTCACTGTAATAAGTTTACTCTCTGTGTTTTGCGACCGCACCGCAAAACCGTGCGATTAGTAGACGAAAGGACGTGCCTCTCCAATGGGAACCGAAAACATTTGATCGCAAGGTCATAGGTCAACCGATTCCTCCACAGGAAAACACGGCTGATATATTCTATACGACACTGGTGACGGCATGTGCGTCACATGACAGGAATATGTTGTCGACCCACCTAATTGTACACTTGGCGAATGGGTAAAAAGATTCTTCTACCTTGCCCGATTTAGATTTTCTTGTGGATGTGATTATCACTCCAAAAAAAGTGATGAAAACATAAGAGTTTGTCACATAAACTGCAACAAATGAATGCAACAGTTTCACACTCGCACAGTTTTCCCTGTGCTCTGTCAAAACATATGTTTTTAACGTTTTCAAATTTTTCCTTGTGTAGACCGTCAAATCCTGCATATGTCCAAGCAAATCTGAACATGTCCTGGAATTTTGGAGAGCGAAGTTGATTATATAAAAAATTAAACTTTTTACTCGAGGGAAGACTCGAACCAAGGACATCTGGCTCCGCAGCTGCTCACGCTAACCACGGGACCACGGCGCTCATGAGCTAATGGTATCCTTGATGTTGCATATCTTACGCATGGACTACTCAGTTTGTATATTTATTTTTTTCATAGTTCTACATAACTTCTTCCTGTTTTCTCGATTGATCTGTGTTCTGTTTTTCACGGCCTATCCACTGTGCCAACTTATAACTAAATCTGAGGGGGGTGCGATGGGGAGGTTCCCTTGTAAGAATATAACATTTTTTACACCATAATGTAAATGACGGAGAACACAACATAAAACTAAATTCAGCAGGATTTCAAATGGTCATGAGTGATCCTCTAAGCATCCTGATATGTATCAGGTAAATTTCAGTGCATTTGTACGCCTTGGAGAAGTGATTATGTACAGAAGTGATTATGTACTAGTGGCTGTAGCTTGATTGTATTGCTTCTCAATTACAGAGTGACATCACAAACATTCATCAGAACAAAATGTGGCAATCTTCTCACAAAGTTCTTCCTGTATCGAAAGCCGTGTACTTCGCACGGTTATAACGGTACCGTTGATAAATGATTTTGTATCATCATAATGACTTACTTATTTTATTCAATTATCAGACCGCACACATGTGAAACAGTTAACTAAAAAACAAAAAAAGAAACAACAAACATGAATATTACACATAAAAAAATTGTAAGTTAATAAAAATATAAGTAAAATAAATAATTAGCATATTAATCAATGTTTAGATTTTTTAGTTAGGTACGTTGAACACAATGTGCTATATGAGTATTTTCAACGTACTCATACAGCACATTGTGTACAACTTATTTTCTAAATATGGTATTTTAGAAACCAGCATTATCACACGTGGATGTGGGTGGCTTGCAAATTTCTTTAATTTATGTTGTAATAAAGGTTTTAGTTTTTCAAAATTATTTATTGGTGATGAAGTATTTCGCAAAATTGAAATTATTACAACCGTTGATTACACAGTTTACAATAACGTTAATTATTTATTAACTTTCATATTAAAAACACTTTTTATATATAATCGTTTCTAAAATATTCCCTCAAAACCTGATATGCCAATTACTTTTCGGCTTGTGATTTATCATTTAAAAGTGAAACTGGGCAAAACAAAAAACAAAAAAAATGCGTATTGCATTACTTTTCCTCCTCTAGACACCCACCAAGTTTCATTAAGAGCCTTGATTTATCCTTAGGAATGTTCCCTTTTACGTCCGAGTTAGTGCGTACACCAGCTGAGGCGCTCAGAGACAACTATACCCCGGTGTGGAAAATTCGGTCGTAAAAGTAGTTGATAGTTATAAATAACTGTTACAAGTAACTGGGATGAAAAAACAGTGATATCCGCGACAACTGATACTCGGACGTAGCGTTTGGCTCACCTCTGCGCCAAAGCTGTTTACTACGAGTAGAAACGTGCACTGGTTGGACAGGCTTTAGACTCAGGCGAAGGACATGCCGGTCACTGTGGGGGGGACCTCACGTGATGGAGCGGCTGCCACTCCAAGACTGGCTTCTGTCACGTGCTGTGGCGCTGTGTTTGCCTTCACTGAGGCCGTGTCAGTTGTAGCGAAACCATCACAGTTTCCTGCGCCGTCCACAGGAAATCACTTCCTGCAGCCTCGTTTTACTCCAATTTCTCTCCCTGTTGTGTGGCTCACCTCGTTATGTATCGGCTACCGGTGACCATCAGTTTGTATTTCGGCAAGGTAAAGGCCCCTGAGAGGCAGCGGTGACACTGCGCTTACTAATGGAAGCGGGATTAAAAAAAAGAAAAAAAAGATACTTTCATAAGATTTCTCATCCTAGCGAAGCGTTCGATAGTGTAAAATTACACAAATTCTGAGAAAAATATGAATAAGATAGGGGGAAAGACGGGTTATGTACAGTATGTACAAGAACAAAGAGGGGACAATAAGAATGGGAGATCAAACAAGAAGTACTCGTGTCAGAAAGGATATAAGACTGGGATGCAGTCTTTCGCCTCTTCTGCTCAATCTATGTATCGAAGAAGGAATGATGAAAATAAAAGAAAGTTTTAAAAGCGGGACTAAAATTCAGAACGAGAGGATGACAACTAACAAGATTCGCTGAAAGTCAGGAAGAACCGCAGGACCTCTTGAATGAAATGAACTGTGCACTGGGTAAGTAATATGGGCTTAGTAAAGCGAAGAAAGACGACAGTAATGAGCAGCATCAAAAATGAAATTAGCAATAAACGTAACATTAGTGCCCTTGAAGTAGATGAAGTTAAGGACTTCTGCTAGTGTAGAATATGCAAAGTGGACTTTCCTTGTGAAAAGAAGTACTCTAGGGTCAAACATCACCATTAAGTTGACGATTAATTTTGAGAATGTACGACTACAGAACACTTACACCGTACTGAATCATGGACTGTAGCAAAACCGAAAAAGAAGAGAAGCGAAGCATCGAAGAAGTGGTGTTTTAAAAGGATGTCGAAATCTGGGTGAACAGATAATGAATCTCTGAAAAGTCAGTGAAGAAAGGAACATACGGAAAACATTGACGAAAAGAAGGGACACGGTGGTAGAATATGCGTTAGGACATCGGGGAATGACGTAATGGTACTAGAGGGAAGTGTAGAGGGTAAGAGTGTAGGAGAAGACAGAGATTGGAATCTGTCGCACAAATAATTGAGCAAATAAATGCTGCTCCGAGGTGAAGAAAATGGCCCAAGAAAAGAATTCGTGGTGGGCGCCATCAAACCAGCCAGGAGACTGATTATTAAAAGCACTCCTTATCAGAAATTTTGTGACAGAAATAACATAAGAAGGGAATTTGCAGGAACATTTAGGGAGCGGTATACCGTCCCTGCTAGAGTCAACTGTGTACTACTCGTATTTTGCACAGGTATATTTTGCGGAGACAAGCACACCAATAAAACTGATGGCCCTCTAAATGAGTCATTGTGCTTTATAACGTTTCTCTTTATATGCGCTACAGAATGTTGCGATCTTCTGCGTCGTTTCGAAACCAAATTATGACCCCCCACGGACTGAAGTTTCACCGCAAATGAGGCAAGTACCTCAAACAAACAACCTCTTCTTAGCTTAAAACCATCGTAACTTGTAACTTCCGCAGGAGGATGATGTCCTCCTTCTATGTCGATCTGTTTTCCCTAATGCGGGATGGAAACCCAAATGTAGTAAGATTTCCATCGTATCTCTTCATATCAGCTCCAGAATTCGAACTGCTCCATACCAGCTCCAGGTTCTGAACTAACGAGGAAGATCTAGTTCCGCCTGAACACGGATGGCGCATTGTCGACATCGTTGAATGTAACTACGGAGCAGCAGAGCAGATCGTGGAGATCATTATTCAACAGGGCTCCAGGAAAAGACCTTTTGGGAAGTGGAGCGATGTCGTTGAATCTACAGCTGAAGCTGTTAAATGGATATCTGACAAAAAGTGGAACAATGTGCCAAAGCACTTTTTTTCGCAACCTTCATTACTTGTATTAATGTTTTGTTGAATTTGTGTTTTATAAATACTCTGTCGTATTTCTTATTTGTAATTTTCTTTCTTATTTTATAATTTGGAACTTGTGGACCTTAGTTTGCTACGTGTCAAACAGTGATAATAGTAAAGAAATTTTTGAGAAAAAAGAACCAATATCAAACACAATGAGGAAGATAAGAGTTGTATTCTATGGACACCTAAAACAACTCGATGAAAAGAGGATAAAAAAAGAATTTTTAGCTTTTTTTGACAGAAACACAAAAATATCAATGACATGAATCAACGAAGTTAAAGCAGACCCGAGAGAAATGGAAAAAAACGTAGGAAGAAAAAGGAGGAAGAGACAAATTCACAGCAAAAGTAAATATCTTCCAGCTCAAAGCAAAGAAAAAGACTGGTGCAGCATGGACAGAAGAAAAAAGAGAAAAACATAGGGAAAGGATGAAAAATTGCTGAAAGAAAGAATAAAGGAGAAAAGAAAGAGGACATAAGCTATTTCATGTGGTCCTTAGTAGGCCAAACTGATATAACAACATTAATAATAATAATTGCATTACATTTTCATTACATTAGCAATATTCTGTAGATACGTGGGAGAGGCGTCGCAAGGCTACAGAAAAAAACAGAAGATGCATATATTACGTAAGATACAAGGAAATCACTTAACTTTACGAAATATTGCAATGGTAACGATAATTACAAAATAGTCTAAAACGATATGCCCCGAAAGATGTGTTCCGAAACACCTGCGCTCGCCCCAGCGTCGTACTCTGTCGTGAGATGAGCCGCAGGTCGCCCCCTTCCTGCTTTAGAGAAACGGCAAGCACGTCTAATACGTTGTCGCCTGCTCCTGGTTCCACCGTCCTTCAACACTTGGTGCTCACGAGAGCAGCACGTGATCAGCAGACCACCTTCACCATTTCCGAGGTGCTCGTTCCCAGGCGCCGGGCCATAACAATCCACACCTGCAAATACAAACATACTCCGCAAACACACGTACGGTTCGCGGCGTAGAGTATCTGTAGCATAATTAGCCATTTCCATTCCTGTTCCACTCGTAAGATGACCGAAGGAAAAACGACTGTCTATATGCCTCCATACGAACTCTAATCTCCTGCCTTATCTTCATAGTCCTTACTGGAAACGCACGCTGGCGGCCGTAGAATCGTTCTGCAGTCACCCTCAAATACTGGTTCTCCAGATTTTCTTATTAGTGCTCCTCGAAAATAACGTCTCCTTCCCTCTAGGTAATCCCGTTGGAGTTGCCGAAGACGTCAGTAAAGTTGTGAGGACGGGGCGTGAGTCGTGCTTGGGTAGCTCAGATGGTAGAGCACTTTCCCGCGAAAGGCATAGGTCCCGAGTTCGAGTCTCGGTCCGACATACAGTTTTAATCTGTCAGGAAGTTTCATATCAGCGTACATTCCGCTGCAGAGTGAAAATCTCATTCTGAACATAAGTAATACTTGCGTGTTGTTCGAATATCTAGCAGCCCGCCTCTGAATTGCTTCCATGTCTTCCTGTAAATAGACCTGGTGCGGATCCCAAATATTCGACCAGTACTCAAGAATGGGTCGTACTACTCTCCTACATATGGTCTTCTACACTGATGAATTACACTTTCCTAAAATTCGCCTAATGAGCCGAAGTCGACTATTCAACTTCCCTATTATTGTCATTATGTGCTCGTTCCATTCCATATCGCTTTGTAACATTGTGCCTGGATATTTAATCGATGTGACTGTATCATCACTAACTTTTTATTCGAACATTACGGGTTTGTTTTTCCTACTTATAAGTATTAATTTACATTTTGCTTTATTTAGAGCTAGCTACCATTCATCACACTAAATACAAATGTTATGTAACTCACATTGTATCCTCTTTCGGTCATACAACGGCAACACCTTCCATTACACCACAGCATCATCAGCAAACAATCGCAGATTTCTGCTCACCCAGACCGTTTATGTATGTACACTCATGCTCATAAATTAAGGATAATTGCAGAATGTGGTGCCACACGACGTGGCACTACAAAAACTTGCACTAACAGCATAGGCACATAGGGAACGCACACGACACAGATTTGTAAGTCCACGGTGTTGGTGATAAGTTGAGAAAACCGTCCCGAAACACATGTGCTGCAAAAGCCACTGTTTCCTGCTCATGTACCCCGACATCAATATGGGATACAATCACAATGCACACGTACACAGGCCGCACAACGGGATGGCATACTTTGAATCTGGTGTTCGAGAAGCTGCTGGGGTATAGCTTCCCATTCTTGCACCAGTGCCTGTCGTAGCTCCTGAAGTGTCGTAGGAGTTTGCACACGTGCAACGATACGTCGACCGAGATCATCACGGACGTGATCGATGGGGTTTAGGTCTGGAGAACAGGCACGACACTTCATTCGCCTGATATCTTCTGTTTCAAGGTACTCCTCCATGATGGCAGCTCGGTGGGGCCGTGCGTTATCATCCAGCAGGAGGAAGGTGGGACCCACGGCGCCCCTGAAAAGGCGGACATACTGGTGCAAAATGACGTCCCGATACACCTGACCTGTTACAGTTCCTCTGTCAAAGATATGCATGGGTGTATGTGCACCAGTCATAATCCCACTCCACACCATCAAACCACGACTTCCATACAGGTCCCGTTCAAGGACATTAAGCGGTTGGTATCTGGTTCCTGGTTCACGCCAGATGAAAACCTGGCGAGAATCACTGTTCAGACTATATCTGGACTCGTCCGTGAACATAATCTGGGACCACTGTTCCAGTGACCATGAACTGTGTTCTTGACACCAGGCTTTACGGGCTCTCCTGTGACCAAGAATCAGTGGAATGCACCTTGCAGGTCTCCGGCCGAATAAATGATGAACGTTCAGTCGTCTGTAGACTGTATGTCTGGAGACAACTGTTCCAGTGGCTGAGGTAAGGTTCCGAGCAAGGCTACCTGCAGTATTCCGTGGCCATCTGCTGGCACTGATCATGAAATATTGGTCTTCTTGTGGTGTTGTACACTGTGAAAGTCCCGTACTGTAGCGCCTGGACACGTTTCTTGTCTGCTGGAATCGTTGCCATAATCTTGAGATCACACTTTGTGGTACACGGAGGCCCCGTGCTACCAATTGTTGTGTTTGACCAGGCTCGAGTCGCCCTAATATTCTACCCCTCAAAACGTCATCAATATGGCTCTGAGCACTATGGGACTTAACTTCTGGGGTCATCAGCCCCTTAGACTTAGAACTACTTAAACCTAACTAACCTAAGGACATCACACACATCCAAGCCCGAGGCAGGGTTCAAACCTGCGACCGTAGCGGTCGCGCGGTTCCAGACTGCAGCGCCAGAACCGCTCGGCCACCTCGGCCGGCTCGTCATCAATATGTGTTCTTTGAACCATTTTCAACACACAGTCACTATTAGCACGTATGAAAACGTCTGCACACTTACTCGCTACACCGTACTCTGTCATGCACCAACACACCTCCGCGTATGTGGACTGCTGCCAGCGCCACCGTGTGACGGCCGCAGGCCAAATGCACCGCATGGTCATACCCCGAGATGATTTAAACCCGCAAACCGAACCGCCACCAGAGTGTTGTTTCACCATGTATCAGCATTATCCGTAATTTATGAGCATGAGTGTATACAGAAGGCAAGAGCGGGCCTGTCGTACATCACTGCGTCACTTCTGATGATACGCTTGTCTCTGATGAACACTTGCCGTCGAGCACAGCGTACTGGATTCTGTTGCTTAAGAAGTCTTCGAGCTACTCACATATCTGGGAACCTACTACGTGTGCCCGTACCTTCTCAGTATATGAGTTGCGCAAAGACTTCTTAAGTAATAGAGCCCAGTTTGTTGTCCTCATTGGCGACTCGTTATCAGAGACAAGAATACCATCAGGAGTGACGCAGGGATGTATGACAGGCTCGCCCTTGTCATGTAAGTACATAAATGATCTGGCGGTCAGGGTGAGCAGTGATCTGCGGCTGTTTGCTGATGATGCTGTGGTATACGAGCAGGTGTCGCCGTTGTGTGGCTGCAGTAGGATACAATATGTCTTACACAAAATTTCTAGTGTGATGAATGCTAGCTAGCTCTAAATGAAGAAAAATGTAAATTAATGCACATGGGTAGGAAAAACCAACCATTAATTTTGGGATACAGCGTGAGTAATGTGATGCTTCACACACTCGCCTCTATTAAACATCCAGGCATAACGTTGCAAAGCGATATGACACGGAATTAGCACGCAATGTCGGTAGTAGGGAAGTCGAATGATCGACTTCTATTTATTGGGAAAATTTTAGGTAAATGTGGTTCATTTGTAAAGGAGACCGCA
Organism: Schistocerca piceifrons; assembly: GCF_021461385.2. Taxonomy (NCBI): domain Eukaryota; kingdom Metazoa; phylum Arthropoda; class Insecta; order Orthoptera; family Acrididae; genus Schistocerca; species Schistocerca piceifrons. The sequence continues at coordinate 392,220,286 of NC_060143.1, read as the reverse complement.
TATTGGACACTAGCGGGATCCACACTTGAGTACTGGTTGAATGTCTGGGATCTGCAACAAGTCAGATTAAAGAAAGACATCTGACCAATTCTGAGGCGGGCTACGAGATTTGTTACCGATATGTTCGGACAATACGCAAGTTCTATGGAGAACTGAAATTGGAATGAAAGCGACATTCTTTTCTAGTAACGCTATTGAAAAAATTTAGAGAACCGAAATTTGAAGCTGAGTGCAGCTGTCAACGTGCATTTCACGTAAGGACCATGATAATAAGAGATTAAGTCTCGTACGGAGGCAAATAGATAGTCGATCTTCCCTCGCTCTGTTTGCGAGTGGAACAAGAAGGGAAATGACTAGTACTGGTACAGGGTACCCTCTGCCACGCACCGTACATTGGCTTGCAGAGGATGTATGTGTAGAAGTACTCGGCAATACAGACTGGCATCTCTCTGCTAAAAAACGGTTGATTCAGTCTGATTTCTGAAAAGGGTTTTTTGGTGAGCAACGTTTTGCCACCGAGAGGTCACTGAAATTTCTCGTAGGTCTTTAAGACACAAGTTTTGATGAAATTAAAGTTTTTGTGGAAGCAGTGTGGCAGCGGTCTAAGATTAAACGCTTTAAGGTCTGTTTTCCTGCGTTCATTTCTGCAAATATCACGTTTTATCATCGCCCCTTGAAGAATTCCGTCGGTTCAAATGAAAGAGGTGACTCACACCCTTGTTGTGGCTGCGTTATGACCTACGCTCGTGTCTTTCGAGATTTCTTGGAACGCATTGGAACGTCGGTCAACACAAAAAGCTGGCCATCAGCGAAAACAAGAGTAAACAGAAAAACGAGCCCAGTTCGTGGCAGTTACTTAATGCATAAGTAAAATGGTTCAAATGGCTCTGAGCACTATGGGACTTAACATCTGTGGTCATCAGACCCCTAGAACTTAGAACTACTTAAACCTAACTAACCTAAGGACATCACACACATCCATGCCCGAGGCAGGATTCGAACCTGCGACCGTAGCAGTCGCGCGGTTCCGGACTGCGCGCCTAGAACCGCTAGACCACCGCGGCCGGCGCGCATAAGTAACTTGGAGTGCATGAGTTATAGATCATCTTAATAGCATCAGTTGGCGTTATTGATATTCAGGCTTGCGACAGACTAAGAAAAATTTGTAATGTCGTAAATTTTGTTTAAAATGCGAAAAATTATGTTGTGGCACTAATAGTTTTGCTCGTAGCTGTTTTATGTATACCGTGAGAAAATAACTGTAGCATCACTAATGACTACCATTGTCATTGTACGCACTCGTTAACCCTGCACAACCTTCTTTCCAACCAGATCCTCCTCATTTGTCAATATTCTTAGCTGGAGTATTCGCCATAAATAACCTTTCCCCAGGACTCGCTATATCAGAAAACTCTTACTTCGTACACCTATAAATGTCTTGTACATCTGCCACTATCTTCACTGTTATTGTTGTCATTATTATTACTATTATTATTATTACTATTACTATAATTGCTATTAGTGGGAGCAGCTTTAGTAGTACGAGTACTGCCAGTATTAACTTTATTAGTTCATAGTATTATTTACTCACATGGTCCCTACAAACACTCAGATCATTTTAATACAATTTTTCATATGAAAATTGTTATTTTTTAGCTAACTATGATGTGAAAAAGGTATTGTATGTCTGAGACACTGGTCCGATGTACGAGACTCTAATCTGTCAGCTTAAAAAAATAAAGAAAACATTATGACAAAAAACTGGTTGGTTGGTTTGGGGAAGGAGACCAGACAGCGAGGTCATCGGTCTCATCGGATTAGGGAAGGACGAGGAAGGAAGTCGGCCGTGCCCTTTGAAAGGAACCATCCCGGCATTTGCCTGGAGCGATTTTGGGAAATCACGGAAAACCTAAATCAGGATGGCCGGACGCGGGATTGAACCGTCGTCCTCCCGAATGCGAGTCCAGTGTCTAACCACTGCGCCACCTCGCTCGGTCCCCAAAAAACTGGAATGATCTAAATAAAACATAGAAAGTAACAAATCACTTCTTGATGTAGTAACGTGAGCCCACTGCCATCAAAGCTAGATTCAAAAACATCTTGTCTCCGCTGAGGCTGTGTTATTTGAGTAAGACATTTTACTCTTCAGTATTGGGCAATTTACAACTTAGATCACATGATCATTCTCAAATAGCCATATAAATGTAACAACGGACATAAATTAGGTCATAAACAAGGAGATACGTACATACGCAGCGATAACAGTCTATACAAAAAGAAATAAAAGAAAATACCATGATAATCAATACTTTATGTTTACACATAATATACGAGCATATCCATATGTTAATAGCAAATCCTGTGTCTGTGAAAGCCTTGGCATTTCGTTTTTATTTACGACTGTGTATTCGATCTGCTATAAAGATACAGCATATAAAATAACAAACAAACCGCCTTCAGTCACAAATCGTGATTTTTACTTCAATAAACGATCCATTTCGAAACCTGGGAGCTCATTTTCAGATGCCTGATCACTCTACATCACTGTTAAATTTAGATTACTACTGTTAAGAGTACGTAGTTAGGAGAACTCTGGACAGAATGGGTTACTTCATGTAGTATAACCAAACGCACTTTACTAGGAAATTACTCAAGACTGTATGTTACACAACATTGTTGGTAAGGTTCTGAGATGGATGGGGCTACCAATTTGGTTACGATAATTCATTATCAGTGTCATTAAATCATGTTGTTGTATAACGGGTATGCAGTGACTGTGAGGCACGAGGAAGGCACCAGCTGAAGACAAACATATTACTGGAGCAGAGTGACTGATAGAGGGTTTGCTGCTTTCGTATAAATTAACAAGTTATTGTGCCTATTCGTCCCAATAATGATGTTGCTGCAGCGTGTTTTTCCCATAAGGAGCGATGTTCGGAAGTGACCGGTAGACGCGTAGCTCAAGATGCCCTCGATCTCTGTTATTTGGATGTGCACTCTTTTGAGTCCATCTGCCTCCTAATCTCATTCCCGAATCACCACTCTGAATGTCCGAGACCAAATCTGCATACTCCAGTATCCTAGTCTGAATGTTTGTAGCTATTAGCTGTCCCCAAATAAGCACTCACGCACTTCTCGAGGCCTGCAACTATTCAGCGCGCGCCTCAAATTTCCAGCCAGTTACAAGACTTTCCGCCAACGTCAGGCAATGGTGTGATTTTATCTTTTTCATCCTCCCGCCAGTGGCTCTGTAAAACTGCCTTTCCTATAAACGTCTTTGCCGGCCCTCTCAGTCTAAAAAGTGGTACTCAAGGCCGTAACAGCTCGTCTACCAGCGTCAGACCGTGCCATTCCCGCCGGCGCGTTTCCGCCTTTGTGGGAAACCAAAAAGGAGAAAGAAACGTTCTATCTTGGTTGCCCGACAGCTGCGCAATAACATCTCAGTCGCTGGTCTTTTGGGACGCTTTCTAAAGATGTAATCTGCGGCTGGACCCTATGTTTTTGCTCACCCAGAGAATCCAATAGCGTTTCTCTGAAGCCCCTCACTCTACCGGGCAGGTCTTTGTCATTAACTTGAGAGCGGAGTATGCCGTCGGCCTGCTAGACTGGGAGTAACAGTGGGGGTTGCGTCCCTAGCACCCTAACTGCGTCCCTCGACTCTGGCGGTCTGCAGCCTAGTCAGGAGACCGCTCTGCCGTCCACACAAATCTCCGTTGTGCTGCTTTCCCTCACCTGCGGATTCACCGTACAGCCTGTAAAGGACACCGCCTCCTACATTCCGAGGGTATGACCCCTGTAGCAGCCCTCGCTCTCCCCAGTGCTCGCTCGATCCTGACGGCACCTTGCCCCCCTCTATATGTGGCAAGCAAGACATTCCATCAGTACATGAAAGCACAGTTAGCACTTTCATTGCAATCACTGTCATTTCCCTCATTACTGTTTGCATGGATGAGATGTGTCCAGCCAGAATGGTTAGTCATCTCTCATGTTTTTAAGCATCATATGAATAGGTTTAAAAATGATTAATGAATAAAGAAATAGGAATGCGGGTAAACTATTACAAACAGCATAGTGAACGCATTATTGTGGCCAAGACAGATACGAGGCCCACGCCTACCACACTAGTACAAGTTTATATGCCGACTAGCTCCGCAGGCGACGAAAAGATTGATGAAATGTATGACGAGATAAAAGAAATTATTCAGATAGTGAAGGGAGACGAAAATTTAATTGTCATGGGTGACTGGAGTTCGATAGTAGGAAAAAGAAGAGAATGAAACGTAATAGGCGAATATGGGATGGGGGTAAGGAATGAAAGAGGAAGCCGCCTGGTAGAATTTCGCACAAAGCATAACTTAATCATAGCTAACACTTGGTTCAAGAATGATAAAAAAAGGTTGTATACATGGGAAAAGCCTGGAGATACTGACATGTTTCAGATAGATTATATAATGGTAAGACAGAGATTTAGGAACCAGGTTTTAAATTGTAAGACATTTCCAGGGGCAGATGTGGACTCTGACCACAATCTATTGGTTATGAACTCTAGATTAAAACTAAAGAAACTGCAAAAAGGTCGGAATTTGAGGAGATGGGACCTGGATAAACTGACAGAATCAGAAGTTGTAGAGAGTTTCAGGGAGAGCATTAGGGAACGATTGACAAGAATGGGGGAAAGAAATAGAAGAAGAATGGGCAGCTTTGAGAGATGAAATAGTGAAGGCAGCAGAGGATCAAGTGGGTAAAAAGACGAGGGCTTATAGAAATCCTTGGGTAACAGAAGAAACATTGAATTTAATTGACGAAAGGAGAAAATACAAAAATGCAGTAAATGAAGCAGGCAAAAAGCAATACAAACGTCTCAAAAATGAGATCCACAGGAAGTGCAAAATGGCTAAGCAGGGATGGCTAGAGGACAAATGTAAGGATGTAGAGGCGTATATCACTAGCGGTAAGATAGATACTGCCTACAGGAAAATCAAAGAGACCCTTGCAGAAAAGAGAACCACTTGCATGAATATCAAGAGCTCAGATGGAAACCCAGTTCTAAGCAAAGAACGGAAAGCAGAAAGGTGGAATGAGTATATAGAGGGTCTATACAAGGGCGATGTACTTGTATAGACCATATTATGGAAATGGAAGAGGATGTAGATGAAGGTGAAGATTAAATGAGAGATATGACCTAATGAAACTCGTTTCTTTACGAGAAAATAAACTTTTGAAAGTGTGATTATTCTTTGGTATGTCTGAATTTCGTTTACAAATGTGCTGTGTGTGCATGTATAAAAATAAGTCCCTTCATACCATAACCACTGCTGGAAACAGCAAATAACTTTTCTGTTTTGGTTTGAATATGTAAAAAGTAAGTACAAAGTTTTAATTATTGAGATATTTTACTTGGTTTCTTTTTATACACACTTGAATCTATAAACGTATAGGTCATACCTTGTACGCACAATTTCTCCTTGCACATGTCCTCATATATTATGGTATGGTGTTTATTGGTCACTGCATAATGATCATTTGGTCGGAATTGGCCAGTAACGAAGAATAAAGTATTTTACTCGAGCGACAGGCAGCCTCAACGAAACAATGACGTTTTTTACTTAGTAGCAGACAGAATTGGGTCCATACTTGTCCCTAACCTACATAAATTATCTTCCAGTGGCCCTTAAAAGGAGGTTAGGACTAATGTATGCTAATGACACAAGTATGCTAATCAAGGGTCCAAAAATGTCACTCATATTGCGCAGTTACAAACCAGCGATAATTACCTGATAACAACTGAAGTAGACATTAAACGTCATACATGAAAATTATAATGTTCGAAGTTCCTTGCAGTCGAGTTGTATAACATGTTAAAATGGATTCAACATGTATGGCACTATGGCCCCGTGCAGTCTTTCAATTGGACGCCACTTCGATGACTTGTGTATCTTTAAAAACAACGGCACCCAGTTTTCCCTGAACAGTCACCCGTCCAAGTACTACTCAGGCCCGATGTTGCTTAAGTTTGTAGATGGGGTGGTAACTGGTGCCACTAATGTAGCAAGACCGTTGGCTGTAAAGAAAATAACCCACAAGCTCAGTTCATTGCGTTGTGCCCTTAGGAGCATCTCTAATCGTCCTGAACTAACGACAAGGCTGTTGACTCTGCATATCTTCATTCTCTGTTGTCTTATGGAATTATCTTCTTGGGCATTACATCTGAGGCAAGCGAAGTATTTATTCAGTACAAGCTAGCAGTAACAATAATGTTGAAACAGACAACTCCTTAAGGATGTTGGAGTTCTTACATTCGCTTTCCAGTACATTTATTCATTAATGGTTTTCGTTACTGACAATAAAAGTCCGTTTCAGATGACCTGTGATGTAAATGGTTACAATAAAAGACACAAAAATAATGCTCGTGTAGATTTCACCACGTTGTGTAGAATTCTGTGGGGGATAATATTCAGCAGGCTCCCATGTAACATAAACCAAGAAATTGTGAGTCCCTACCAACTAGCAAAGAAATTTAAAAACATATCTCATTAGCCACTCTTTGTACAAATTATCTGAATATCTAAATGATAGTAAACAACAACTCCAGAATATAACAGAGGAAGCAGCACCGTTTTTCAAAGTAGAAACTTTCTTGCTATTGTACTCGATTAACTTTAGATATCATAAACGCAAATAGCATTAAGTAGTACAGTGATAGTTATTTTCACTACGAAGTACAGGTTAAATTTCGATGATATTCTTCTCTTTTTAATGTATCCCTTTATTCGTTTCACGTCTCTGAAGGGTCTCCTTGTTGGCATGTAGTGAACACGGTGAAAAAATTAATCAATCAATGAGAAAGAGCACTTCAACGTAGAAAAATATAGTGGAATATGTATAAACTACCCATTATCACATATCAGCAGTTTTTTATGATAAGTGATGGTAAGTAAGATAGCAATTTGTAAATGTTTGGGTATATAGTGGTGTAGATATGTATATGTGTATGAATAAATTTATGTAATGCCACTATACAAGAATATAATGAATGCGTTCCTTTTATATTCGCTATCTGTCGAATCATGATTAAAAAATCTCAAAAACTAAAAAAAAATTCTTAACAATTATTTATTGATCAATGTTAACATAGTGCTATAAACAGTTTTTATGGTCTTGCCTTTTATTGCAAGGGTGTACAAATTTTTTGGATTGTATACACATGAGCATGCCACATAGAGTTGTCTACGAGAAAAACACGATTTTTCTAAATGCACACCGGCAACTTTGATGTTTGCCTTTGGTATATGTTTATGGTCATTCCAGAAGCAATTTTTAGTGGGATTGCAATCTTTCACAACGTAAATCCGTTGATATAATTGGAATTCGTGGAATAAAACACTTTCTCTTTTAGTTGTGTTACTAATTATAATAGCCCCATCAATATTTCGACCCAGATGCCTAATTTGTGTGTACTACTGCAGAGTCTGGTCACATCGAGATTTCTCATTTAGATGACCGGATCATCAACCTTTAACGTCAGTTGATGAGAAGGCATTCCTGACAATTCCAGGTAGATGAGGAACTCTATAGGATATGGATGTCCATAATATTATCAACAGACAGATAATGTGATATTGTCAAAACTAAATTAAAGACAAAATTGTTAAGTTCAAAATATCTACTGTCTACTACAAAATTGACATTTGTTTCAAGGAACCAAGTTCAGCACTAAAATAAAATGTCCACTCCCTAAAATTATGAAAGAAGATTAAACTGACAATGAAATAAAGTAAATAATTTATACTATTATGAAGTGAACATTGTTTTTAATATTTGTACCTGCAATAACGTTAGCTGCCCTTATGTGTCTGCCTGTTTGGGTGAGCATAGCTCATGATGTGGACACCGCTACGCCCCCCCTCCCCCACCCCCACATCACCAACCCCATTCCAGTTGGCACAAAGTAAAGGTTGCAGTACGTGCAGTGTGTGTGTGTGTGTGTGTGTGTGTGTGTGTGTGTGTGTGTGTGGATAAGAAGATGCATCTATGCATGGCACTATTGAAGTTGCAACAAATTTAGTAATGTTTAAAGTGATTTCAGGTGAATAATGAAAAAAATGATTTTTCATTCCATACCTTACCCTCTTAGGGGTCGATATCTGTTTTTTTTGCTTTGTAAAATAGCCTATGTTCTCCCTCAGGGTTTAAGCTAACTCCTTACCAAATTTCATTAAAATCGGTTCGGCAGTTTAGTAGTGAAAACTTGACAGATGGAGAACTTCGAGAACATGCATATTGTGCTGTTCCTCATATTCCAGTTTATATTTTTATCAAAATATAGTAAATAATGAAAAATAAAATGGAACGTAAAGTAACGAAAAGAAGTAAGTTACTAAAGGCCACCAATAAAATAAACAAAATATAGCATAATCTGTGATGACGTGCTGCTGTCGTCGCTATGTTACTCGCGGTTGCGTATTACTTCCTCTTGGCCACAGTTCTTGTTGTGGCATTCAAGGTAGCGAACGTTCCTGCTAGGCGCGGCTAAGATCTGTAGATGTTGGCGGCACCGTTGATCTCTGCAAGTCTTCGACGATGCACGATAACACTTCTCACTAGGAAATCGTATGTCAAGAGATGAGTTCTTAAAAGATTTCGAAATAAAAGTTTTGGTTGAAGACATTTCTCTTGGCCGGCCGAAGTGGCCGTGCGGTTAAAGGCGCTGCAGTCTGGAACCGCAAGACCGCTACTGTCGCAGGTTCGAATCCTGCCTCGGGCATGGATGTTTGTGATGTCCTTAGGCTAGTTAGGTTTAACTAGTTCTAAGTTCTAGGGGACTAATGACCTCAGCAGTTGAGTCCCATAGTGCTCAGAGCCATTTGAACCATTTGTCTTGTTAAGAACGCAATCAGGACGCTTTTTCCTGCTAACAACGATTTTTCATTTCCTCAGAAAAGCATCTACTTTTGGAAGTGGTTTGGAAAAATCATCAAAGTATCTGCTATGCCCTTTATTCTGTGTTTCTGATTTTTGTTAATGATCACCAAAAGCTGTTTTGTTGCGGGACTGTGTGTATTCTTTTAAACTTTGTTTCAAAATTATGACCCTTATATCCAATATAAAAGCAACATTTCAAAGTTATACAAAAGCAACTGCATGTTTTACATGTAATTTTGTAAAAGCCTGACTGTGAAAATTTACAATGATTCTGGCCGATCTTATCGTGAAGACGCATTTGCAGAGTGTTATTAATTTGGAAGCCTAACTTGACACTGGATTTGCGAAAACAATTTTCAGTTTCTTGAGACGCCTTTTCTGATATTCCATGGCAACATATTTCGTTTCCTTGCTGTCGTTGATCCGATGTCTGTTTCCAAGCGCTGTAATTCTCTTGTAATAAATATTCCTTACGTCTCTACTTTTACAGCCATTTTCATAGGCTATTTGTTTCATGATGTTGTGTTCTTTACCTGTTTCTTCTTTCATATATTCAACTGAGAATACTTTAAAGAACTATAATTTTAAATGAACTTTTTATATTTATTTGTACATTATACATGCATCAAAGACCTATAGAACAGCTTTGCATCCTTTATATGACTGGTTGAAGCATGCGTGGCAGTTTTGACTCGTGTTATTTTTGCATGTTATAACTCGTTGCATTGCATCAGAATTACAGGTGTACTGTGTTTTTGCTTATTACTTCTGTCATTTGTTCTTAAGCTCTCGATGTGATAGCTAGTAATGTACTTTTTTATGTCTATTGTAGAGTCTGAAGATGGCTATTGCATAGCCGAAACCGCTAATTCTATTGAAAAATTGTGCCAGCAAGACAATTCAGTAAATATTATGTACATCGTGATAGATTTCCAAATGGCCATTTTACGCCAAATTCTCTTTCTGCGTTTTTTTTTTTAGTTTTCTGTTTTTCTTAATTCACCGTTTTCATTTTGAAGTAAAATTCTTATAATGTAGAGTATGAAACATAGTAGCAATACTGTATACTTTAAATATTCTCTTTCCGTAACCTAGTTCGTAAAACTGTATTCGAAGCGCCCACAAAAAATGTAAGGAGTCGCTTCTACGTAGCGCAGGATCGAAATCTCGAAAATGTCCAGAGTAAAGAAGCTAACAAATAAATAAAATACATCGCTGCTGTGAAATATTTCTCATGAGAAAAGAATCGATGCGAGGCAACATGTGTATAATCCATAAAAGCATAGTAACATTTCTCGTGATTTTACCAATGCAAAGCTTTACGACTGAAATGCTGGCGTTTTAGGATTCCAAACATAAAACGTAAACAGGAACTAGTATATTAGTGCATACCTTGTTGAGGTTGCTTGAGGTGCAGTCTTGTCGATAAATGACATCGTACTCACCTGAAACAAAAGAAGAGATACCGAGTTGTAGAAGACGAGAAAAACATGAGGTTCTGAGGCCTCATCCAGAATTATCTTTCATTTAAAATCTAGAGAACTAAACGCTAATGTCCACGACGTTCCAAAATGTTATACGCAGAAAGTACCAAAAATTCAGTCACACCTCTATACGCAGTTCTTCTAACGTAGCATCGCTATCACTGCTGTGGTTAAAAATCGTTATCTGAAAGCGTTTCATTAGTAATTATCATATACGGCTTCACGAACTAAATATTTTTAAAATTTTCAAAACTGTGGCACCTGTGCTCAAACGGATATTGAACCATTCTCTCACAAAAACTTGCCCCGATTTCAACCACTGTTCTCTGGAAAGAAAAATACATCCTGGGTTTTTTGCCATAGACTTTCGGCAACGTACCATCTTGTCTTCAATATAATACTGTGCTTCTCTTCCGAATAAGTTCTGTTCCACTGTTAACCATAATCTTGCGGTTGATAAATCAAAATTTATAGCGAACGGAAACAGGTGAATCTTCAGTCACAGTTCTTCAATAGTATTAACGTAATTACTTTACAATAAATGATATTTTCCATAAGAGATAGCTTCAATTTCGTTTTTTCATTATAACATTATACAAATTGAATCACAAAAATGGTGCAGAGGGGCAATGAATCAGCGAAACATTTTCAATCGCCATTAAAATAACAACACACAGACCAGCCATCTATGATATCTGTTTTTACATCGGTCTTTTGATTAATTTGTAGCACATACACGCAGTGTCCTCCTCCGTTATTTGATGGATATATTCCAGTATCTGTATCCCTATACAGTTTTTACCCTTTGCATGGTAGTTATTCCCCGATGTATCAACCTATGTCCTATTATCCTCTCCATTCCTCACATCAGTGTTGTCCACATATTCCTTTCTCCACCGAATCTATGAAGAACCTCCCACTTAATATTCAACATCCTTCTACAGTACCACATTTAAATGCTTATACTCTCTTCCTGTCTGATAAATTGCAGTTTATTGCAGATACACACTTTCTATACAAAAATTCTTTCTGTTCTATGCAGTTCTGCGTACTTGATCATGCTTGCCACTCAGTTTTGTCTCATCTTTTTTATAACGATATTTTCGGTACCTGATATTTCTTTTGTGAAATTCAATTGATAACAGACTTCGAAACCACTCAGGTGATTATCCTCGAAAAAATACGTAAGTTACGAAATTCGTTGCCACAAAATGGAAATAGCCTTCGGAATTACAAAAGACATTTATACTACCATATATTAGGGACGATCAAAAAGTTTATGTTTGAGGGTGTTGCTGCAGCGTACAGACGTGTTCAAATTATTAGACTAAACGATTATTTTTGATACTCTTAAGTTCTCTGGCGTAAAAATATGAGAGAAAAGTGTAATGATTGATTTGTTTTAATGGTTTCATTGATGTCACGAAATTTCCCTTCCAAGCAACTCACAGATCACTGAATTTTTCACACTTGGTACCATTTGTACATGCTTTGAAACTGTGTTTACAGTAACGTTTTATGTTTCTGTGGTGTACTTCAGCTTGTTATTTATTCTTCTTGCTACATTAACAAGATATTATATAGCTTGCGAACTTGCATAAATCGTGGAGTTTCCAAAGAAACTGAGCTCATGAGGAAGATAAAGGATGTTTCACCTCGGAAAGTTTCGGCTGTGGTAGCACTTCTTGCTGAAAATCATTATACACAGCAAGAAATCGCTGAGGGAATGAGAATATCACAGAAAACTGTCAGCAGAATCAAACTGTTGTTGTTGTGGTCTTCAGTCCTGAGACTGGTTTGATGCAGCTCTCCATGCTACTCTATCCTGTGCAAGCCTCTTCATCTCCCAGTACCTACTGCAACCTACATCCTTCTGAATCTGCTTAGTGTATTCATCTCTTGGTCTCCCTCTACGATTTTTACCCTCCACGCTGCCCTCCAAAACTAAATTGGTGATCCCTTGTTGCCTCAGAACATGTCCTACCAACCGATCCCTTCTTCTGGTCAAGTTGTGCCACAAACTTCTCTTCTCCCCAATCCTATTCAATACTTCCTCATTAGTTATGTGATCTACCCATCTAATCTTCAGCATTCTTCTGTAGCACCACATTTCGAAAGCTTCTATTCTCTTCTTGTCCAAACTATTTATCGTCCATGTTTCACTTCCATACATGGCTACACTCCATACAAATATTTTCAGAAATGACTTCCTGACACTTAAATCTATACTCGATGTTAACAAATTTCTCTTCTTCAGAAACGCTTTCCTTGCCATTGCCAGTCTACATTTTATTTCCTCTCTACTTCGACCATCATCAGTTATTTTGCTCCCCAAATAGCAAAACTCCTTTACTACTTTAAGTGCCTCATTTCCTAATCTAATTCCCTCAGCATCACCCGACTTAATTCGACTACATTCCATTATCCTCGTTTTGCTCTTGTTGATGTTCATCTTATATCCTCCTTTCAAGACACTGTCCATTCCATTCAACTGCTCTTCCAAGTCCTTTGTTGTCTCTGACAGAATTACAATGTCATCGGCGAACCTCAAAGTTTTTATTTCTTCTCCATGGATTTTAATACCTACTCCTAATTTTTCTTTTGTTTCCTTTACTGCTTGCTCAATATACAGATTGAATAACATCGGGGAGAGGCTACAACCCTGTCTTACTCCCTTCCCAACCACTGCTTCCCTTTCATGCCCCTCGACTCTTATAACTGCCATCTGGTTTCTGTACAAATTGTAAATAGCCTTTCGCTCCCTGTATTTTACCCCTGCCACCTTTAGAATTTGAAAGAGAGTATTCCAGTCAACATTGTCAAACGCTTTCTCTAAGTCTACAAATGCTAGAAACGTAGGTTTGCCTTTCCTTAATCTTTCTTCTAAGATAAGTGGTAAGGTCAGTATTGCCTCACGTGTTCCAGTGTTTCTACGGAATCCAAACTGATCTTCCCCGAGGTCGGCTTCTACTAGTTTTTCCATTCGTCTGTAAAGAATTCGTGTTAGTATTTTGCAGCTGTGGCTTATTAAACCGATTGTTCGGTAATTTTCACATCTGTCAACACCTGCTTTCTTTGGGATTGGAATTATTATATTCTTCTTGAAGTCTGAGGGTATTTCGCCTGTTTCATACATCTTGCTCACCAGATGGTAGAGGTTTGTCAGGACTGGCTCTCCCAAGCCCGTCAGTAGTTCCAATGGAATGTTGTCTACTCCCGGGGCCTTGTTTCGACTCAGGTCTTTCAGTGCTCTGTCAAACTAGCTCTGCAGATGACGAAGAAATTGAAGAAATGTATGATGAAATAAAAGAAATTATTCAGATAGTGAAGGGAGACGAAAATTTAATAGTCATTGGTGACTGGAATTCGAGTGTAGGAAAAGGGAGAGAAGGAAACGTAGTAGGTGAATATGGATTGGGGCTAAGAAATGAAAGAGGAAGCCGCCTGGTAGAATTTTGCACAGAGCACAACATAATCATAGCTAACACTTGGTTTAAGAATCATGAAAGAAGGTTGTATACATGGAAGAACCCTGGAGTTACTAAAAGGTATCAGATAGATTATATAATGGTAAGACAGAGATTTAGGAACCAGGTTTTAAATTGTAAGACATTTTCAGGGGTAGATGTGGACTCTGACCACAATCTATTGGTTATGACCTGTAGATTAAAACTGAAGAAACTGCAAAAAGGTGGGAATTTAAGGAGATGGGACCTGGATAATCTGAAAGAACCAGATGTTGTAGAGAGTTTCAGGGAGAGCATTAGGGAACGATTGACAAGAATGGGGGAAAGAAATACAGTAGAAGAAGAATGGGCAGCTTTGAGGGTTGAAGTAGTGAAGGCAGCAGAGGATCAAGTAGGTAAAAGGACGAGGGCTAGTAGAAATCCTTGGGTAACAGAAGAAATATTGAATTTAATTGATGAAAGGAGAAAATATAAAAATGCAGTAAATGAAACAGGCAAAAAGGAATACAAACGTCTCAAAAATGATATCGACAGGAAGTGCAAAATGGCTAAGCAGGGATGGCTAGAGGACAAATCTAAGGATGTAGAGGTTTATCTCACCAGCGGTAAGAGAGATACTGCCTACAGGAAAATTAAAGAGACCTTTGGAGATAAGAGAACCACTTGCATGAACATCAAGAGCTCAGATGGAAACCCAGTTCTAAGCAAAGAAGGGAAAGCAGAAAGGTGGAAGGAGTATATAGAGGGTCTATACAAGGGCGATGTACTTGAGGACAATATTATGGAAATGGAAGAGGATGTAGATGAAGATGAAATGGCAGAATCAAACTATCAGTGCAGAAAGGTGGCGAATACGAGCCAAACAGGAAAGGAAAATGTGGACGTAAAAGAAAATGAGAAGACTTACAGACATGGCAACAATGAACCGTAAACTTACTTCTACAGACATGAGCCATCAGTTGAAAGGTTTGGGTGTTGAAGTTTCAAATGGTGCAAATGGGTCTAAGCACTATGAGACTTAACATCTGAGGTCATCAGTCCCCTAGACTTCGAACTACTTAAACCTAACTAACCTGAGGGCATCACACACATCCATGCCCGAGGCAGGATTCGAACCTGCGAACGTAGGAGCCGCGTGGTTCGGGACTGAAGCGCCTAGAACCGCTTGGCCACCGGGGTCGTTTGAATGTGGTTTACAGGCATGCCGACCAAGGAAAAAACAGGAAATCACACCTGCCATAAAACGTAAAATATTGCAGTGGGCTATACAACTTCAGGAGTGGACAAGCGAGGACTGGGCTAAGGTATGTGCAATGATATGGTAAATTAAGTGGGTCTGATGTCTAAAGTTAGGAGTTTTGGCTTGAAATTGTGATGTTTTATTGATACTGAAGAAATGCACATTTGAATTTTGGGACTGTTGAGGTGTGCTATGCTGCTATTCCTAACTTTTCTAACTTGCAATTTTGTACAAATGCTTTAGGTATGCTTCAGTGATGAATCTATATACACTGTGATGGAAGAAAGAAGCCAGTACGTTCGTTGCAGACCTGGAGAACAGTTCAAAGCTGAGTATGTGCAGCAATGTGTGAAGCATCCAACTTCCGTTATGGTCTGGAGTGTGATGTCCATGAAAGGTCCTGGCAGACTGCACATTGTTGAAGCGACAATGAGACAAGAACAATATAAAGAAATCCTTGAAAAGGAACTTTTCCCCCAAATAGCTGAGTGGTTTCCTAATAAAGATGTCACTTTTATGCATGAGGTGCATCTTGCCACAAAGCCAAAAGTGTTTCCAAGTACTTGGAAGAAAAGCAAATGAAAGTGTTTCCCTGGCCAGGGAATAGCCTTGATATGAACCAAACTGAAAATTTATGGGCTATTGCGAGACAGAGGAAAAGGTTGTTTGCACTAAGCACCAAAAGGAAATCTGCTACCAAGACATGATATCAAAATGTCTTGTGAAAGATAATTATAACTATGCCAAACAGGATAAAAACGTTCATTAGGAACAAAGGAATGCATACCAAGTATTGAATGCATAAACATAATCTGTATGTGGATGTAAATGTGTAAAAAATGTAAAATTTTGGAAAAAAATGTCCTTAGTGTAATAATTTGAACACGTCTGCATATGGAACGTAGCGCGACTCCGATGCGGGTATATAAGCACCGACATGTAGGCAAGGGATTACTATAACATTCGTGCCTTTTCGACATGCGTGCAGTAAATGCTGAAACTAAACTATGGCAACATTGTTACCAAATGCGTCCAAACAGGACCTACTGTTATTCTTCTCTTGGTTGCTGAAGGACAGACACCGGAAGACATCCAACGCAGAATGAAAGAAGAACGTGTATGGGGCAGCACATCTGTCGAAAACCACCGTTGGTGAATGGTGCACCAAGTTCCGTACTGGTTGCGAATCAACACAAGACTCCGGTTGAACTGGGAAGCCAGCTTCACCCTCATCCTTACTCAAATGGGCGACACTAACACCCGCCCTATAGTCCCGATTCTCTCCATGCGATTATTACACCTTCGGTCCCTTAAAAAAGGTCTTGAAGGGGCGACGATTCCTTTAGGACGACAATGCTGATCCGGATTTTGTCAAGTAGCATGACATAGTGCTTTACCAGATAGGTATATTCAAGCTTGCGTATCGGCTGGATGATTGCCTCAACGCTGACGGCAATTTTGCCTGATTGGCGTACCGATTCTGGGCTGAGAGGTCTTTAAATGGAAAGCTTTTATCGCCCCGTATACTACAAAATGACCATTCAGACACATGTCACATCACACACACAATCACTTTCCGCAAAGGCTTTGGTGTCCCCCTTTTAACTATACAGAAATACCTCGAAACTGTTCAGACAGCCATGAATTCCAACGGAATATGAGCGCGAATCGCTATTTCGTAAAAAAAACTGCTTGGATCCCAGCATTAAGAAATAACTAACTGATAAGACAAAGGACTTGGTGATTACTAGACACCACGTGGTACGCGGAATATTGAAATTACAAAGAATTTTCTCTTTAGAGTGTTACGAGCGTATCATTAATTTTAACGTAACAAACTACTTAGTTGTTGTCGTTGTGGTCTTCAGTCTTGAGACTGGTTTGATGCAGCTCTCCATGCTACTCTATCCTGTACAAGCTTCTTCATCTCCCAGTACCTACTGTAACTTACATCCTTCTGAATCTGCTTAGTGTATCCATCTCTTGGTCTCCCTCTACGATTTTTACCCTCCACGCTGCCCTCCAATACTAAATTGGTGATCCCTTGATGCCTTAGAACACGTCATACCAACCGATCCCGTCTTCTAGTCAAGCTGTGCCACAAACTCTTCTTCTCCCCAATTCTATTCAATACCTCCTCATTAGTTATGTCATCTACCCATCTAATCTTCAGCATTCTTCTGTAGCACCACATTTCGAAAGCTTCTATTCTCTTCTTGTCCAAACTATTTATCGTCCAAGTTTCACTTCCATACATGGCTACACTCCATACAAATACTTTCAGAAACGACTTCCTGACGCTTAAATCTATACTCGATGTTAACAAATTTCTCTTCTTCAGAAACGCTTTCCTTGCCATTGCCAGTCTACATTTTATATGCTCTCTACTTCGACCATCATCAGTTATTTTGCTCCCCAAATAGCAAAACTCCTTTACTACTTTAAGTGTCTCATTTCCTAATCTAATTTCCTCAGCATCACCCGACTTAATTCGACTACATTCCATTATCCTCGTTTTGCTCTTGTTGATGTTCATCTTATATCCTCCTTTCAACACACTGTCCATTCCGTTCAACTGCTCTTCCAAGTCCTTTGCTGTCTCTGACAGAATTACAATGTCATCGGCGAATCTCAAAGTTTTTATTTCTTCTCCATGGATTTTAATACTTGCTCCGAATTTTTCTTTTGTTTCCTTCACTGCTTGCTCAATATACAGATTGAATAACATTGGGGAGAGGCTACTTAGTAGTTACGAGATATGTGGCCGAGAAGCGACCGCAGCAATATCGTGTAAATTCACACAAAGGTACTTGGCAAGAAACATCAATCAACATCTTTGTACGCTAATTCGTGAAACACGGAACATATGGAAACAATGCAAAGCAAAGCATTTGTATAACGAATGAGCACGGAAATAGAGTGACTAAGTGGTTGAGGGCCACGTGGGCTTGGAAGAAAACCCATTCAAGAAATCGTTTTAATAATCAGTTTACAAAATGTGCCGCAAATTGTTAACTGAGAGATTTCTAACGACAAAATAAATAACTCTCGCCCTGCCGAACAAGCTCAGATCAATACAGAGACGTATCATCCAGGGACTCCTACAGCAGCAGCAGAGAAGTCCGTCACAGTCACCGTCTCCTTCAGAAATGCGTGCGCCACCAGCTCTATATTCTCAGTTTCCGCTTTCTTGCGTCCTCTAGCTGAGAGCCGAAGATACACTGCAGAGAGATTGGAATTTAATCCAGGTCATTGGCGCAAGGACCGGTAATCAGAAGCTATATGTAACCTCCCATCCTCGCCAGCCAAATACTGACATTGAAAATTTCATCCACAACCATGATTCAAATCGGTTTAACTACAAGTAGATCGCCAGCGCTCAAGCGAGCATTAGCGACCTCCGCTAGGGAGGTAGGTTATTAAAATTGGTGGAAGAGGCCGTGCTGAGATCAGAATACCTCCTCGATCATGGTAATAAATACTCAATGAATGAAGTTGTCGCTCTAGAGGAGCGCCGACCTCTTCGGAAAAAATATTAAGAGACCAATGTAATCAACTTTTGTGAAATAAAATTAAATACAGTTTCAGGTCCTTGAGAGTTAAAATAGAATTACACAGTCAACCTGCAGAGGGTCATTTATAGATATCACGACAGAAAAATATCCGGACACCTGTTAGTGGCTATTAATATGGGTTACATCCACCGGTTGCCTTTAGGACGGGTGTAATTGTACCAGGGAAACTTTCGAGGCATTTGAATGTCTGTGGAGGAATGGCTGCTCATTCTTCCTGAACAGCCGAAACCAAATGATGTTGGACGCTGGGACGTAGAATGAGGTCTACGTTGTAACTCATCCCAAATTCTAATCACTTATCCCAAAGGCGTTCCATTGGATTGAGGTCAAGACTCTAGGCAGGTTGAAACGTCCCCTTTGAACAATTATACACGAGACTTCCCCTTAGAACAATTATACATGACTGTGCTTAACCTGACGCACAGTACTTTGTTAGCGCAACGCAATCTGACTTTCAAAATTCCCTACAAAAGAATGGCCCTGACTAGCATTAAACTATACCTTTCACAAATCACTTACCTCACAAAATCTTCGCTGCTCAAGCTACTGCAATACAGCGAGCGCCACTACTGCCAGCTAAATAAAAGATTCAAACTACTGAAGGCACTAACTACTGATAGGGATAGTTAGCAAATGAAAGATATTAATAGAGAACAAACAATGTATTTACCTTGATATCATCATATATAAATATACCAGTTCATGAAAAATTACAAAACTCCGCCATCTCTCTCCACACATCCACCACTGCTGGCGGCTCACCTCCAACTGCGCAACGCTACGCGCTGTTCACAGCCAGCTGCCTAACACTACAATGGCGAGTATTACAACAATGCAAAGCAGCCACAGACTGCACACAGCACAGCCAGTGATTTTCATACAGAGGTGGCGTTACCAATAAGAAATCCTAAACAGCCTACTTACATAAGAACCTCAACAGCCTACTTACATAAAGATAACATAAACAGCCTACTTACATAGCCCCCATGCTCCCCACAAAAATTTTACAAATTTTTTTTGGGCAGTGGCCAATAACGATTTGAAAAAATTTTTCATAATTACAATAACAAAGATATCAAATGCACACACTTATTTATACAATGCTGGTCAAAAGCTAAAATTTTTGTCACAGTCCATAAAGACAGTCCAGATTGTTCATCACTGTAAAATTTCAGTGTTTTTCTCAAAGTCTGAGCAGTAAAAGAAAATGCACACGGAAGTAGTGGATTTCCATGGAGTCTTGAAGAAGCAGTGTTGTCCTTCCAACGGAAAGACAGTGCTGACTCTTGACATGCTGACAGGTAATGGGCCACAATATAGCAAACCCACAGCAGAGTCATTCGACGTTTTGAAGAACATTGGAGGTAGGTCATCACAGAGCAGACCCACCGTAGTCCTGGTAGAGATTACGATACTGGTGGGCCACCAGAGGTGCAGACCCACTGCAGTCCTTGTAGAAATAATGGTATTGATGGATCATCAAAGATGTAGACCCACTGTAGTCCTTGAAGAGATGGCCAGCAGCCATCTGTTGTGCCTGTGCAGGTGCACAATCACCACTGAAGAGTCTTGCGGATAATGTAGCAAGTCCATAAACCACCACTTGTGCACTCACAAAGTTTCTGGAATTGTCCTTAGAACCAGCAATGCTGTTATCCAGTCCCTTGCTGAGTTATTAACACACGTGCAAACACTAACAGTCCCTACTTCTCACATATTGTCCACATACTATGACCAACAGAAACGTGTGCAGTGAAATGTAACTTACAAGTTAATAATATCATGAACTGGTGACAATTACAATTTTATAACATAAGAATAGAATTACAAAGGTACAAAATACATCATTAAAGAACATAATAATACAGATAACATTTGTAGTACAGGCTTTACAAAAGAATCGAACTAACATATACATCAGTGGAATTATGACATGAGTACATACATAAAAGATCACAATAACTTTTGAAACATCAACTTTACACATGAGCATTAAACAGAATAAATAATGTGTAAGCATATTTATAAGGTAAATAACATATTATTAATGCCAATTATATTTGAGGATAACAGTATTCCTCATCATAGTGAATGTAGCTTAATATTAAAAGAAGAAAAAAATTCTATGAAACTACACAGAGACAGGAAGAAAACAAATACACAAGGGTACACAAACATATAGTGGGATAACACCAATAGGAAAGGACAGGGTTCGTTTTCAGTGTAACATTTGGTACTGCAGTCCAACCCAAAACTTCATATATCTTTCCTCTTATTTCATCCTTTGTTTCCACCAAAAAAATTCGATCTAAGCATGCTTTCTGTATTTATATGTTCACACATTTCTTACCTCATTTTTATTTTCCATTATCTTACCTCATCATTTATTTCCTAGAAAATCCTACCTATACCTGCTTTCTGTACGTTTTTCGTATAGATTCTCAATGCATTTCTTCCAATTCATCGCAACTCATTCTCTTCTATAGTCTACCCCCTCTTAAGCTAACTTAAATCTACTGAGCTCAGATGCTAAACTAAGGGACGAGGCAATGCAGCAGCACAAAACAATTAACACAAACATCAATGACGAAAAAAATTCAAATTTGCAAAGCAAGCAGCATTAAACCTGGCTTAGCAGAGTAACACAAATTAAAATTCAGTAGCACTACGCCTGGCAAACAGCAGCAACTTATACCTAGACATGACATAGCTCAAGCAGAAAAAATATTACACTAAAATGGCCATGTCTAAAACCTATGTCACATCTTAACACTAGAGTGATGCATCACGAGAACTTACACTAGCAGATAAGTTACCAAATCGTAAAGAAATTATTTATGCAATTCCTGTGAAGGGAAATGTCTATTTATGTGCCCTCGTTTTCTTGTAAGTAGATCATAAATTTCTTATTGACTGGATCTGTAGGCATAAAATAACTATATTAGTACATATATTAAATTTTATTTTAACCAATGCTGCAGTGCAGCTAGAAACTTGATATTAAACAAAATGTGTAAATAAATACATAAAGCAAGCCATATGGCATTTTTCTTAACTAGCAAGACAATAGCTGTGAAATGTTTCTCATCGTTTCATTAGGCATTTCAGTAAAATATCATAAATTACGAGCTCCACAGTATGCTTTCAACAAGGAGATGTCAGTAGCGCGGACAATGGCCTTCCCTTTCTTTTTTTTTTTTCTACCTGTGCTTCTGACGAGGCACTCACACTAATGGCTTGTTCTCCAGGCGTCTGACACAGCTGGGTGCCCGCGACGCATTACGTGCAGGTGGTCACTTAACTTTCGTACGGAAATATTTACGACAGCAGTTTCTGCTACCGTCTCACATAGAAATATTTCACAGGTCAAGAATTAGCGTTGCAAATCTGTAGAAACAAAATGCTATTGATATAACAGTGTCCAAAAAAATTTTCGTCTGCATTGTAATACATTCACGCATATACACACACATTTCATAACTCTTAAAGTACGTTTCTTGGTTTCCAACATCCTTTTCATAAATCAGAGTCCCTAAACACTACTCATTATTCCTTACCTTATTCGTCGACACTTCTTCAGTATTTCATCATAAGAAATACGTAGCATAATAAACATTCCTCAACAACATAATACACATCGTCGTCGTAATAATAACATCATAACACCTCAGTCAAATCTCAAAATCGTCGTAGCTTCCTCCAATAATTTCTAAGCCTAAAAAAATTCTCTGCTCATGTCAAAAGTGTCAGCTGCCTCAAACGTACTTTAAAAATCATGATCTCATACCAAATACATCATTCAAAGCTCTCATACTATCACAATGATTCCGAAAAAATATGAACAGTTTACAAAGTACAGACAAAATACAGTTTCATAAGTGTGAAGTTATCCAACTGTGTAATTGCGTAAACATGTGTCACTGATGTAGTAAAATAAATGTTTGTCTCTCTCAGTTAAATGATCAGATAGCTGTGTAATTTGTGTGTTAGAGAAATATGGTACCGATGTGTAAAGTTGTATAAGCAAATACCATATTAGCTAGGGTTCCTTGTGGTTGCCACACACATGGTACACAAAGTAGGTGTGTACCCCCCTGAGGATTAATGTAATTATACCCTCAGGTGTTACAGATTACAGGAATAGAATGAAATATATCACGGAAAACTTTCTTTGTAATTCAAAAATCTTGAAAAATAAATGGCTTAAGTACAAAATCTCTCAAATGCGTGTCCTGTAGCGCTAAATGTGCGTCTTGCTGTAAGATAATTCTGTGGAAGTGTCGTACTTATCGTCCTCCGAAAGCCAAGTTCTGCAGAAGTCAGTGTACTTACCTCATGATAAACAAAAGTGAAATGCTTTATGTATAGATATCTTAGTTATTATGCTTATTGGCGTGATGAAGAAAGTACTGTACAGTAACGTAATGTTGTGCCACGAAAAAGGCTGTCTCATTGTTGCTATACCACAAAAGTTACTACTAAAACATGGTTTTCTTTCCAGAAGAATTCAGAAAACTGTGCAGATATAAAACAGAAACACCGCAAAATCAACATTGTAAATTGTCACTCATTAGTAGCGTCGTGATAAAATCGTGTAGCTGTCACATAAACTAACCTCTGTGTCATCTGGTATCTCTCAGAAAGCACTTTAAATTCAGAATGTATTTTCAAATAAACCAAAATGTTGCATTAAAATCTCATTAGCAGTACTGGTAAATGTTCTAAGTATGTGAGCCTTATAGTCGTTACGTAATCGTGCAACAAACAAGCAAGAATGTACACACACAATAACACTGTGACGTCTGTTCACTATAACAATGCATTCGTCATTTCTGTTTAAATAAGTTCTCTTGGTTCTTGACTGGATATTTCACTTCAAACATTGTTACATGTTAACAGTTTCTAAAGCATACTAGTAACGTGAAGTGAAACGTTTTATGGCAAAGACAAAGTTAAAAGGCAGATTATCTGTCAATAAATGGTTTTACATGAGAAATGTGGTGTAAACCTTTACTCTTCCTAGTACGCAGAGTTTCCACTTCAACGCAATTATCATGTGGTATACGTCGGATTCTGTAAGGTCCATTGTAAACTAGAAAGAATTTGTGACTCAAGTGTTTCTTCTTATGTGACAATGAATGAGCTTTAATGAGAACTTTCTGACCAATATACAATTTCTTTGCATTTGCTTTACCGTGTAGTTTTCTCCTTTTGTCTGCTGCAGATTTTATATTTTTAAGAGCAAAATCAATTATGTCTTTGTGTCGAAGTTTACGTGTATTCGGGAAAGGTACAAGCTCTCTGATTCTGTTCGGTGGTTCTTCATTCTTCAGTACAAGAGTAGGTGGTAAAGCAGTGGAATCATGAGGCATTTCATTCAGCACGTTTTGAAATAAGTGTAAATATCTGTCCCAATGCTGATGCTTTCTGTGACAATAAAGCCTGCAGAGCTTATTGATTTCTTTCATAATCCGTTCGGAGGGGTTACAATGTGGTGAGTACAATGAAATAAAAACAGGTTTGATTTTATGGTTGCGAAGCATGCGTGACCAAACAGCAGATCTAAATTGCGGTCCGTTATCTGAAATGACTTTAGCAACGTGGCCAACTTCACGTAAGAAATTTTTAACAAAGGCGTTGGATACAGACCGTCCAGTGGCTTTACGTAACGGTGTGAAAGAAACAAATTTTGAAGTAAGTTCAACAGCGACTAGAACGTACGAAAATCCATTAGATGTTCTGACAAGCGGTCCCAAGAGATCAACAGCCGCAAATTCTTTTAATTTAGAAGGAATAATAGGAAACAACGGAGCACGATGTGAGACAGTAGATGGTTTCGCCTTTTGACAAAGTTTACAAATAGACAAGACTCTTCGAATTCGCTTTTCCATATTGTTAAAATAACAAGTCGTTCGAAGAATATGATAACATTTTCGTGGGCCAAAATGTGCGTAGCTGAAATGAATGTACCAAATGAGCTTATTAACAAAATCGTCAGGAATGCAAAGTACCCATAGCTTGTCATCAACAGTGCAGCGCTTGAAGAGTATGTTGTTTCTAACCAGGTAATAATGCCGAATCTGTGTGTGTGTCTTTTCATGCCATTTGCTCTTGATGTCTTTCCAAATCGGATCTTTATCTTGTTCATGAGCAATGTCCTTTAAAGATGTGGTGATGAAGTTTTCAAAGGCGACTTTCTGAATGTAAAGAATACTGAAATTTTTCTCGAGGTTGCCTTCTGTGGTACTTTTCTCAAGCCCAGCCGGTGCGCGTGACAGTGCGTCCGCAACAATGTTCTCCTTGCCGGGAATGTAGACTATTGTGAAGCGGAATTCTTGCAGAAACAATGCCCAACGTTTTAACCTGTCATGATTTAATTTTGAAGACATAAGAAATTGTAATGCACGATGATCACTGTATACTTTTACGTGCTTACCAGAAAGAAAGAAACGGAATTTGTTAAATGCCCAAACGATAGCTAAAGCTTCTAATTCAGTAACGGAATAATTTTTTTCAGATTTTGTTAGCACTCGGCTAGCAAAAGCAATGGTTTTCTGAACGGTAGTGTCATTTTCTATGGCTTCTTGAAATAAATGGGCACCAAGACCGACTTTAGAAGAATCCGTGCTAAGGCAGAAATCTTGTGACAAATCTGGATGGGCTAAGATTGGCGCGTGAAGTAACGCTTCTTTCAAAGAATTGAATTCCAACTGTGCTTGTTCGTCCCAGTTCCAAATAGTATTTTTTCCAGTGAGAGAACAAAGTTTTGGTGTAACAAGAATTTGCATATTCAGAAAACGACGGAAAAAATTTACGAGACCTAGAAAACTGCGGACTTGTCTTTTTGTGGATGGCACTGGAATGGCTCTGATTGCTTCTAACTTTTCAGGATCCGGCTGAATGCCTTCAGAAGAAATAATATGTCCCAAAAACCTCACCTTTGACCTACCGAATTCAGACTTTTCCAAGTTAACTGTAATTCCAGATTCTGCAAAAATATGTAACACGCTGTTGAGGATGCGATTGTGTTGTTCCCATGAGGCTTCTGCTATCAGAATATCGTCTACATACAAGGTGATGTGACGTTTTAAGAACTCAGGTAATATGGAATTTAGCCCGCGAATGAATCCTGCCGAAGAAATGTTCAAACCAAAGGGAAGTTTCCGAAACTGATAACAAACGCCGAAACAAAGGAAAGCTGTGTATTTTCTACATTCTGGATGAAGTTCGATCTGATAAAAGCTGGATCTGAGATCAATGGAAGACAACACTTTTACACCATTAAAATTTTGAAGAAGTTCTTCCATCGTCTGTGGCCTGTCTGTTTCAGGAATAATGATAGTATTGATTTGTCTCGAATCTAAGACAAGCCTGATCGATCCATTTTTCTTCTCAACAACATGTAACGGATTGTTGTATGAGCTTACTGCAGGCTCAATAATGCCCTCGTCAAGCATAGATTGTATTTCTGTTCTAACACGGTCCCTATAATGCGCCGGAATTACGTATGGTCTAACACAAAATTTAGCATGCTCACGAACACGAAATTGGTATTGAAATCCCTTGATTGTTCCTGTTTTGTGAGTAAAAACTGTGGAATGTTCTTGTAAAATCTCAAAAAGGTCCTGCCTATCAGTGCCATTACAATTCTCAATTGTTTGAATTTTATTCTGAATTAACTCATTAATTTCAAATATGCCGTCGATATCATCCCTGTCAGTTCTTGCAGAGTGATTGTTAGTGTCTAGTTCCGTAGAAAATTCCGAATTGTTGTCCAACAGAAGGTAAAGCCGATTGATTTCTTCGTCATGGTTTGAGAGCCAATCTTCAAATTTCAAAGCTATTGACTTACCTTCCTTCTCTAAACCTATTTCAGCATCGTGAAAGTTTAAGATTGCTTTGTATTCATTCAAAAAGTCTACTCCCAATATAATTTCCGTCGACAATAATGGAACAATGAGAAAGCTCATAGAGAAGCTGTGGCTTTGACAATAGAATTCTAAGTTGGTTTGTTGGCGTACATCTACACTTTTTCCAAAGATTGCACCTTGTAATTTAATCTTACGTAACGGAAGTGTGGGACAATCGTTCGATTTGTTGCATTTGCTAAAGGCTGTTTCACTAATTACTGAAATGGGACTGCCAGAGTCAAGTACTGCCGTAAATTTTACATCATTTACTGTAATGTGAATCACAGGATATGCAATATTGTTATGTTTTATGTCGTGTTCCTGGAGTAAGATGTCCCTAATGTCTTCCATTTTTACGTAATTACTAGCTACGGCAGCTGCGTCGTCAGTTTCATAAGTATGTTTTGTGGCTGCCAGCGGTGTGAGTCATTGCCTATTGTCTCTTTGTTGGCGCGCGTCGTTATTGGGATTTGGAGACCTAACTTCTACAAATTCACCTCCTCGAGAGGGCCCTGCCCTGTTTAAATCCCGCCAGTTCTGATGCAATTCAGGTCTGTCGTTACGATCATATCGTCTGTCGTCATGTCGGTAGATGCCATAGTTTCTTTCTTGTCGGTCACGTGGTGGAGAATTTCTCCCTGAATCGAAACTGCGCGCTGGACCGTTGCGTCTAAAGTTATTCTGTCTCCCCTGATAATATTTATTTTGGTTCCCATATTGTCTGTTTCTCTGATTGTCTCTGTGATAGTCATTACCACGGAGAGGTGATCTTTCCCTGTAGTTATTACTACTCTGCCAACGGTTGTCATACGGGTGGTGTCTATTTTGGTCACGATTTGTGTTGTGAGAATAGCCTTGTCGTGTCCAGTTATTACTTCTTTCATCGCGGATTTGCGACGGATGTGACCTGTAATTGTTGTGTTCCTGGTTTCGCGTTCCGCGATTGTCAGTGTCAATTTCTAATTCTTGTAACAGTCCCTGAAAAGCTTCAATGTCGTCTTTGCAACGTCCTGCTAAAATAATATGTCGTAAATGTTTAGGCAGTTTGATTAAGCAAATGCGGATGAGTTCTGAGGGGCTGTATGGGTTTGACAGGTATTGATTCTTGTGCAACATGTCTTCAAAATATTTCACAAGACTGGAAAATTCAGATTGTTCGAAATGTTTCATCATTATGATACCATGTTTTACCCGGTCTTGTGTGGCTTGAGACCAATATGCTGAGAGGAAGGCATGGTAAAATTCTCCTTCACTGTGGCAATCGTGAATGACCGATCGCATTCTTACAGCTGGTTCATTCTCTAAGTAGCCACACATAAATTCTAACCTGTGCTCCAATGACCAGTTGGGAGGGAAACAATGAGAGAATTGATGGAGCCACGCTTGTGGATGAATGTCGTTGGCAGAATTCTTAAACGTTTTGAATTTACGTGTAGTAATGAACAGCTTATAGTCAAAATCATCATGTCGGCGAGTCGCATATCGGTCATTGTTAGGTCGTGTCGGCCGTTCCATCTCAAAATTCGGTGCACATTGCCAATTTCTTTCATAACTTCCGAAATGCCCTGTGTTATTATTTTGCGGCTTTTCCGTGTTTCTAAGTCCCTCTTCCCAAGTTGGGGCACGAGTATCCTCTGAAATACGTAATTCTTGTATTAACTGTGTCAGCTGATCTTGTACTTCCCGGATTTCTCTTTGGTGTTGCGTATTAATCTGATTCTGATTTTGTTTGAATTTCCTAATTTGTTCGCACTCTTCAGTGTCAGTGAAGGCTACAGGTCTTGTGTCATTCAGATCATCATCTACCTTTGTAGATAAGTTAGTGTCCTGATCCGAAAGTTCGGCTACTTTCTCCGATAGTGAACACATTTCCTCAGTGTGTTTTTCTGAACCAAGTTTCAGAGTATCTACTGTGTCCTTTAAGTTTTCCTGAGTTTTTGCAAGTTGCGTAACCGAATCGGTAGATGCAACTGAGTCAATTTTAGCCCACAAGGTCTCATGATTTTCATGAACAATGGCTTGCAGTTCTTTTATGGCTGCTTCGTGATTCTGTAATGCATCTTCATGCCGCGAAAAAATAGGTTGAAAATGCTCACAAATTTGTGTTTTTACGTCATTACAGACTTTTTGACATTTCGATTCAATGTTATGTAACTCAGTGGTTAAATCTTCACGTGTTTGTTCAAGTGTAGTGTCTAACTTTTGAAGATTTTGTTCCATTGTGTCTAACTTTTTGAGATTTTGTTCCACTGTGTCTAACTGTTGCTGTGTTTGTCTCTGGTGTTGTTCCATTGTGTCTAACTTTTTAAGATTTTGTTCCACTGTGTCTAACTTTTGAAGCTTTTGCTGTGTCTGTCCCATTTGTTGTATTAATTGTAATAACAATGCATTGGTGTCTGAAACATGTTCCTCAGTGCTTTTCGGCAGT
This sequence comes from Schistocerca piceifrons, assembly GCF_021461385.2. Lineage (NCBI taxonomy): Eukaryota > Metazoa > Arthropoda > Insecta > Orthoptera > Acrididae > Schistocerca > Schistocerca piceifrons. The sequence continues at coordinate 392,191,260 of NC_060143.1, read as the reverse complement.
GAATTTACACCGGAAACATTCACATTTTGACAAGCAGAAAATGTGTCTTGACTTATTTGAGAAAACGGTGAGGATCCAAAACCTGAATCTACAGTATTTGCGAGATCGTGTCGTGTCATTTCGGCTTCCTGAGGCGAGCTATTGCCGACCGGTCGATCGATAATACTTCTCTCTTCACTAATTGTTTCACTGTCCACGCCATTGTTTGACGCCCGCTCCATTTCCCTGTGCACAGTTACCAAATTACTACTTTGAACATTAGTAAATTCATTACTCGGCGGCGCTGATAAGCTACGCTCGTCATCACTATTATTTCTCAGTTTAGTTTGGAGCCTAGTGTTACGTTTTTCACACGCCATTATTGTCACAGTATTTCACACGACAACACAGAAAAACACAATTTGAAGATCAAAAATAAGAGAACACATTAACATAGCACTAAAATAATATCTAGTTAATTGCAAGCGCAGCTGCGAAATACTTGGTGCAAATCTACATGCATGCCACAACTGTTTTACTATACAACAATGAAAGACTGCAACTACAAAGGAAATTCTCTCTACAATTACGCGCTAGCAATAAACAAAAGCTACACTAAATACACAAACTACAAGAAAAAATCAGAAGATTCCAGTGAGGTATCCTAGGCTAAGGGTCGACATATGAAACGTCCCCTTTGAACAATTATACACGAGACTTCCCCTTAGAACAATTATACATGACTGTGCTTAACCTGACGCACAGTACTTTGTTAGCGCAACGCAATCTGACTTTCAAAATTCCCTACAAAAGAATGGCCCTGACTAGCATTAAACTATACCTTTCACAAATCACTTACCTCACAAAATCTTCGCTGCTCAAGCTACTGCAATACAGCGAGCGCCACTACTGCCAGCTAAATAAAAGATTCAAACTACTGAAGGCACTAACTACTGATAGGGATAGTTAGCAAATGAAAGATATTAATAGAGAACAAACAATGTATTTACCTTGATATCATCATATATAAATATACCAGTTCATGAAAAATTACAAAACTCCGCCATCTCTCTCCACACATCCACCACTGCTGGCGGCTCACCTCCAACTGCGCAACGCTACGCGCTGTTCACAGCCAGCTGCCTAACACTACAATGGCGAGTATTACAACAATGCAAAGCAGCCACAGACTGCACACAGCACAGCCAGTGATTTTCATACAGAGGTGGCGTTACCAATAAGAAATCCTAAACAGCCTACTTACATAAGAACCTCAACAGCCTACTTACATAAAGATAACATAAACAGCCTACTTACAAGGTCAGACCATTTCGTGAATATTATTGTCCACGACCCATTTCGGTAAAAGGTGGGTTGGGGGGGGGGGGGGGGGAAGTATCGTAAGAAGTCTTTGTAAGAGATATCGTCGGTGGCTAGCTTTCAAGCGGTGAACATAGGCAGGTGTGAAAGCTAAACAGGGCAAGGATAACAACAAGGTTGGAGTCATTATGCCTATTGGCTATTAGATCATGCAATTTATTGGTTTGCTATGAATCTTAAAATTTCGGCGGCAAGAAGATAATTTGCATAACTGTTTTACATAAAGAGCCATGATCACGTATGACGACTTCACACTAACGCTACAGAAAATCATCGAAGCCACTACCTTCATTGCAAGTAAAGTTTAATATTGTATTTACTCATAAATACATAGGCCAGTAAGTTGCTTAACGTGCAAATAATAAATAATCCCTTTTCAACGTTGTGTTAAGAATACTGGTTTATTTCTCAGTCACTTACCAGGACAGGTTCCCATTCCTAGTGCTAAAATAATCCCGAGCGTCTAATGGTCTAAAGAATCATTACTGTTGCAACAGTGTTATCTTTTTTCGTGGTGCTACCATTCTCCCAGCTGTTAATTAATCTTTGTATGAAATGCTCCACACATTCAGTAAACGTATTGCAAAAGAAAAATTGCTAAGAAAATGGCCAATTTACATTATTCAATTTTCATTCTAATTAAAAGCTTTGGCTCAGTACTGACGTAATAGACTGGAGAGGTGATTATTAGAAATTTGTATACGTCATTACACTTTAAAAATCAACACAACTATTCCGTACTTTGTAGGTTTGTAATAGTGCTTTCATTCTAATATCTCCATTTACATACGCGTATGCATTTTTACTACGCCTGGTCAGAAGTGTTTGTGCTTGAATCAGTTAATAGACAGTACAGTTTCTGTTTTTCCCCACTTAATGTTGAGCCAGCAGTGCAGTAATCCTTACAGTGAAAGTGCTTTATGAAGTGCTATAATCAGTTAGATACATTTGTGTCCTTATAAATCTAACTGTCCACAAATTAGTAAGACCATAATAGATTCAGGCTGCTCGGGCTTCACTTAGTGCAAAGACGTTTCACTTGAAAGTACTTAGAAAGCATACTGGTTAGTATGCTGTACGCACTTATTAAGTAGTACAGTGTGAGGAAGACTTTTCTTATTTCTTTGAAACAGGCAGTATATGTTGGTAAGAATGAGTTTATTGCCAACACGTTTCAAGATTTTATCTCTGTTGCTCTTGAATAACTACTTCACAAACACATGCTAGGCTGTGCTATCGTTTCTCATCCAATTTACAAAACAGGCTCCAGTGAAAGTGAATACATATGCAGCAGTCAGTGTTCTTAATTAACAGTATATTTACTTGAGATCACTTTGCCTAGTTAGGCTTGCAACCGTTTTTACTTCAGGTGATTACAATTTTACTTTACAACTTGGGTAATATTGGTCAAACAGCCATTGACCTAACTGCTACTCCTTGCAATAAGTCAAATTTCTGGTGACTAAATATAGTCCGATTCCATCTCCCTGGTACACTTTCACGATCAAACTTAAATTCATTTCATACGAGTAGCTGTATCGGGGATTTATTCACTCGGTAATAATCGGTACTGTTACATCATCAAAAGTCGACTTGGGCAGCTTCAGAAGGGATGAAATGTCCCTGATGGATTTAAAGCTAAGGTGACATCCAATAATTAGTCCACGTCCGATATCACTAACAAGGAAACACTCCCAAGTGTCAATAAATGATCTTCATGAAAACTGGTGGGTGCTTAGAGGGGGAAAATGGTGCAATACGTGTTTTTTTGTGACGCTCAGTTTCACGTTTAGAAGGTAAAAAGCATCCCGAAAGGTAATTTGGCATTTTAGGTTTTGGTTTATATAGTCTTTTCCGTCGTGTATATTGCGAGGAAAAGTTCAGTCCATTTTATACGCTTGGTGTAACAAACGTTATGTTTTAACATGGTTCAAATGGCTCTGAGCACTATAGGGCTTAACTTCTGAGGTCATCAGTCCCCTAGAAAATAGAACTACTTAAACCTAACTAACCTAAGGACATCACAGACATCCATGTTCGAGGCAGGATTCGAACCTGCGACTGTAGCGGTCGCGCGGTTCCAGACTGTAGTGCCTAGAACCGCTCCGCCACTCCGGCCAGCGTTATGTTTTAAGCATATCTGTACAGACTACTATTACTACTATTACAATAATGAGTTACATACTATTTTCAGTTAACAGAATACACGTATGTGGAACGGTAAAGTAAAATACAAGGAAAACCATGAATTTTAAACGTAAAATAACAATTCAAAACATAAAACAAATATAAGTAAACCAAATAATTAGAATAGTAATGAAATTTTAGATATTTTATTAAGTACATTGAAAATATTCCAACAGCACATTATGCGCAGCTTATATTCTCAGAATGGTATTTCAGAAACCAGCTTTATTACAAAGGGATATATGTGTCTTGATAGCTTCTTTAATTTCTGTTGTAACAAAATTTTTTATTTTTCTGTATTAATTAATGGCGGTAGGTTATTTTGCAAAATTCAAATTATAACAGAAGTTGATTACAAAGTTATTAAGAAAATTAATTACGTATCAACTTTTACTTGAAAAATATTTTTGTATATCATCGTTTCGAAGTTATTCCCTGTACACCTAAAATGTAAAATTACCTTTTAGGATGTGTTTTACCCTTTAAAAGTGAAACTGGGCAAAAACAAAAACATACGAATTCAACCATTTTTCCCTCTCTTGCTTGGGGTACCCTGTACCACACAAGCGGCTCGTTGTAAAATTGCGTGCTTATTGAATATCGTCTCAGTTATGTGACTGGATTTGCAATTTCCTGTCAGAGAGGTCACAGTTCTTATTAACTGACGGAAAGTCATCGAGTAAAAAAGAAATGACTTCAGGCGATTTAGCCACGGCCCTCTCTCCATTGTCATCCTCTTCAATTCTTCATACGATTTTATTCCCATGTCGCCTTTGATGTTATTAAAATACGTTGCTCTTGGCCTGCCTCTTGGTTTCTTCCCTGAAACTTTTCCTTCAAATACATTCTTTAGGAACTGGTTGTGTCTTATTATGTGCCCTATCATTTTTGATTTTCTTTTTCCTATGTAATTTAGCAGCGTTCTGTTCTCATTCACTTCTCTTAAGACCTGTTCATTACTTTTTCTATCTACCCAACTTACTTTCGTCATTCTTCTCATATCCATATTTCCATTGCTTCCAGTCTCTTTTTCTGTGCCTTTCCGAGAGTCCATGCTTCACATCCGTATGATAAGACATTCCAGACAAAAGTTTTGGCAAACTTTTTCCTACTTTCTAGGCTTATATGATTGTCTGTTAGTAAATTCCTTTTATTTTGGAAAGCTTGCTTTGCCAAGGCTATTCTTCTCTTTATATCTGTGATACATTTATTGTCGTCAGTGACTGTGCTCCCCAAATAACAGAACTTCTCAACCTGCTCTAGAACATCATCTTCTAGTTTAATATTAACTTTACCATTTTCTTTTGACCATTATCTGGAGTCTCCAAATTCTTGGTCCATTTTAGAATAAGCGTGAACCTAGACACGAATTGCATGAAACGGAAAGACAGACGAGTTGGAACCAACGAAATATTTCCTGTACATATTGTTTGACGACGGTGTAGCGAATGTCTGCGAAAATACGGCTGTACGTCTTTCACGAACGGTGAGTATGGTATGAAATAAAGACAAATGGTCAAATACTCCAAGGGCAGATAGCCTTACACATGATGAAATAGCAATGTAAAATACAGGTTTACTCTTCGCGAATAACTCCAATTGTATCAGCTACACCTACATCATTGCGTCTCTTGTGGGTCAACAAAGTTCATAACCGTCACTCTATAAGGCACAGGAGACAAATCTGGGATTTAATTCGTAATACTGGCTCAGTATCTGGTATAGTGAACCAGCGGCTGCCAGTCTCTTTATTTCAGAGTAGCACTGACGCTCTACATCCTCAATTATTTGCTGGATGTAGTCAGAATTCTGCTTTCCCTACAGTTTTACCCGCTACAGTTCCTTGGAGGTTATTGCCTGATGCCTTTACACATATCCTGTCATCTTGCCCCTTCTTCACGTCAGTGTTTTCCCTACATTCCTTTCCTCGCCGATTCTGCGGAGAATCTCCTCATTCCTTACCTTATCAGTCACTCTGAATTTCAACCTTATTCTGTAAATCATATCTCAAACGCTTCGATTGTCTTTTGTTCCGGATTTCCCACTGTCCGTGATTCACTACATTCTCCGAAATTTCTCTCTGACATTAAAGCCACTGTTTGATACCAGCAGACTTCTCTTGGTCATGAAATCCCTCTTTTCCCCGTACTAGTCTGCTTTTTATGTCCTCCTTGCTCCATCCGTCATGGGAAATTTTGTTTCCAAGGCAGCAGAATTCCTAAACTTCATCTGCTTCGTGATCCCCAATTTTCATGTTTCTCTCTATTTTCATTTCTACTACATCTCATTACCTTTGTCTTTTTCCGGTTTATCCTCAATCCATATTCTTCACTAATTAGATTGTTCATTCCATCCAACAGAACCTGTAATTCTTCATCACATTGACTGAGGACCGCAATTTCATCAGCAAATCTTATCATTGATATTCTGTCACCCTGAGTTTCAATTCCACTCATGTACTTTTCTTTCATTTCCATCATTACTTCTTCGATGTACAGATGGAACAGTGGAGGCGAAAGACTACATCCCTGTCTTACATCCTTTTTAATTCGAGCACTCCGTTCTCTAGCTTACAGTCTTAATGTTCCCTCTTGGTTTTTGCACATATTCTATGTCATTCGTCTTTTTCCGTTAGCTTATTCCTGTTTTTCTCACAATTTCGAACATCATTCGTCTTTTTCCAATAGCTTATTCCTGTTTTTCTCACAATTTCGAACATCATTCTTCTTTTTCCAATAGCTTATTACTGTTTTTCTCACAATTTCGATCATCTTGCACTATGTGACACTGTCGAATGCTTTTTCCAGAGTGACAAATCTTATGAACTTGTCTTGATTTTTCATCATTCTTGCTTCAACGCAACGTCAGAACGGCCTCTCTGGTGCCTTTTCTGTTCTTCTGGGTATTATTCTTGTCAGCAGCTTTGATGCATGAGCTGTTAAGCTGACCGTAAGATAGCAAGAGCAGATAAGTGTTAAACTATCTTCGGAAGTGTGTGGATGATATATTTCCGAAAGTCTGATGCCACGTTGCCAGTCTCAGATTCTGCACACCAACTTGAATAGTTACAATTATATATTAATACCTTCAGACGCAGACTGGCGTTGATATATAGCAACGGAGACAGATGAAAATGTGTGCCCCGACCGGGACTCGAACCCGGGATCTCCTGCTTACATGGCAGACGCTCTATCCATATGAGCCACCGCGGACACAGAGGATAGTGCGACTGCAGGAACTATCTCGCGCACGCCTCCCGCCAGACCCACCTTCTCACCTTATATGTCCACACAGTACATTCGTAGTGTTCCTACCCAACATAATTATTCGTGGAAGACATTCTTACCAAGTCCCGTAAGAGTTCGGGTAATATGTGTGCATTTCCACAGAAGAGGAAGGTCATGGCCAGTATTGCCAGAATTATATACTTATACAGTAGTTTGATTCCCCCTCCCCCCCCCCCCCCCCCTACAAAATGACTTTAGGAATACGTTGGGATGTTGGCTATCCCTTCTGCCTTATTTGATTTCAAGTCTTTCAGATCTCCTTTAAAATCTAAGTCTCTTATAAAAATAAAAATAAATATTATTCTGCCATCACTGGTCAAACCAGCAATCCGTGCCCACCGCTATTTATTGAGTTGGCCTGAGGCGTGAGTTCCTTGATGATTACGGTCGGTCCACGCTCCTCTCCAACTGTCGAGGACGGTAATATCTTACAGAGAGTTACAGTAATGGTCAATACAAGCGGCTATTTTAATAATTTCACAATGAATGAAGGCTACGTGATTCGTAAGCAGGAGAGGCCATTTGATTCTGGCTTCCACGCTAGGGACTTTAATTCTTCTGGGTGAAATTAATTTCGTTGATATAGTACAGGTAATTGAATGTACCGTTTATGCAGCACAAGCTCGCAGGCAGATAAGCGAGCGAGATTTGCATTTGAAAAGGCGAGCCACAAACCGATCATTAACGGTCGTTCCACCGGCATTACAGTTCTGTCAGAGGTAGCAATGGGCCTAGAAGAGCAGTTCAAAACAATGGATAGTCGCTTCAGAACAGATTACAAGACGAATATGAACATAATTAACACGAGGGTAAATGAATGTGGTCGAACTGAATCTGGAGATGCCGAGGGAATTGTATAATAAAATGAGACACTACTAATAGTAGACGAGTTTTTTTTGTTTGCGCAGCATAATAACCGACGATGAGCGAAGCAATGAGAATATAAAATGCAGACTGACATTAGCAAAAAAAGCGTTTTTGAAGAAGAAAAATTTACTAACCTAAAATATAATTTGATGCGTTCGGTATTCTATTCTGAAGTGAGTTATGTGGAGTATGACATTGTACGGAAGTGAAAAGCAAGAAGGCAATGGAAGCTTTTGAAAAGAGGCGTTACAGACGATTGATAGATTAGCTAACTGAGGAGATAGTGAACCGAAATGTGGAGAAATGAAATTTATTGCACAAACTGACTAAGAGAGAGGATCGGTAGATAGGAGAGAGGCATCAAGGAATCGTCACTCTGATACTGGAGTGATATGTGGAAGGGGTGCGGTGGGGGTAGATAAAATCTTTTGACAGAGGCCAACGTATGTCATGTTACTCAGGTTCTAAAGGATGTAGACTGCTGTAGTTATGCGGAGATGAAGAGGCTTTCACAAGACTGACTATCGTGGATAATTACACTGAACCAAACTTTGGATTGAAGGCCACAGCAATAACATACACTGGGAAACATCGAACATGAAGCTAGTGTACCTTTTTTTATATTGCTCTTAATCAATCGTAGAGCATTAGACGCCGTACTCAGTCGTCTTTTATACAGTTTTGTTAAATCGAACATCTCAGCATTGAAACGCCTGGTTAAATCCGCAGGACAGAACAAGTAGATGGAATTGTGGAAAGGGGCCCAAAATGAGCGGCTGTCAGCTACACTCGAACACATATAACTTTATTTAGTTGCCCAAACATTACAGCGTCAATTTCCGAGCTTAACTATCGACTGAACATGTCACACAATCTTATGGCTTAATGGCACAGCCTCTTTAATTTTAGAAACGGCTGAAGGCCCATGATTTAAAACACAACTACAATAAATTTTCAAAAGGCAGAAAGCGCAAGGTTTTATCCTTACACAATATTTCCAATGAGACTGAAGGCCCAAACGATCTAAGACTTGACAAGTAAGGAATTTTATTTTTAAAACGGCTGAAGGCCTATGATTTAAAAACACAACTACAATAAATTTTCAAAGGCAGAAGGCCCAAAGCTTTATGCTTGAATAATTTTAAAAAAAGGAGGCTGAAGGCATAAACAATCTAAGATTTAACAAGTAAGGAATTTAAATTTTAAGATGGCTGAAGGCCCATGATTGAAAAAACACAACTACAATAAATTTTCAAATGGCAGAAGACCCAAAGCTTTATCCAAAAATATTTTAAATGAGGCTTACGGCCCAGACAATCTAAGACTTAACGGGTAAGGAATTTTAATTTTAAGACGGCTGAAAGCCGATGGTTGAAGAACACAACTACAATGAATTTTCAGAAGGCAGAAGGCCCAAAGCTTTATAAAAAAAAAAAAAAAAAAAAAAAATTGATTTGGCTGAAGGCCCAAACAATGCAAGACGTGACAAGTATTCAATTTTAAACCGGCTGAAGGCCCATTATTTAAAACCCAACTAAAAGCTTACAAATTCAAATCATCGACTATGAGCCATTAAAATACACAATCAAACATCAGTAAGAAAAGGCAGTAGAGCCAGCGGCGCTCAGAAGTTTCCGGGGGTCGGTCTGCACCTAAAATATTAACGTTCGCTTTGGGGAGAGAAAGTCTGCCCAACTATATCCCATCCACCAGCAACCCAACCGAGAGACAGTCAACGGACCCAAAGACAAGACGACTTGCTTTCCACTCGATCAGTACACTAGGAACTCCAAAGCCAAAACGTAAAAGGCGTAGCCGCCCACAACCAAGTATGCATAAGCTTTCAAAACTACACACACCTGTTGGACAGTGACAACACGGTGAAGAAAGGACACTGCCTGAATTTTACGTCAGCGCGATTGAATAGATAACACAAAATTGTATACTCCTTTCTTTGTAAAAACTTTGATGTCATGATTTGATTCTATGCAATGTAGTGTATCTATCATTTAAATTCCTTGTCCCAAATGGAGGGAGACAAAACTTACTGTATATATTTGGAATTTGTTTAAACAATTTTTTTAGAAATGTCAATATGTGCAAAGGTTCTGTTTTATTTAAAATGTTTATTTGCTGTTATGTAAACTGCTGACCTTCACTTAGGATTCGTAGTTAGTTTGTATGAAAAAGGTGTAGAGGCTCCCCTCGGGAACGGAACTGTGTAGCGCGCGCAAATTGTGGTTGGCAAAGGTAGAAAAGGTGGAACAAAGAGTCAGTCGGGGACGAGCTACCAAACTGTGCACTGCCCATGTAAAAGTTGTATATTGTGCTGCTTCCGAGAGAGACTTTTCCTGCCGCTTTCCAATGCCTCGGATGGATGGATAAATAGCTGGAACTATTCTGGAATTGGTATCTATCATCGCCACCAAGAAATGACAGAGTCCAGCAATTCTACCTGCAATTCCACCTATCAACATGCAATCGCCACCACATTGCGCAATTACTATAATGGAGCTCTATAGTAATGTACAGTGAAGGATCAGCTCATTGGATGTTTTGGTGTGCACAAATATAAAGTAACTTAGACTGAATTCATGTACCTACCTTGATTTTTTCCCTATCACAACACCTCTCAGGTTCCTCTCCATTTGAACTATGATTACCGAGTGTCCTAGTTTGCGAAAAAAATGAAAGCCTCAAAGCCAAACAGTCAATTAAATAATGTTGTTTGGTCTTTGGTAAGAAGGGAGTATTCAGATTGACTGTGGATTTAGTGAAATTGTGGGAGTTAGTAAATGTAGTTTTGTGAAAGCCTCCCAGTGATGGAAACAGTCCAATTTAAAGTTTTGTGGACTTCCAAAGTCACCTATTTAATCATTTACTTGAATGTAGAGGACTGTGGTAATAAAGACAATTTACTGTTTCTTTAAAAGATTAAAAGTTCTTAAAACTGAGGCTTATAAAGTTTTGATTAGTTAATGATCATAGTGCTGCCTGTGGTAAATTTTAAAAGATGAGTCAGTTTCTTGCAAATTTGTCAACATTGTGTCTCACTGTAGTAAAAGTGGAAAACTGCAATAGTGGAAAGTTATACACTCATGCTTGCTAAGTACTTGTTTCTTTTGGGTAATGAAAGTGCATATTAATAGTGTAATAGGATCCACAGGTTATCCTTTATGCTCATGATAAATAACAATTAATAGAAAGACCACTATTTATGAAAACAATAATTTCTTTATTCAAAAGACAGTGAGAAGTAACCTGTTAGTGAATTCCAATTAACTTTCATTCTAAATAAAATAGTATTTAGCTAAGAGAGTCTTAACCTGTGATCATATCATAATTTTGCAGTGAACTACATTTACGATTTTATGTGAGCTAGGAAAATGTGTGAAAAGTAATAGTGTGTAATGTTATCTGTTATATTTATGCAAATAGTCTGTTCTGCTCTGTCAGCTTCCAGTCTTCACAGTGAACATATGCAGGTGTCAGAGTTCATTGCTCTCGCGTGTGGCAAAATATAGGTTGTGTTTGTCCGTTGAAGTTACTCATATCTATTTTCTTAAACAAGAATGTTAATCATTCTCTTGCCTAATTAGGCTCGCGACCGTTTTCTTTGTTCTTTAAACAGTGTAGATAGGCAAAAATATTGTTTGTTGCTGTCCGAATATTTACATTATTCTGACTTTCATTTCCGATAAGCCTCCTCCGTTAGGTATAACACGGTCAACATAACAAAATTGTAACCTGCCTCCAACTTTAAGGTTATGGTACAGCACCAGCAGACGGAAGTGTTATACGTGGCTTTTCCGTGACAGGACTATTTGTTCTGTTCGGGCATAGTACTTAATAAACAAAATTTGGTATTTCATTGCACAAGCTACGTAAAACCAGTTGCAGTGTTATAACCTCTGCTGCCACACGTAGAAAGAGGAGGAACCACGGCATAACCGCAATAACTGCAGGATACCAGACGCAGAGTAACAGTCAAGATTTAAACCAACGCATAGGCCGGGGCCAGCTTGGCTCAAGCATTACATGTTTGTTAAATTGGGAATGATCAGGGCCGCGACCACCTGTCTGATGCCCGAGTAACCACCTTTTGCAGCACGGACCGCTGCGAGATGTACAGGCAGAGAGTCAGTGCGGTTATAAAAGGTACCGACAAGGATGCGGAGCCGTGCGGACCCCAATGCCGTGGCCAGATGCGCTAGGTTTCTCGGTTGAGTATCCAAGGCACAGAAAGTCCGGCCGAGGCGATCCCCCAGACTCCTGATTAGGATCAAATTTAGGGAAGTTAGTGCCCGGAGGTGTACGGTAAACTCATCCTGGTGCACTTAGGAACACGCACGTGCATTGCGAGCTGCGTGACACGTAGCATTATCCTATTGATAGATGCCGTCAAACCAAGCAAGATCAAACGGTTTCTGGGCTGAACACGGTCCCCAATGATGGATACAACTTGTGTTGATCAATGGTGCCTTCTAGAAGGTCGACATCACCAACGGAATGCCACAAAAACATTCCCCAGAGCCTAAGGCGCCCTCCTCCGGCCTCAACCATTTCGATGATTGTTGCAGGGTTTTGCTTTCAGACGTTTCACGCCATACACGGCAACAGCCGTCTGTCCGATGGCGCATTAAACGTGGTTCGTCTGTAAAGCTACCTGTCGCCACTCAGCGGACGTACGATTACGGTTGTCGCTGATGAACAGCAGTCGGCGTAAGTACGTTAACCAGGCCCCTGCTGCGGATGTCCACACGCAGCAACGTACACTGCACGGTGTTTGAGGAGACACTGTTGGTAACGCCTTGGTTCATCTGGGCGGTCAGTTGATGAACAGTTGCACGTCTGACAAACTGCCTATTGGCTTCTGTCTCGGGTTCTTCGGCCGACGTTCATCTAATGATTTTTCTGGCGTTTCGCCAGCACGAGTGGCTGGCATTATCAAAGCTTCACCCTCCATTGCTGGTGGTGAACTGGAGCCGAGCTCGCGGGCGCAGACTATATGTACCTGGCGCGCCAACGTCCGAGGGCTTCTCCGCGGTCATTTCCGGTGCGGTTCTCCTCTTGCTACCTGCGACGGTCGTTCGCTGCAGTACGGGAAGCCAGGATCCGTTTACCTTAAGGCTTTCCTTTTTCTTGTTGAAACTGTTCGAGTGTTTTTGTTTCCTACCGAGACCCCCCGGATAGGAGACGCATGAACCAAATGGCCCATGAAATACAGACCAGACTGAAACTCCTGAGATGTTCCAGGTGGGAACAAAGTCTTCAGGCAGCTGAGAGAAATCCTGAAAAATTCTGGGGATAATAAAAGCTAGGCGGCAACCCCACAAAGCCAACAGACCACTACACGGGCAGAACGGCTTGGTATACACGCCGGAGGAGAAAGCGACTGCCATGTCAAACACCCTCGAGCTCCAATTCCAGGAGAATGTCATAGAGGACGACGAGGACGAAGCAGATGCCCTGGAACGGCGGGTAGAACGACGCCTCCTTCGCAGACTTCGCGCCAGGTCCGACACGACCTTCGAACTGACCAGCGAGGGAGTAGTTGCAGCTATCATCAGGCGAATCGGCACCGCAAAAGCCCCTGGTCCTGACAACATCAAACCATCCTTCCTTAAGGCCCTACCCCAACCTGCAATCTCCCATCTCACTGCCATCCTAAATAATTGCCTTACAGCACAATATTTCCCTTCAACCTGGAAGGTTGCTAAAGTAATTTCAATCCCGAAACCAAATAAAGATCACCTGTTCCCTCAAAACTATCGACCAATCTCCCTGCTCAACCACCTCTCTAAGTTACTTGAAATCCTCATCCAAAACTCCCTACTACAATTCCTATCTGCCAACAATATCCTTATCCCGGAACAATTTGGATTTCGTGCTGGGCATAGCACAACACAACAAGCCATTCGTCTGGTGGAGCACATCTGCACAGAGAAGAGCCAGGGCAATAGCACAGCTGCCATTTTCCTGGACATTGAAAAAGCGTTCGACCGGGTTTGGCATGGCGGCCTGCTATACAAACTGTCGAAGATGAATTGCCCACTTCACCTGCTTAAAATAGTCCACTCATTCCTGGTGCAAAGGAAATTTTACTCTACAGTAGATCGAGCAAACAGCGAGCTAAAAGAAATAGAAGCAGGTGTCCCACAGGGATCTGTGCTTGGCCCCCTCCTATATCTACTATACACCAACGATCTGCCGAAGGAGCCGGGCGGTAACATTGCCCTATATGCAGATGACACTGCATTATACCACAGTGGCAGAAACATCAACTACCTAGCCTACCACCTACAACGACACCTAGACAAAGTGACAAAGTGGTGCAATCTCTGGAAAATAAAGATCAACGCAGACAAATGCCAGACTATCTTATTCAGCCACAAAATCAAACGCCCCATAGTGAACATCATGCTCAACGACCAGGTACTACCCTGGAAAGAAGTAGTTACCTACCTTGGGCTAAAACTGGATAAGAATCTGACATTTACGCATCACATCAAAGAGGTCAGAAACAAGGGCTCTGCCCGGCTCTTTCAGCTATACCCACTCCTTAAGGGCAGGGGACTCACAGTACCTGCCAAACTCAAAATTTGGATAACGATCATCCTCCCAGCCATGCTTTACGGTTCAGAAGCATGGAGTATGGCAGCAGACACCAATCTCAAACAGTTGGAAATCACCCAAAACAAAGCCTTCCGAATCGTTGCAGACGCTCCATGGTTCTCGAGCAATGAGGAGGTCAGAGCAATGTTAGGACAGCCCTCATTCTATCATATCATAAAACAAAAATCATTAAAATTCTACCAATGCATCACCACACCAACTCATCAACTCTCTGGGAAGGGACGAAAACCCTGACCAGAGAGCACCAATCACCACAATCCATCGCCAATTCAGGCGTTAGTCATATGAACCAATACGCAAACATACACTTACATCATCATCGCCGCCGCCTCCACTATCATCATCATCGCCGCCGCCTCCAGTAACATCATCTACCCAGGGAAAAACGACCCCTAGCCAATACCATATATAACCCTGAATCCGCACCATCTAGGAACACCTCGTAAGACAGAGCGTTTTCAAGGACGCTGGTTCTTCAAACACACCATGGGTACAGACCCAGCCATTTCGGCTCCAGTTCACCACCGGCAATGGAGGGTGAAGCTTTGACAATGCCAGCCACTCGTGCTGGCGAAACGTCAGAAAAATCATTAGATGAACGTCGGCCGAAGAACCCGAGACAGAAGCCAATAGGCAGTTTGTCAACAAGTGGCCACGAAAGCCTTAACAATTTTGTAGTTGCACGTCTGTTCGGGCTTACACATTTCCATAGTCGTCGTTCATTCCTGTCATCTACAGTCGGTGACGCACCACAGTTGCTCCAGGTTTTCAGTAGCGCTATTTTGTCACACATAGTATACTTTAGCCACGGAGGAACGCGAACAGTTTACAGACGTAGCCGCTTCGTAAACGCTTCCGCAGTTCACCCGAAAGGCAATGACCATGCTGTTCTGGACGTCACATAAATCACTTCATTAGTACAACTGCACTGGTTGTCCACGTACCCCGACATGCTATATACGCCCTCCACTGCTAGTGCTGCCACTTGCCGTCTGTGAGTGACTGTTGCACGTTGACGTCGAACGTAGGTAGTGGTCGCATCAATATGAGTGGACCATGTAATTTAAGAAAGGGAGAAATACGTATGCATCTTCGCTTCCATTGTTTGAGGATCCTTGTGTTGAGGACGTATGGACGTATGATTAATGTCGAGTCTATGTAGGCTCTGCACACCGCTTTTATATATATATATATATAAACAGGCTAGAATTCCAGACCGACTTGATTGGGGAATACCAAGCAGGCTTCCGTAAAGGGCGGGTCTTGTGCGGAACAAATTTGGAACCTGAAAACGATTTTACAACACAAACGCTGTGGCCGAGCGGTTCCAGGTGCTTCAGTCCGAAACCGCCCTGCTGCTACGGTCGCTGGTTGGAATCCTGCCTCGGGCATGGATGTGTATGATGTCCTTAGGTTAGTTAGGTTTAAGTAGTTCTAAGTCTAGGGGACTGATGACCTCAGATGTTAAGTCCCATGTGCTTAGAGACATTTGAACCATTTTGAACAACACAAACAAAACATGATCGTTACCATGTCGACTTCAAAAAGGCGTACGACTCTACGGAAAAATCTCTTCAAAATTCTAGCTGAATACAAAGTAGACAACAAAACACGGACTATCATAGAGAAAACCTTGACCAACACGACCTCCAAAGTAAAGTTCTGTGGAGAACTACCAGAGCCCTTTGAAATTCGCACAGGTGTCCGACAAGGCGATAGCCTCTCATCTCTCCTTCTTAAGCTGGTGTTAGATAAGGTAATAAAAGAATAGGAAATATCATAACAGAGGATGACCTTAGGAAACCTACAGATTAAATGCCTGGCTTTTGCAGACGATTTGGCGATTGACACGAAATGTATAAACGAAACAAAAAAAGCTATTGAAAACTACACGACATCTTATCCAAAACTGGACTACAGATCTCTTACGAAAAGACACAGTTTATGAGAACAAAGAAACTCTCATCTATGAACACAAAGTACGGCACGATTTACAAAACGACAAACTTCAAGTACCTCGGTGAAACACTACAAATGAGCTGACATAACGAAGAAAGAAAAACTAAACTGGACAAGGCATAAAAAGTACTGTGGAATCATTACAACAAGAATTCTATCTCGCTAAAAGCCAAATTACGCCACTACGACACGGTGGTGCTCCCCGAAGCACTGGATGCAGCAGAGACCACACTAATCCTAGGGCATACACATCTCAGACAACTAGAAAAAAATAGAATGGAAAATACTTAGGATAATACTTGGCGCAACTAACCACAATGGAATATGGATCAAGAAATCTACAGAGGAACTATACAAGCATACGGAGAAAATCACAGAAAAGATTAGAAAACTCAGACTACAATTCTATGTACATCTATACAGAATGCCATCACACAGACTGACCAAACAGATCTTTGGCTGGGTAATCACTAGAAACAACAAATGGGTGGCAGAGGTAAAAAACGGCGTGAACAGTCTCAACGTCACACCAGACACAATAAACTACAGAATAAAATTCAGAAACATCATTAAGAAAAGTAAACTACATGAGATACACTGTGACAAACGAACAGGCGTAAAATGGACCGAAGATCGCAAACAATATCACAGCCGGAAGATGAAAGAAATATGGGCAACCAAAAAGGCAATCAAGATGAAGCCGAAGACACGAAGCCGACAAGAAGCATGGACAGAGAACCGGAAACAGAAACACAGCGAGCGAATGAGAGTTGTTTGGGCAGCATGGAAGGCAGCAAAAGGAATTGGCCATGTAGTTTAGTCTAATTGCGATCTTTAAGGACAAAATACCAATTTTTTATAAACTAGGAAAGGCAAACATGTAGCGTCGTCCTTACTAACCGTGTCAGTACGCAGTTCACTTGTCCGACAGTGCTTGTCGTAGTGCACGGTACTACAGTGTTGTTACATGAACAACGAATATAGTTTTGTGTTGTGAAAATGCCACGTTTCTTCACGCATGCAGAGTATGCTGACATGGTGTTTGTCTGTGGTTTGTCCAATGGGAATTCCAGAGCTTCAGTGCGAGAATACCAACAAAGATTTCCGAATCGCAGACTGCCAGATAGCAGGGTGTTTAGCAGGGTGTTTCTCGGATTGTGTGAGCGTGGTACGCTTCCCAGCGTAAATGTTGTCTCTGAACGTACAACAAACTCTTAATGAAGTTGACAACATTCTTCAACTAGTGGAACGCAGCCCTACTACTAGCTCTAGAAGAATTGCTGCCCAACTTGGTATTCCACAAACACGAGTGGTACGCACAGTACACGAGCACGGTCTGTGTCCCTGTATCGGCAGAGTGTACAACATCTGCATGAAGAAGATGCTGCCACCCGGCAATAATTCTGTCAATGGATCATTGCCAATGAGCTATTAATTCCATGTATTCTCTTAACTGATCAGTCAACATTTACCCGCAACGGAATCAACAACGCTCACAACTCTCATGTATGAGCAAACGAAAATGTGCACACTACTGTGGAAACGAATCGTCAACGACGTTTCTCAGTCAACGTGTGGTGCGGTATTATTGATGGCCAACCCATCGGTCCAGTTGTTTTAGATAACCGTCTTACTTTCAGCATGACGGAGCACCTACACATTACGTAGGGCCAGTGACAGAGTATCTCAACACAACGTATCCTGGTCGTTGCATCGGTCGCCGTGGAGTCATTGCTTGGCCATCGAGCTCACCAGATCTTACCCCATTAGATTACTGTTTGTGAGTGTGGCTGAAGAGCGACGTCTACAAGCGCAGAGTGGACACGAGAGAGGAACTTCTCGCTCGTATTTTACTTTCTTGTGCCCAGGCAAGGGAATGTAAAACTGAGCTCCGATTGGCGACACAACACCTGTCTACAAGAGCATTGAAGTTGACGGTGGACTGTTTGAACATCTTCCGTGAGGAAACGCACGCAATTAAACAAACCATAACATAACAGAATCTTACCGTCACCTACACCTTTCCCGTTCCTAGCTGTTTTCATTGGTTTACCCGGAGACGGTTAACAAAAGGGCATATGTTCATCAGAAATTTTTTGTTCAGAGTCACCAGTAGTATCATCCGTCAAAGCATGTACCTTTCCTCCTGCCGCACCCGGTGCGCATATATAGGCAGAGTTTAGGTCAGCTGTTGTTTTTGGAGATTCATAATTTGTTCAAATGGCTCTGAGCACTATGAGACTCAACATCTTAGGTCATCAGTCCCCTAGAACTTAGAACTACTTAAACCTAACTAACCTAAGGACATCACACACATCCATGCCCGAGGCAGGATTCGAACCTGTGACCGTAGCGGCCGCGCGGTTCCAGACTTTAGCGCCTATAACCGCGTGGTCACACCGGCCGGATCATAATTTGTATTTGTGTGTTTAAATGCTCCATTAAGGATGTGTACAACGGCGGGGCCCACTAAGTAGAACAAACAAAGAGAATTATGAAGCAGATGAAATGAAATAAAAAAAGCGAAGTTTCTGAGAAGTTGTGCTACAGAAGGATTAGGTGGATGGATAACGTAACAAAAGAGATTCTCTGGAGAATCACCAAGGAAAGGAATATGAGGAAAACATTGACAAGAAGAATTTAACATATCGTAGAGTATCTCACATGGTACTAGAGGGAGCAGTAGTGAGGAAAAACTGTAGAGGAAGACAGAGATAGGAGTATATCAAACCGATAAATGAGATGAAGATGTTGGCACAGCAGGTCGTGGTAGGCTGCATGAAACCATTAAGACTGATGACCACCATACCCTCCTGTCTCCCCCCTCCCCGAATCCCCCCCCCATCACCTAAAAAAAAGGGATGTTTTATACATATAGTTTTTGGGTAATTTTTCCTTAGGTTTTGTGACTCTTATTGTAACAATGCGGACTGATGTAAGGAAACGCACATGCTGAGTATTTACCAGGCTGTTTTGCAACCATATAACATGCCTGAAGTTACATCTCTCATCAATCAAAATCGCCATAATAAAAGTCGGTGCCCGATTTTGTTCTCGTGAGCTGTGTCAAGAATAGCAAAATAAATAGTACAGGATAGGTAATCATAAAGTTAGTTGACAGCACCACATGAAATGCTTACAATAACATGCAGCACCAATGTACACACAAACACAGCGTTGTGATGTTACGGCATACTCTTATTTGACACACTACTACAGTAGCCTTTATGGAAACAATTACGTACTGTTGTAAAATCAACAGGCATTAATTACTACATACATCATTATAAACTACTACAAGAGCGTTTAAGAGGCAATCAAATGAAACCGAAACAGATGTAAAAAAAAGTAAGTAAACTGTTTATTATTTCAAAAGTAATTTCCGAAACTGTGAACACACTTATCCCACGGTGAGACAAGACGTTCAATGCATTCATGGAAAGATGTTTACGATTGCCTACGGAATGGTGATTGAACCCAAGTGTACACCTCTTCGTCCAAAGAAAATATACGCCCACGAATGTCTGTCTCAAGGCTCAAAAAATATGGAAACCGCAGCGAGAAACCGGACTGTTGGATGATGCGCAATGGCTACCGACCGAAACTTCTGGAGCGTAGGCGAAACAACCTTGGAAATATGTGGGCAGCCAACCATTTGCTTCGGACGAAGAGGTGCATGCCTGGGAACAATCATGCCTGACAGGCAAATATTTTTCCATGAAGGCATCGATCGTCTTGTCTCAAAGTGTTAACAGTTATGGTGATTACTTTTCAAATAACAGTTTACGTACTCCTTTGTCTCGTTTTCATTTGACTATCCCTTATACAGTAACGTAACAGAAAGGAAATTGTGGAAATTAACACTGAATTTGTAGAACAAGGCGATGACATCTCTTATTGGGGTAGTGTTGAAGGCGTTAACTGAACTGACAGCGAAATAAATAAACAAAAGAGTAAAAATTGCTTTAAGTGTTGTTTGTAAACTAAAGAGATGTCCCCAAAACTTTTAAATCGTTTTCACATTTAAAGATCATGTATCACTGGTAATAGACATTGATAGGGAGCTTTCCGTTTCAAACTCATTGTATGATCGCTTTTGAAAAACTCTGTTTAGTTTAGGAAAAGCATGCAAGGCCATTTTTACTCTCTTGTTTATTTCTTTTACTGTTCACGCAGTCGTTGCATTTAACAGCCCGCAATTAAAAGAAACCCTATCAACTGATTCTGTGAATTCATCGTTAATTTGCACGATTTTCTTTTCGATGAGCTAATTATACATTATTTTTAATATTAGTACTAACAGTTTTCTAATCTGTTTCCAAACTTCCTATATTAAGCTTTTCCACTGGCTCTTAAGATTAATGTGCACTGGAGCCAAACAGTACAATCTCATCGCTGAAACGAAGGTGGTTCGGTAATGATCCGTTAAAGCGGATTCCTTCATCATTTACACAATTCAAGGATTTGAAAACTTATTGCCGGACTGCCCAGGATAGATGTGGTGAAATGGAATCTCCTAGCCTTTAATTCTACGTTTTCAACTAATGGATACCGTCGCAGTGGAAAAAATATTCCTCGGTATACCAATATAATTTGAATCAACCCCTTATTTTCTATGGCCCGTTGAAAAATTTTGTTGATAACACCGGTTTGTATGATATCACGTGTTTGAGAATAAATATGTATTCGTAAATAACTTTTTATGCTGATTTCAAAACGGTTCTCCGTTTTCTTCTATCGCGTGTGGTTTTTTCATAATGGAATAAAGGTCATTTTATTTTTAGTCATACAAATTTTATTAGGAATGAAAGCTGGCTATACAAAAGTCTTCCCGCACACGTGAGTGCGGTAGCTGGGCAAAGCAAAAGCACAGTATTGTAAAGGTTTGCCCATATTGGAGCATTTGCAGCTCGGGAATGAAAGTATCTTGCATTACTCACCTGCAGGCCATAAAAAATATTGCTTCTACCACTACTTATCAAACTGGAACTGATGAAGCTGTGTGTAAGGTGGACATGTTTTAAGTACACTGGACATGCTTTAAGTACATTTCTACGAAATATTCATCAGTCAAGAAAAACTGAAAGCCGGATATTTATGTTAGTCCTCCAGTTCACAAATTGATGACGGACCACTAATTTGAGAATGCAATAAATATCAGGGAGATAGATGCAAGAGCTGCCTTAAGTTCTGTTATAGAAAACTTTCCAGGGCATTAAAATGTATCAAGATTACAAGAACATCGACAATAGCATGTTCGAAAATTTCAAGAAATAGGGCTATAACGTGGAAGTAGAAGTTCATACTCTCATATCTTCACAATTTCTTTGAAAATCTGAGACATAACAGTGAAAATTAAGGAGGACATTAAGGAGATGGAGAAGAGATACTCGGGAAGATGAAATGAAAGTGTGATGCCCACCTGTTGCTAAGCGTTGAAGGGGGACAGTGAAGATAAGGATTCTGCAAGGGAATCAAAAGTAAGAAAATGTGGATATTAAATGTAACGCAATACTCACGGTGTTGCAATACAATATTTTCTAGCACTTGTAGTCTATGCTTAAATAAATAAAACAATAATCATAAAAAATTATAGGCACTGATCGACCTCTAATTTTCATATTTGTGCTTCGGTTACATAAACCGTCAATTAAAATATAAGCCTTACTTTTTGAAAATTCCTGACCTTATAGAACAAATTGGAAGTAATTTTCAGAATCAGCATTACAAATTTGTTCTCGAACTCCTGCTTTTGAGAAATTATTTGACGAATTTTGTAAAAATACAGGCTTGCGTAATGAGTGAAATGCCTCAATGAAAATAGTCCATTGTGCGACATTCATTTGCAATGGCTGCCTATTCCTTCACCTCATTAGAACCCAACGCTCTTTGTCCGTTGGTGACAATTTTAATGAATATCTTCTACATTATGGAGATAAGGCTGATTGGTCATGAGTCTTTCACGTCTGATGTGTCTCCTTTCTTCTGAAGTAGAACAGTTTTAACATTATTCAATTACTTTCATTATTAATGGAACAATTATTAATTAGCTATGTTTCTGATTAATTTCTTGAACTGTGTTATCTTATAAGGCTACGGAATACTTGTACTATTTTTCATTGTTGTTGAAACTCTCGCCTTCTCCTCAATGGCTGCATCATCACCATTCCAGAGTATTTCGCTAACCGTCTTCATACCTACGGTATGGTTTGTTACTTTTAAAAATATTTGTAATACATTAATTATAGTTTACAAGCTAATATTTGACGAAATTTGAAGAGTGTGCTACTTAATATAACGTTTTCTAACCTGTGCAGATACTGACCTTAGTGTCACACTGATGATATGTTACACGCTTCTGTTTACACGACGTCTGCTGCATGTGTTCTTTTAAGAATGTTTGGTCTTACATTATAATCTTTACAGTTGCTTTTGTGTCGAGCAGGAGGTTGTTGTTACAATTATCCTATCCCAATCCAGTCTACCGATCTGTACACCTGTATGATTATAGTGTTTCATCTAAGTGGATGTCTGTGTGTAATAAAAAGGTAAGGGCGTGTCTTCATTCCTTGTTAGTGGTGTCACGGTGAGAGTAAAATCTGGAATCATTATTCTGGTACTCTGGGCCACAATCTTACTTTGATGTGTGTACTTTTCATACCTTGGTTTATTGCCCATTATCAGTTTGGTAAATAGCCTGGCATTCATACATGAACGACTGCCTCTAAGATGGTTCCATCGTAGGTGAAGTACACTTTCAGAGGATTTGTCAAATCAATCTCACTCTGGCAGCTACCTTTCCTACAACAACTTTTATTCGTCGCTCGGTAAGCATACTCCCAGGTATACATGATGGTTAGAGGCTTGTAAGCTTGTTGCGGGGAAGACAATGCTGAGAAACAATTGTTATGAAACGTTGCGCCATTTCCGAGTTGATTAGCATTGAAGTAAGCCGATCAGGCTTTTGCGCGCGCACTTTCAAGCGGACCGCCAGATAAAATTAGTTTCAGTTGTTCTCATAGTGTAGATGATAGCGCACAAGACTGCTCAGCCTTTGGATCGGGTTGTATCGTTACTACCGTCCCATGTCAAATTTTTGTATAGCCCTCTTATCCGGTTTTAGGCAACCTAACGTCAGACGGGGCGCTTGTATTTGCGCGCACAACGCTCTGACTACTTAACCGAAAACGGCGCAACGTATCGATTTTTTTATTTACAAGTATTTTTTACAACCTACCCTGCAATACCCTTACAAGCTTTTCAGGCTGTTTCTGATCAGCCTGTGTAGCGATCGTGACTTAAACAATAATGGACGTTATTGCTGAGTATTCACGAGCTACACGTTACATTTTTGTGTGCGTTTAGGATCAATTGCTTTTATCAGTATGAAGCGTCGACCCTCAGTAGGTCTTCATTTCGCTTCAGTTGCCTAGCGTTGCGACTTCTCTACATACAACAGCATCATCTCAGAACGGCGTCACTAAACTCCCTCAACATAATTTATTGATATTGGGAACAGTAATGGTCCCCTAACATTTCCACAGTCTTACTTCAAGAATGGATAAGCTTCCTACTGTACCGCGAGACGATTGTTGGAATAAGAAATGGAAAGTTTCTACATGGTGTGGAAGCCGTTGGAGTCGTTGTGAGGTTCCCCAGTGCGTGACGGCAGCTCCTGGGAAATGCGGACAGTAGCACAAGCCGGCCGTCGATCAAGGCCAGTCGCGGTGGAAACGCCCTACAGATGGGAGAGAGAGAGAGAGAGAGAGAGAGAGAGAGAGACAGAGAGAGAGAGAGCGCAGCTGTTTGCTGCCGGCAAGCCGCGTCCACATCCCGATACGTTTCGGCGCTGTCCTTAACATCGTACGAGATGGAATTATCTGTGACAGGGTGGAATAGACACTGTGCCAAATTAACCTCACCTCTTTCTTCTCTGATGGAAGCTACAGGGGGCGCAAAATATGTAAACACTGAAAACACAATAAATTATCATGTCTAATACTGTACAGGAAAACTGTAGGCATTCAGATCAGCTTCTAGCCGTCGCGGAATGGATGAGTAAAGGAACTGTACGGTCACGGGATTCTTATACCATTCTTCCTGCAAAGTAGTAACAAGTGGAGGTAAGAATGGTAGAGGTTGACAGTGATCAGCTGTATGAACGGGGGCCCTGTCCTCCTGGAGGCGGGGTCAAGGATTTTCTCTGCCTCGTGATGACTGGGTGTTGTGTGATGTCCTTAGGTTAGTTAGGTTTAAGTAGTTCTAAATTCTAGGGGACTGATGACCACAGCAGTTAAGTCCCATAGTGCTCAGAGCCATTTGAACCATTTGTCCTCCTGGAAAACATTATCACCAACAGGAAGCAAATATTGTAACATGGGATGGACCTGATCAGCCAAAATGGTCGTATAGTACTTGGCAGTAAAGCGACTTTGCAGAGTAACCACGGGGCTGACGGAATCCCACGATATGGCTGCCCCAAATCATCACTGAACCCTCGTCATTATTCAGTAGTGGAACGAAAACTCGATGAGAAGATGGAAATAGTGTTAAACAAGACTCATCAGAACAAACGACATCTTCGATTAGTCCACAGTCCAGATTTTGTGGTTTTGGCACGACGTTTTCCTGTCACAGATACTAATTTTTATGGGAATTTGGAATTACTGACCGCTCTACAATTCCCAGCTTATGGATCTGCCTTCGCCTTCTTTTGGTGTTGACAGGATTCGCGAGTTCGACACTCCGTTCTGAAGCAACTCGCGGAGCTGTCGTCCTTTTATTTTTCGTCACAGTCCATTTCAATGACCGTCTACAACGATCACTCAACACACAGTAGGTAGTATGTAGAGATGAAGGTGACAGCGAGGGAGTTTTGTTGGTGTGCCCGTGGACTTTGAAATAGATGGAGAGCGATTGTCATGAATTTTTGTATCTTCAGCAGTGGAACGTGGGCAGAGAAAATTGTTGGGGCGAATGGGGCTATTAATGGGACAGATTGGGACAGTGAGTTCTGTTCTGACAGATGGTGGGTTGACTTTGCATTTCGCAGAACAGGTGGGGTTAGATTCGTTGCAGGTATTGGAGATAGCAGGAGAGGTAAGGTTTGGTCACTGTTTAAGAAAATGGAGGCTTTGACATGTGTACAGGTGGTAGGTTCTTGCAATCTGCAGCAAGATAATCATTGCATTAGAGACTTTTTCGCAGCAGCAGGACTGAGGATGGGATTTGGAAGGTTCGATCTCCTGGCGGCGGTGGTACATCTGGGCTCCCTCTTCAAGGACAAGATCTATGGTGGAGGCAAGTTTAGATAAAACACGAACAAGGCGAGAGGCACCAAGGTTCATTATTCATTATAAAGGCTTTTCAGACCTCTAAATCCAGGTTTTTGTTTAGTTCAGATGCCACTTCCTCAAACATGACCTCGATGTTCACCAAGGTGATCACCACAGTGAGGGTGGGAGGTCGGCAGAGAGATTGGGGTTGTTTGGCCAAGGATGTCGTGGTGAGGTGTCGTAAGGAGGCTTTGGGACCAAAGGTAACATGAGGAATTTTGGAATTTTGAATTGTCTAGGCTTAAGGCCTAGACAATTTTTTTCAAAAAATGGTTCAAACAGCTCTGAGCACCATGGGACTCAACATCTGTGGTCATCAGTCCCCTAGAACTTAGAACTACTTAAACCTAACTAACCTAAGGACATCACACACATCCACGCCCGAGGCAGGATTCGAACCGGCGACAGTAGCGGCCGCGGGGTTCCAGATTGAAGCGCCTAGAACCACTCGGCCACTCCGGCCGGCTATTTGGGTTCAGGGACTTTATTAATAGGGAGTCCTTTTCTGCGATAATTTGTTGGATTTGGGTGTTTGGAAGCTGTTTCTTGAATTCGAGGGTGAAGGATTCGTGTTTGAGGAATTTTCGCTGAGTGTTGATGAGGATAAACAGGTGAAGGTCAGGGAAAGATGTTGGAGGGGGAGAGGTTGTGTTCATGTGCTGAGTGTCGTCAGCTTCAGTTTTCGGTTGCTTATGTATGGGAGAGGGAGAGGTGTTGGTTTTTTTCTTTTACAGCTGTTGGAGTGATGGTTGTGGGGTGGGGTGGCGGAATATGACTTTGTTACGGGTTACCTGAGCATTGTGCAAGTCCTTCAGCACTGCCTATGTCGGTTGATGTGGTGAGATTCGTGGAAGGGTTGACTGAAACATCATCTGTTGCTACTTTTTCCCGGTGCTGTGAAATGTGCAAGAGTGGTACATGTGGTGTCTTGTGGGTTGGGGCTTAGAGAAAAAAGGTATGGAGATGTAGGAAGGGAGAGAGATTCATGTGCTGCTGTTGTGGTTTGAGAGGATATTGTAGGTAGGGGAGGACGGGCGTAGAGGAGTGGGTGGGATGACAAGCTCCATGTGGTGACAACGGGAGCAAGAGATGGGAAGATTTAGATGATAGACGTTGTGGGATGGTACATGATGGCAGACGGTCTAAGTGGCACTGAGGACGACGATGACTTGTGGTGGAGTCACGGACGCTGAATAGGTGGCTAATGGTGAAATATTTCCCATGTGACACAGAATACAGCAGCACCGTATGAGCTGATGTGGTGGTGACGGCAAATAGATGAGAATGACGGCGGCACGAAGACGGTGGTGGCGAGAAAACAGCGGCGGCGAGACGAAAGTGGCGAGACAAAGGCGGCGAGAGGGCGGTTGGTGGGTGATGCACCGTTGACGTCGCCGACGGTGGTGACGCCGGCTGCGGAGACGGCGACAATGACGATGATCCAAAAAGTGAGGTGACTATGAACACACGTGACAAACAATACACACGACCAGGTACTGGTGAAATGAAAGGGTACTACCCTTACCAGTCATTAAGGTAGATGATGGCAAACGGTTATATAGCACTAGAGAGTACCCTGGCCCATCTACTCAAAAAACTAGCGGAAGACAGTATTCTGCCAAGCTTCTCTATGTAGTGAGGCTTGATAGCTGTCAAATGAGCACAAAATTTGTGGTCGCAAAATTATTTTGTTCTTCCTGTACATATTGGCATTATCTGTGATAGTAAAGTTATTAATGTCAATTCAGGTCATTATATATTTACTTGAGTTATTAATATACCTTTTACAGGAAATTTTATTGTATGTAATTTCATTCAAGAAACAAAGACAAACAGATAATTGCAGCGTCCAAGAAGAAATCTTGGGAAGACTTTGGAAACCGGTTGGAGACTATGGGTCAAGCTGCTGGAAAACCATTCTGGAGTGTAATTAGCAGTCTTCGAAACGGAGGTAAGAAGGAAATGACAAGTATTTTGGACAGGTCAGGAAAACTGCTGGTGAATCCTGTGGATGCCTTGGGCAGATGGAGGGAATATTTTGAAGAGTTGCTCAATGTAGGTGAAAATGCGATCAGTAATGTTTCAGATTTCGAGGTAGAATGGGATAGGAATGATGATGGAAATAGGATCACATTTGAGGAAGTGGAGAAAATGATCAATAGATTGCACTGCAATAAAGCAGCTGGGGTGGATGAAATTAAGTCGGAACTCATCAAATACAGTGGGATGTCAGGTCTTAAATGGCTACACAGGATAATTGAAATGGCCTGTGAGTCGGGACAGGTTCCATCAGACTGGACAAAAGCAGTAATCACACCAATCTTTAAACATGGAAACAGAAAAGATTGTAACAACTACAGAGGCATCTCTTTAATCAGCGTTGTGGGTAAAATCTTCTCAGGTATTGTTGAAAGGAAAGTGCGAGTGTTAGTCGAGGACCAATTGGATGAAAATCAGTGTGGGTTTAGGCCTCTTGGAGGTTGTCAGGACCAGATCTTTAGCTTATGGCAAATAATGGAGAAGTGTTATGAGTGGAATAGGGAATTGTATCTATGCTTTATAGATCTAGAAAAGGCATATGACCGGGTTCCTAGGAGGAAGTTATTGTCTGTTCTACGAGATTATGGAATAGGAGGTAAACTTTTGCAAGCAATTAAAGGTCTTTACATGGATAGTCAGGCAGCAGTTAGAGTTGACGGTAAATTGAGTTCATGGTTCAGAGTAGTTTCAGGGGTAAGACAAGGCTGCAACCTGTCTCCACTGTTGTTCATATTATTTATGGATCATATGTTGAAAACAATAGACTGGCTGGGTGAGATTAAGATATGTGAACACAAAATAAGTAGTGTTGCATATGCAGATGACTTAGTTGTGATGGCAGATTCGATTGAAAGTTTGCAAAGTAATATTTCAGAGCTAGATCAGAAATTTAAGGACTATGGTATGAAGATTAGCATCTCCAAAACGAAAGTAATGACAGTGGGAAAGAAATATAAACCGGTTGAGTGTCAAATAGGAGGAACAAAGTTAGAACAGGTGGACGGTTTCAATTACTCAGGATGCATATTCTCACAGGATGGCAACATAGTGAAAGAACTGGAAGCGAGGTGTAGCAAAGCTAATGCAGTGAGCGCTCACCTACGATCTACTCGCTTCTGCAAGAAGGAAGTCAGTACCAAGACTAAGTTATCTGTGCACCGTTCAATCTTTCGACCAACTTTGTTGTATGGGAGCGAAAGCTGGGTGGATTCAGGTTACCTTATCAACAAGGTTGAGGTTACGGATATGAAAGTAGCTAGGATGATTGCAGGTACTAGTAGATGGGAACAATGGCAGGAGGGTGTCCACAATGAGGAAATCAAAGAAAAACTGGGAATGAACTCTATAGATGTAGCAGTCAGGGCGAACGGGCTTAGATGGTGGGGTCATGTTACACGCATGGGAGAAGGTGGTGGTGGTGGTTAGTGTTGAACGTCCCGTCGACAACGAGGTCATTAGAGACGGAGCGCAAGCTCGGGTTAGGGAAGGATTGGGAAGGAATTTGGCCGTGCCCTTTCAAAGGAACCATCCCGGCATTTGCCTGAAACGATTTAGGGAAATCACGGAAAACCTAAATCACGATGGCCGGAGGCGGGATTGAACCGTCGTCCTCCCGAATGCGAGTCCAGTGTGCTAACCACTGCGCCACCTCGCTCGGTGCGCATGGGAGAAGCAAGGTTACCCAAGAGACTCATGGGTTCAGCAGTAGAGGGTAGGAGGAGTCAGGGCAGACCGAGGAGAAGGTACTTGGATTCGGTTAAGAATGATTTTGAAGTAATAGGCTTAACATCAGAAGAGGCTCCAATGTTAGCAGTAAATAGGGGATGATGGAGGAATTTTATAAGGGGGGCTATGCTACAGACTGAACGCTGAAAGGCATAATCAGTCTTAAATGATGATGATGATGATGATGATTTCATTCAACAACTATGACACAGGAGTTCACGTGACTTACCACGCAGAGTGTTAGCATGTAGTTTTTGGTATTTTATTCAGTACATTGTAAAATAAAATTAACAATAAAACTACCTATTGTGATTTGATTGCACCGAACTATAACTATGATTATAAATTTTAAAAAAAGTTTCAAGTAAGTTTTAGCATTAATTTTAAGTCACATGTTCCACATAAGTCAGTGGGTTGTTTCACTAGTTCATTATATCGTTCTTACTTTATCTTGTGATCCCATGAGACACATCCCTATACTTATTCCTCTTAGCAACTTTAACTCTTCCCCACCTACTGCATCCCACGCCACATCAGAGCTCGTCTCTTGTTTTCGCTCTGCGTTCATTCCCATCCCTTTCCTCTACATAACACTGCGCTAACCCCCCCCCCCCCCCCCACTCCTCCTCAGCCTCTGTCATTCCCACCTTCACCTTCTGCCTTCCCGCTATACAGCCCAACACTTCCCTTCAACTCCTACATAGAAGACCCTATCTTTCCCTGTCACACCCGTCGACTCTTTGGAACATATTCTCTCCTTCTGAAATCCCTCTGGCACACTGTGTGTCTTTCTAATTTTATATGAAAGTGCAATGCTTTTTATTAGAAGAATTCCACCTTTCTGCGATGTATATAAATTATAAATTTATGTTTTAACTGGAAAAAAGGAAACAGTCCCGATTTTTATATAGACACCGACAAAGTGCAGCCTGTGTATTGTTTTTTTTTTAAAAAAAAAACGTGTTATGCTTCTCCTTTAATAACATTTCTTCTTACCTTTGTCATCTCTTAGCTGAAGAGCGAAAATATTGATTGGTACCGCTGACAGCCCCCCCCCCCCCCCCGTCCACCAATACAGGGTGAGGGTGAGGGGGATGAAATAAAAACAAAGGAAAAGAAAACTCTGATCATCTTTATGCAAAACCGCCATCTTACTATACATGTTATTTGTCCGCTTTTACTTAAGTAAAGAGAAATGTTTAAACTGCTAGTCATACACTGATGTCACTGTTATAAAAGGCGTTGGTTATCCTCTACGATGTATACTGCGGCTGGTTATATAGTCCTGTAAGCAGCAGCCTCACTTTGAATTAGACTATGAACATGCTAAGGCCGTGTAATAATATGGGCATTTACAAGCCTATTGAGTCTATATTACTCACTTCGTAATGTATGTTGTTACCGAGCGAGGTGGCGCAGTGGGTAGCACGCTAGACTCGCGCTGTGGATGACGATAGTTCAAACCCGCGCCCGGCCATCCTGATTTAGGTTTTCCGCGATTTCCCTAAATCCCTTCAGGAAAATTCCGTGATAGTTCCTTTGAAAGGGCATGGATTTCCTTCCCCATCCTCTAATGACTCGTTATCGAGGGGACGTTAAACACTACCCTCCTCCTCCTTCAGTATGTTATTCGCTATGGGGTCTCCAATTCTGTATGACTGCGATACAGGGTTCGTTTTATGCCATTCAGTGTCAGATTCCTTTGTATTTCTCGCATTTTCTAGTGCTAGTGATAGCTATAGCGTTGCTGACTTCTATTCTGTTTGAATTCGCATCAACTGCTGCCACACGATGCGGGAAGTGGTGCACCTAGCTGAATACAATTTCTTTTCGGGCTGCTCATCTTCTTAGCAGACATCTGAAACGAGTAGATCTGACTCCAGGTTCTGTAAGAGTTAACAGATGAGGATACGGAAGATGCTGCGCGTCCAGATCAACCGCTAAATACGAACCCTCAACAATAACGAGCGAAGAGGGGCAGAAGAGGCAACCATTAAACGAGGTAACAGTATTGTTGCAGAGTATTGTGCAGCAACAACAACAAGAATACGATTCAGTCAGTGCCTTCGGGAAGTTCGCTGTCAGCAAGTTAAGGTAGCTGCTGTCCTATGAAACGGTATTTCTTGTTTTTTTCCGTTTCAACAAAAGAGAAGAAGAAGAAAAAAAAAAGACACTCTCTTTGAGGCAGAGAGCCATTTGTACTTGGAGGAGTCAGCAGTTAACTCTGTGAGTTGGCTCCCAACTCCCCTTACTTAAATATTTCAAATAAAACTCTACCAGAATGAAGTTTGAAAGTGTCCCATATTCTTTCTGGGGACGGCGCAACAGAGGATGTGCGCCGATGGAATTTTAGAAAATATAAATTGCATATAGCGATTTGATGTCGGCTCTATGGCGTATGGTTGCTTTAAAGATATCTCTGACTTCTTCTCCGAATGACTGTAGGCTCTGGCCGTACGATAAGGAAAAATGAACATTTTAAATTACTAATAAAAACACGCCAATGGCAGAACGGTGGCACATCAAAGTGTTGCGTCTTCTCCGGGAGAAAATCTGAAAAAAAAACCTTTAACACGATAAATATTGGCATAAAAATGTAGTATGGTGGATGAATAAAGGCATAACACGTTAGTGAGTCAAAATTAGTTACTTGCATTAGAAATCATTTATACCTACAGTCCACGGTACCTATATTCTGACGGCTGGAAGAAGAAGGAAAAATATGGACAGCCAGGCTTCTTCTATCTGCTCTCTAAAGAGTTTGAAGGCCGCACCTTCCTTTATTACACATGACATTTGGATCAATACATGAAAAATTTATACAGATGCAAAAACTAATTTTTTGAAAGGGGTATTACAATGTGGACTACTCTGTCACATTCGCTGGAGTCGCCATTGACTTTAAAGTGGAAAATGTGCTGTTTTTTGAAAATGATGATGATTTGATGTAATTTTTATCTATTATCAATAAAATATGAACTTTACATAATCTTTAACTCCTTCAACAACGCTTCACAAAATACAGGAACTGCTTGAAATACGGCTGGCTTCGGAAATGTGTAATAAATATACAAGGGTTTGACAGAAATCTCCAAAAAACCGAAGTGTAACAGCAAGTCTTTGCTTCACAGTAATTGCTCTTCTGAAATACGTGTCTTTTTGGCCCTATCACAACCATTAAATTTACAAAATTCGCGTCGTGGTGAAGTTACGAAAACCAGAAAACCCTCTTAGAAACCCAAATCGCGTAGCGTACCATTCCTGTGAGTTTCTGTCCGCCAACAACGATTACATCTTTTTCTTCGTCTGCTTATATACTCGAGTATTAATAGTGCAGCACCACGTAACATTAATTTATCCTCTTCACCTGTCATAACGTAGTGTAAACTGTTTGCTGAGAGTTCAGCGTAGCAGACGAAGCAAGTACGTATACTGATCAGCCAGAACATAATAACCACCTACCAAATAGGCGGTATGTCCACTTTTCGCACGGATAACTGCGGCGACGCGTTGTGGAATGGGAGCAATGGGGCCTTGATAGGTCGCTGGACGGAGGTGGGACCACTTCTGCACACACAAGCCACCTAATTCCCGTACATTCTGCGGAGGGAAGCGATGGACTCTGACGCTACGTTCAATCACATCCCAAATGTGTTCGATCGGGTTCTGATCTGGCGAGTTGGTGGCTCACTACATCAGCTGGAACTCGCCACTGTGTTCCTCAAACGACTCCAGCACTCCTGGTCTTGTGACATGGTGCATTATGTTGTTGAAAAATGCTGATGCGTTCGGGAAAAATGATCGCAGTGAAGGCATGTACGTGGCCTGCCACCAGTGTACGATCATGAATGTTCCCCAGAACATAATGGAGCCGCCACCAGCTTTTCACCGTCCCGGAGTACAGGTGTCAAGGAGCTGTTCCTCTGCAAGACGGCGGATCCGGGCCCTCCCATCGGCATGATGAAGAAGGTATCGGGATCCATCAGACCATGCAACGCTGTGCCTCTGCGCCAACGTTCAGTACCGATGGTCACGTGCCCATTCATCTACATCTACATCTACATCCATACTCCGCAAACCACCTGACGATGCGTGGCGGAGGGTACTTTGAGTACCTCTATCGGTTCTCCCTTCTGTTCCAGTCTCGTACTGTTCGCGGAAAGAAAGATTGTCGGTATGCCTCTGTGTGAGCTCTAATCTGTCTGATTTTATCCTCATGGTCTCTTCGCAAAATATACGTAGGAGGGAGCAATATACTGCTTGACTCCTCGGCGAAGGTATGTTCTCGAAACATCAACAAAAGCCTGTACCGAGCTACTGAGCGTCTCTCCTGCAGAGTCTTCCACTGGAGTTTATCTATCATCTCCGTAACGCTTTCGCGATTACTAAATGATCCTCTAACGAAGCACGCTGCTCTCCGTTGGATCTTCTCTATCTCTACTATCAACCCTATCTGGTACTGATCCCGCACTGGTGAGCAATATTCAAGCAGTGGGCGAACAAGCGTACTGTAACGTACTTTCTTTGTTTTCGGATTGCATTTCCTTAGGATTCTTCCAATGAATCTCAGTCTGGCATCTGCTTTACCGACGAACAACTTTATATGATCATTCCTTTTTAAATCACTCCTAATGCCTACTCCCAGATAATTTATGGAATCAACTGTTTCCAGTTGCTGATCTGCTATATTGTAGCTAAATGATAAAGGATCTTTCTTTCTATGTATTCGTAGCACGTTACACTTGTCTACATTGAGATTCAATTGCCACCGTGCGTAAATTAGTTGCAGATCCTCCTGCATTTCAGTATAATTTTCAATTGTTACAACCTCTCGATATACTACGGCATCATCCACAAAAAGCCTCAGTGAACTTCCGATGTTATGCACAAGGTGATTTATGTATATTGTGAATAGCAACGGTCCTACGACACTCCCCTGCGGCACACCTGAAATCAGTCTTACTTCGGAAGACTTCTCTCCATTGAGAATGACATACTGCGTTCTGTTATCGAGAAACTATTCAATCCAATAACACAATTGGTCTGATAGTCTATATGCTCTTACTTTGTTCATTAAACGACTGTGGGGAACTGTATCGAACGCCTTGCGGAAGTCAAGAAACACGGTATCTACCTGGTAACGCGTGTCTATGGCTCTCTGAGTCTCGCGGGCGAATAGCGCGAGCTGGGTTTCACACGATCCTCTTTTTGGAAACCCATGCTGATCCCTACAAAGTAGATTTCTAGTCTCCAGAAAAGTCATTATACTTGAACATAATACGTGATCCAAAATTATACAACTGATCGACGTTAGAGATATAGGTCTATAGTTCTGCAACCATTTCGGTTGCAATTGCCGATATTGTACTGTTAACACCGACACATGCATAGGTCGTCGGCGACGGAAGCCCATCGTTAGGAGTATTCTGTGCTCTGTGTGTTCAGGCACACTTATACTCTACCCTGGATTAAAGTCTGTTGATAGTTCCGCCTCATTTCGCCGCTTGTCCTGTTTTACCAGTCTGCTTAGCCTACGACGTCCAACATCTATAATGAATGGTGGCCGCCGAACACCACAACGTCTGGATGTGGTTTCACTTTGGTTACTCCACATGTTGAAGTCACTCGCCACAACACTCCTCGAACATCCGACAACGCTTGTGCAGAGCCTCCGGCCACCACAATCAGGGCCATTGTCAAAGTCAGATGGATCGCGCGCAGTAAGCTCACGGATACTACATGCACCGTGCGTGCGTGTGGCTAGGAGTCATTACTCGCCAGGAGATGCTGCTATCTCCTTGCCGGGTTTATATTGATATTAGTTGGCGACTGTTCAATACATATAGAAACAAATATGTCGCCTGTGTAGACGGTGTAAGAGGTCCATGATTAAGGAATTTGTTTCTGGCGCACTCGAGCAGATGTAATTTCGATGGATTGCTCACGCGCTGCCTGCGATATGTAAGCTATAAGAGAATCTCAGACCAGAGAGGAGTGTTGACTGCAGTAGGAACTGTGTAGCAGTTGTAGTAGTAGTAGCGAGCAGTCTGGTGTATCGTATTGGCTGGGCCGGTCGTGTGGAGCGATGGCGGTGCCCGACCGATATAATATAGGGTAAAAGCAGCCTCGCGCATGTGTAGTATTGTTATATCAAGTCCCATGTAAATGTTTAAAATAAAATCTCTTAGTAATAATCTTTTTTATAAAAATTAACTTTTGACAATCATTTTATAAAAATTAACTTTTGACAATCATTCATCTCAATTTAAAGAATTTACTAATTTCTCCAAACATGGTCATCCCGATTATTGTAAAAAAAAAAAGTTGTTTCCTTTTATACGTGACAAATCTGTCGGCCAGCATTGCACTGGGCTGTGCCAGAAAAATTTATTATAAGAGCAGATATATGTGTGTTATCCGGCGACTTCATTGAAGTAAGAATTTTCAGTTTATTCAGTATGATCTTTCAGGGCCATGACGCAGCACTGCTCACGGCCAAAATTTACCAGTTTAAATTCACAGTCAATTATTGAAAGGACATTTTTTTATTAGGAGATTAGTTACATTTTATTGTTCCAAGGTTACGGAATTTATCTGTTGGGAGGTTACACTTGGCGACAACCGGCCAGGATCGTAATTTCTTTGTGAATTTATGAGAAGTAGTCATATATCTGCTCTTATTTACTTAATGTTAAATGTAGTTTGCGTCTGGCGCGACGCATTTACTAACTTGTCACTCTTTCTTTCACAGACCATCGGCAATTTATTGCTCTTTGTTATTATTGTATTTGTTCAATTTTTGCTTTGTCTTTGTTTGATTTTGTGCTTACCTTTGACTTGTGAAAATGCCGCGAAAAACTGCTAACAGTACATTGCGATGTACAATGAGCGAAAAAGCCGACTTGAATAATTTGACTGATAATACTAGGGACACTCAGTGTCATAATGATAATCCTCTAATTACAGATAATCAGTGTGTACCGACCACTAGTAATGATTTTAATCCAAATGATGAACAAATAAATTCAATTATGTCCACTGTAAATTTAACGACAATTGATAACGCGGCACGTTTCGTTACAATGAACGCTGTCCAGTTTGACACACATGATTGGAAAAATTTACACAGTGAACAGACAAATGTTTCTAACGAAGGTAACAATGTACTCAAAATAAGTCAGATTTATTTGATTCCGGTGTAGTGACCAACAGTGCACATCCAATTGGCAAACCTTTTCAAGAATCAGAGAATGACCAAATGGTTACACAAAACGTGACAAATGCAGATACACCATCACACAGCACAGAGAATAGAGTAGGTAATGTTGGGATGGATAAAGTAATGGCATTATTGCTACAACTTAATGAATCGAGCAAACAGCTTAATGAAAATCTCAAACAACAACTTAATGAAAATCTCAAACAGTCGAATGAAAAACAAGATTACAACGGGAACAAGAACAACGACCACAGTAGTAACCATATTACATACTTTTGGTGAAGCAATGTTACAGAGAATATTAGGGACAGAAACGTATGCTTCAGTTCAGTATAAATGTGGCTCGTCATAAACATGTAGTTAAAGGTGCCGTCAGCCCAGGATGTGGTAAATATCTGTGCAATCGAGGTAAAAAAATCAAACGAAATGGCACTTAGAAGTACCAATAAGCAATATACACTGAAGCGCCAAGGCAACTGGTATAGGCATGCCTATCAAAAACAGAGATATGTAAACACGCAGGATACAGCGTTGCGGTCGGCGACGCGTATATAAGACAACAAGTGTCTCGCGCATTCCCAAGGATGGACGATGTGCAGGAAATCCTCAAGTACACTGCCTCGTCACTGAAGAGCGGGTCGTACCCCTACTCAGATCTCCCATACCCCTACACCCCACCCGGCCAGCCTAAGCCTCCCCTCCCCCATCAACCGCTCGACCTACGGACATATAGATGGCATACTATACTAGCGGAAGCAGCCACGGACAAAGAGTTAGCCATCATTAACTCTTACCCAATATTCACGCCCTCCCAATGGGACAACCTGGTCGACGTCATAGAATCGTGGGTGTGGGAAGAGTACCGGTCGGATAGGAGAGAGAGAAGGAAGAAGCTTCCCGATGACATATTTGTCAGGAAAAAATTGAAATCACAGGGCCAAGTTCAGAAATGAACACACACTAGGCAACCATCAGGCGTAGCGGTGACTCACGATAACCACCGGTCAGTCACTTAGGCCTTTCGTTTTCCCTTTCTCTCACTGTCCTTTAATCTATCTTTTTCTATATATATATATATATATATATATATATATATATATATATATATATATATATAAATCCAGCACAAAAGTCAATCAAGTAACAAAAACACCCACCATGACATCCCACATTTTCACCCCATCATCTAAGAAGGAGAAGCGCACAAAGCGCTAGAACTTCGCCCCCAGCTGAGGATTCAGTCCTCGGTCATGTGCGTCTGCGTCTGCGCAGTTGTTAGATCGGTTACTGCTGCTACAATGGTAGGTTATCAAGAGTTAGGTGAATATGAACGTGGTGTTATTGTCGGCGCACGAGCGATAGGACATAGCATCTTCGAGGTAATGATGAAGTGGGGATTTTCCCGCACGACCATTTAACGAGTGTACCGCGATCAGGAATCTGGTTCCAGGAACACTCTTCCGATTTAAACGCTGCCGCTGGCCACCAAATTCCCCAGACATGAACTTTATTGAACATGTCTGGGATGCCTTGCCACGTGCTGTTGAGAACAGATCTCCACCCCTCATACTGTTACGCATTTATGGACAGCCCTGCAGGATTCATAGTGTCAGTTCCCTCCAGCACTACTTCAAACATTAGTCGAGTCCATCTCACGTCGTGTTGCGGCTCGTGTGGGCCCTAAACTATACTAGAGAGGTGTGACTAAGGCCTCCCGTCGGGTAGACCCTTCGCCGAGTACAAATCTTTCGATTTTACGCCACTTCGGCGACTTGCACGTCGATGGGGATGAAATAATGATGATTAGGACAACACAACACCCAGTCCCTGAGAGCAGAAAATCTCCAACCCAGCCGAGAATCGAGCCCGGGCCCTTAGGATTGACATTCTGTCGCGCTCACCACTCAGCTACCGGGGGCGTACATTAGACAGGTGCACCAGTTTTTTGGATCTGCAGCCGGCCGAAGTGGCCGTGCGGTTAAAGGCGCTGCAGTCTGGAACCGCAAGACCGCTACGGTCGCAGGTTCGAATCCTGCCTCGGGCATGGATGTTTGTGATGTCCTTAGGTTAGTTAGGTTTAACTAGTTCTAAGTTCTAGGGGACTAATGACCTCAGCAGTTGAGTCCCATAGTGCTCAGAGCCATTTGAACCATTTGGATCTGCAGTGTATACAGGGTGTCCCATTTCTCTTGACCACCCTAGATACACTACTGGCCATTAAAATTGCTACACCACGAAGATGACGTGCTACAGACGCGAAATTTAACCGACAGAAAGAAGATGCTGTGATATGCAAATGATTAGCTTTTCAGAGCATTCACACAAGGTTGGCGCCGGTGGCGACACCTACAACGTGCTGACACGAGGAAAGTTTCCAACCGCTTTCTCATGTAAAATCAGCAGTTGACCGGCGTTGCCTGGTGAAATGTTCTTGTGATTCCTCGTGTAAGGAGCATATATGCGTACCATCACGTTTCCGACTTTGATAACGGACGGATTGTAGCCTATCGCGATTGCGGTTTATCGTATCGCGACATTGCTGCTGGCGTTGGTCGAGATCCAATGACTGTTAGCAGAATATGGAATCGGTGGGTTCCGGAGGGTAATACGGAACGCGGTGCAGGATCCCAACGGCCTCGTATCACTAGCAATCGAGAAGACAGGCATCTTATCCGCATGGCTGTAACGGATCGTGCAGCCACGTCTCGATTCCTGAGTCAACAGATGGGAACGTTTGCAAGACAACAACCATCTGCACTAACAGTTCGACGACGTTTGCAGCAGCATGGACTAACAGCTGGGGCACCATGGCTGCGGTTACCCTTGAGGCTGCATCACAGACAGGAGCGCCTGCGATGGTGTACTCAACGACTAACCTGGGTGCACGAATGGCAAAACGTCATTTTTTCGTATGAATCTAGGTTCTGTTTACAGCATCATGATGGTCGCATCCGTGTTTGGCGACATCGCTGTGAACACGCATTGGAAGCGTGTATTGGTCATCGCCATACTGGCGTATCACCCGGCGTGATGGTATGGGGTGCCATTGGTTACACGTCTCAGTCACCTCTCGTTCGCATTGACGGCACTTTGAACAGTGGACGTTACATTTCAGATTTGTTACGACCCGTGGCTCTACCCTTCATTCGATCCCTCCGAAACCCTACATTTCAG
This sequence comes from Schistocerca piceifrons, assembly GCF_021461385.2. NCBI lineage: Eukaryota > Metazoa > Arthropoda > Insecta > Orthoptera > Acrididae > Schistocerca > Schistocerca piceifrons. The sequence continues at coordinate 392,151,472 of NC_060143.1, read as the reverse complement.
CAGGATAATGCACGACCGCAAGTTGCAGGTCCTGTACGGGTCTTTCTGGATACAGAAAAAGTTCGACTGCTGCCCTGACCAGCACATTCTCCAGATCTCTCACCAATTGAAAACGTCTCGGCAATGGTGGCCGAGTAACTGGCTCTTGATGAACTGTGGTCTCGTGTTGAAACTGCATGGGCAGCTGTACCTGTACACGCCATCCAAGCACTGTTTGACTCAATGCCCAGGCGTATCAAAGCCGTTATTACGGCCAGAGGTGGTTGTTCTCGGTACTGATTTCTAAGGATCTATGCACCCAAATTGCGTGAAAATGTAAAGACATGTCAACTCTAGTATAATATATTTGTCCAATGAATACCCGTTTATCATCCGCATTTCTTCTTGGTGTAGCAATGTTAATGGCCAGTAGTGTAACTGTTTGTCCAGATGCAAATTACAAAATGTTTCAATCAAATGTTCTTTAGACGTCAGGGGAACATCAATAAGCATGATTGCCTTCTTTGTAGCTTTGTTTTTTTACAAGGATACGAACACGGTATGACTTTTTTAAATGGCACATTTTTTACTCGGTAATTCATTTCCTCTCCTAAAGACCTATTCAAAAATGTATCATAGTGTACCATTCAATGAAACACAACGTTATTAATTACACAACACAACACTGACTTTGAGCCGGGGATCACAAACTCGTCCACTTGCTGGAGTTGTCAGAAAACAAATGAAAACCAAGTAAAGTCATAACACAGAATTGACTTTGACTCTCCTGTATCATTGACCAGGAGTAGAACATTCAAAGGTGCTCAAAGAGGTTACCATGGACACCGATACTCTGGTGCACTCGTTGAATGAAAGAATTATTTACTGCTTCCAGTGCTGCCTGCTGAAGAGAATTACAAGCAAGCACGATACATACCTGCATGTCCTATTGAGCTGTTGGAATATCGCGGTAGACAACGTCTTTAATGCATCCCCAAAGAAAAAAGTCCAGATATTTAAATCAGGAGACCTAGCAGGCCAAGTAACTGGTCCTCCACGACCAATCCATTTGGCTGGATACCTTCGGTCCGGAACACGACGTGCACACAAGGCATTATGTGCTGGACATCCATCGTTTTGATACCACATAAGCATTCTGGTTCTTAGCGGCTCTTCATCCAGAAGAGGAGGAAGAATTGGTCTGAGGAAGTTGGCATACGCGGTGCCGTTTAGACTACCATTGATGAAATAAGGGCCAATAATTGTAGTATCAAGCATCCCACACCAGGCGTTAACTCTCCATTGACGCCGATGTTCCACCTGTCTACGCCTTCGTGGGTTGTCACTGGACCAATAATCTATGTTCCTTGTGTTTACCTGTCCCTTGTTTGAGAAGGAACATTCGTCGGTAGGTAGAACATCGGAGAAGACGTTCGGGTTGGTGAGGATTTGCTGCTATGCCCACTGACAGAACTGTACAAGATTCTGGAAAACATTCCCATGCAATTCTTGATGTAGGTGTACATGGTAAGGATAGAACCGCTGACGTGTAAGAATACGATGTACACTGGTTTTAGGAATGCCAATCTCATGTTCAAGGTGCCGTGTGCTCACATGTGGATTCATAGCAACGGAAGCGAGAACAGTAACTTCGGCAGCTTCGTCTGCACGATTGCTACGACGATTGCGTTGTCGTGTGTTGAAACTTCTCGATTCCTGAAGCGTCGCAACAAGAAGAGAAAACATCCGTCGGGAAGGTGGGTTCTTGTCAGGATATCGCTCTCTGTACAGTTCCGGTGCCTGCGTAGCATTTCGCCTACCTTCAACAACAACTATGTTGTTGTTGTTGTTTTGGGGAAGGAGACCAGACAGCGAGGTCATCGGTCTCATCGGATTAGGGAAGGACGGGGAAGGAAGTCGGCCGTGCCCTTTGAAAGGAACCATCCCAGCATTTGCCTCGAGCGATTTTGGGAAATCACGGAAAACCTAAATCAGGATGGCCGGACGCAGGATTGAACCTTCGTCCTCCAGAATGCGAGTCCAGTGTCTAACCACTGCGCCACCTCGCTCGGTCAACAACAACTATAAAAGAAACGTTATGTCGATGCAGTTTGTAGGAAGGACTGTATGCCTACTCTAAACAACAATATTTGAAAGGACTAAACTACTGTACTAAATGTACCCACACATAAGAAAACAGTATTGCAATTACTGTTCAGCTAACTTACATTCCCCACAGATGAGTAGCATTTCTACCTTTTCTTCGTTGGTGTACATTCGACTCACGCAACTCTTCAACTGACGATTGTTGACGGAATGACGTGAGTGCATTCTACTTACGTTTACATCTGTCCTCAGTCAATGTCAGCACGTGGACGTGTTCTATTACCCCGGGTACCTGCACTAAGCGCTGGGAGCGTCAAAGTCAGTGTTGTGTTATGTAATTAATAACGCCGTGTTTCAGTGAATGGTACAATGTGATACAATTTTGAATAGGTCTTCAGAAGAGGAAATGAATTATCCAATAAAAATACAGGGTGGCATTTAAAAAAGTCATACCGCTGTTCGTATCTTTGTAAAAAACAAAGCTACAACGAAGGCAATCTAGCTGATTGATGTCCCCCTGACGGCTAAAGAACAATTTGCTTGAAACCTTTTTGTATTACATCGGAACAAACAGCTATTTAGGGTGGTCAAGATAAATGGGACCCCCCGTACATAAAATAGAAGAAAGGAGAAGATGAAAATTACACTCGTTAAGGCAGAGATTCATTTTTTCAGGAGAGAGGAGTCAACAGTGAACGTGGATTCGCCTGTCACACATTTACTGGAACTGCCGAAATTTGCATTTCTTCTCCACTGTGCAGTGGTTAGGAGAAGCACTGTCATCTTTTCTTACAAAATTTTGGTACAACTTAGGGTGAATTTTTTGCACACTCAGTTTCTCGATAATTGCTGAATGATGTAAATACTTCAATGCTGATTTGCCAATAATTTCAGTTGTGTAGTACCATAACTGTGACGATTTTTCTATATGAGCAGTGTGTTTATTTGGCGTCTCTACTATAGAATTTGTAGAACTATATTAATATTTGTCGTGAAAAATGATCACACCAACAAACGTAATTTACCTATTGGACTGTAGTGTGGAATTGTATTGAAAACTTTCTTGAAGTCAAGCAAAACGATGACCTTGATGGATAATTTTCATTTTGAGTGTGTGCTTCATCGTTTTCCACTGTATTATTCAGTCTCACACCACTTCTGCAAGACTACCTCCATGCTCTCCTTTGCCTTGCGCTTAGCATTCAGCAGGTAAAACCAGTACGTCTCTTTCTAGAGGAACGTGGCAAGAGTACAGGTCTGTGTCATCTACCCATACGGAAACCAGATTGGCTGATTAGTTAATAAACCAGCTACACATATCTGAGGTACACCAAGTGCTGGACTCAAGTAATTATGAAAAGCGCTAATTATTCTATAACTCGGTATACATGGGTATGGAGGAATGCACTACGTCTCTTGAGTGACTTATATAAGGGTTACGCTTCTTTATATTCGGTGGAGGCGACGAAATAATTACCGAATACAGGAAATGTGGACATCGTTCACACGTTTCTGTTAGGATTTAATGCCTCGTCGACCTATAAATGTGTAAGGTGGAGTGTGTAATCGATAATGGCACTGGTGAAGAACTTTTCCAGCGTAGGCCTCTAGTTATTTCCGGAAAGGAGCGATTTCTTAAATTGGAATAGCGAAAGACATTTGAATTTCGCTTCTCACAAGCACACATCCAGTATTTCGATATGAAAATTGAGAGGAAACTGCTGTGATTAATACACCAACTAGACAAGGACATGTTGCTTTAACCATATTTAATGCCATATGACTGGCACTATGGATACTGGTGAACACTGTCACTGAATATTAAGTGAATTGTATGAGAAGCGGTCAAAAAGTAATGCAACACATTTTTATCGGCCAATTTCGTCTGAAACGATGTGGAATTTGTTGCGGGACATCGTGGAATACTCCCGCTTCAGCCCCGATGGTTTCCAGAAATTGCGATACGTGGCAGCGGTATACATAGTCTTCAAAATGGCGTGTGTAGCGGAGAAGCGTTCCCAGCAGAGAGCTGTCATTGAGTTTCTTTTGGCGAATAACTAGAGCATCGCAGACATTCATAGGCGCTTGCAGAATGTCTATGGAGACCTAGCAGTGAATAAAAGCACAGCGATCGTTGACGATGGGTCTGTCATCATTGCAACAGTGTCGAAAACCTGCCCAAGTTACGACTCCTGTTATGTTCTGTAAGACGTCATGGTCTCCTGACCTTCATTGCTCACATATTCCGCCCTCACAATCATATTCTGCACATCAAGATGCTTCATTCGAACCCAAACTCGATAAGATAAAGCCAATGTTTTATGAATTCATGTAAACAATACGCAAATAACAAGTACGTACCGGGGTTGAGATACTCGAGGCTGGCATACACACACACATTCAAGACACGACGGCCACAAGAGCTTTTAGTTCAGGAGAGGCGGACCGCATGCTGAGAGGCCGGTCCCTTCAGAGGACGATTCAGCCTATCTACGTTCGACGGCGAACGTCCGTGGAGCGGACAGCGTTTGCCCAAGTGAAAGGGGAGAATGACCCCGTGTTCGGCTTAAAAGCAAATTCCGCTACATTGCGTGGGAGCGCCCTGCCCACGCATTCTTTACAAATGTAGCAAGCAGTTTCAGAGGTTTTCACAGGGAGACAGCAGACGTCAAACGCCGATGCTACAGATTTCCGGATTGGTCGCCTTAAACGAAACGTCATTCTCCCGTTTTAGAAGAGCAATGCTGATTGGCAAACGATATTCCTGACGCCTTGAGCTGAAGGAGTAATGGAAGACCCCTTCGCATCTGGCGTCGAGAGGGACTGTTCCGTTGTCACTCTTGGAGCGAGAACACGTAACGAGAGCGTGTGCGCTAGTACGTGTACTCAAAGAGCGAGGAACAAGTCTCTCCTCAGTACTTCTCTGGGAGAGCAGCTCTGTCGAGAGCGAATCGGAGTGCGACTCTATATTGAGTCCTTGCGATTAAGCGTTGTTCACTGTGTTGGCCACCACACTTATTGTGCGGTGTGAACGGACAGAGTTATAGTTAAATGCCTGCGAGCCCCATATCTCCTCCACAACAGTACACTTCAGTACATTTCACACGCGACAGCCTCGACCATACCCAGCAACATTCTAACGAATAATTATTCAAGTTGAGTAGGCGCGGCTCTCAGCCATTCTGCCAAGTCAATAACAATCTTAAATTTTGTATAGAAATTTCATTAGCGAATCCTATCCTTAAGAGGTAACCTCACATTCCGAAAAGAACCTGGAAATAACTTGTTCAGTTCATAACCAAAAGTGCCATTCCGATTTCACAGAATTTTTGCAAAATAAATAATAACTTTCGTTAGTTCCATGGTTTTCTAACACTAACTAGCACTACTCCAGCACCCAAGTATCCCACTAGTTACGTAAGAAATTTTGTGAATTTTTGTGTCATTTCCTTACAGCGGACAACTCCAGAAGATATTTATTGCTGAAAAATTTTCAGGCATTTCTCTTTAGAACGTTAGGAGCGTCTGTCTGACTTCTGTAGTAGTGTGGGGGTGGAAATTGCATCTTGCAGGAGCCACAGGGTAAAGGGTACATCTCAGATTAATCCGTTGCGCAGGATGACAGAATAGCACCCTCACGCTCACAGTTGGAACGTGCTGACAATCTCCTTCGAGGTGATCGACATATCACAAACACACACATCGCTGCATAGCTGAACGTTTCGGTTGGTGGTGCTGACACACTCGTCCACCAGTTGCAGTACTCAAAGGTGTGTGCCCCCTGGGTTCCTCGACACTTAACAGAAGATTGTTAAGAGCAACGGAAGACCATTTGTGCGGAATTGATAGCACGTTACGAGGCAGATCGTGACAATCTTCTGTCGAACATCGTCACAGACGATGTAACTTGGGTTCACCACTTCGAACCGGAAACAAAACGGCAATCCATGGAGTGGCACCACACACCTCTCCTCTGGAACAAAAGATCAAAGTCGAACCTCAGTCGCTAAAGTCATACCGACGGTCTTCTGAAAAATGCGGGCATATAGGCCCTCCCTGAAAGGGGACGTAAGGCCACCGCATTGAACGGAGGTTATGTAGAAAAATACGATTTTGTAGCCAAAAGACTGGGGAATAATACGGTGTGTTGGAACCCTGAATAAATCCAACCAGCTTGCAGAAAAAAAAGTTACATTACTAATTGAAGACCACTCGTAGCGACATACAGCTACAACCAGTCACTTAACGAAACATTGTTTTCGTAACGTTGTTATAAATACATTCTTTCAGATTATCAAGATATCAGAGATAAAATACAACAAACGAAAGATTATATACAACGGACAGAAATCAGATTGCTGTGTTGTAAGAGTTCAGGGCACAAGAGGGAGGAAGTAATTGAGGAGAAAGAGAAGCCGGGTGCAGTCTGTTCCCCATGTAATTAATGTGTCCACTGAAAAAACAGCAAAGGAAACGAAGGCGAAACTGGCATGAGAATTTACGATCAGGGAGAAGAAATAACGATTTTGAGGTTCATCGGTGTCATTGAAATTCTGTCAGCGACAGAAAAGGACGTAAAAGAACAATTTGTAGGGAATGTGTTAAGGGGAGGTTTACTATCTTTGGCCCCAAAAAAGCATGTTCTCTGAGAATTTTTTTCTCGTGATGTATCATAGATAGAAATTTGGTCAAAATGTTTATTCATTTTTCCTCTACAAACGGGAACTTTTTTCGAACGGAAATGTCGAAGAGCAAAGGCGGAAGAACCGTCGGAGCGAAACAACATTTCCATGTAGACTTCGACGAGCGGATGTCACAGGTCAGCTGGCTCGTGTAAATCAAAATAGAGTTGACATTAGCGAAGTATATATGATTCTTTAGGAGTTGTACCTCGCTTAAGTTATTTGGACCATAGGAAACAAAATGGGGGTCATTTGAAAAAATTGGGTTTTTTCATCATTTTCGACTTCGTCGGCCAAGTAAAAATATTTATAGTTGGTGGATCGGCACAAAAGTCGTACAACTCGTAGACAATTTAGTTAGCGTCGTCGGAAACAAAGAATCATGCCAATCGGTTCAGTAGATTTGAAGTTACCATACCGCGCGATAAAAAAAAGTCATTTCGAGAAAAACGCGTTTGAAGATTTGACTACATATAAACGCAACTTACGTTCAATCTGCTATTCCGGGTCCATAAACTAGTCCTCCTTCTTCCTCATAGAGGGCGTCCTGCTCAATCTGGGCCATCCTGCGCTGCTCCAGAGCCGCTCGTACGGCCGGTAACAAGCGGTTTTCGGCCGCTTGAATCCGGTGGTCGTGCGAATGTTTGGCGAACAGCGTCGAATAGAGTCCCAGGGTGACGTCCATCGTTGTCATGGTCTTCAGAGATGCTGAATACCCTTCGTTGAAGCTGCTCACTGCCAGGAAAGTCGCAGTCTGCACAGTCTTCGCACCAGAATGCAAATGCTTGGGGGCTAACTTCCAAACACACGCGTTCAAACTTTCATTTGAATTTTGTGCGTTTCCTCCCAAGCACCGGTACGACAACTCGTCCTCCGAAAGAAAAAAAAAAAAAAAAACTGGTGCGTGAAAAAGGCCGATTTCAGGCAGGTGCATTTTTTTGTTCAACTGCGAATAACAAACATTTCCAATTATTCAAAAACAGTCTCAATCGCATTTATTATTATTATACCGCCAATCGGTTTCAACCCGACGTAGGGGTCATCTTCTGGGCGTTTACACTGTGAAATATAGATATCCGTGAGAAAGAATCCATTACACAACAACTAAAATTAAGTGTATTGAAAATATGTTACCCATTGGTCGACTGCTCGTGGTATCACTCCTGTCTACATAACGGCAGGAAACTATGCGACACTAGCCCTTCGTATGGGCTCCTTACAAGGAGTAGAGGGCTTTGTAGTCCTTCCATATTAGCCGTTTTAGTAAACTGACAAATGTTTTCTACGTAAATGTACGAATAGATATATTATAATACAAGACGACACCAGTTTTTGTGTGTCTTAATTTCTTTTACTTTATATTATGGCACATAATGTAATATATTTTTACGAATTTTACTAGTTGACTACGAAACATTTGTTATTATTTTTTAATTAACACTATAATAGTAACTCTTTTTAAATGGAATGGTTCCGTTTTCTGCTATTCACTATTACTTACATTTATGTTAAACCAATGTGACTAGTAATTACATATAATAAATTGTATTAAATGCCGTTGATCGCCGCTGGTGGTGTTGCCGTCTATTCACGTGATCTCAGCACCCTATTTAAGCCCATACGAAGGGTTAGTCTCGCATAGTTTCCTGCCGTTATGTAGAAGGGAGTGACACCACCAGCAGTCGACCAATGGGTAACACATTTTAAATTTACGTAATTTTAGCTGTTGTATGATGGAGTCTTTCTACCGGATATCTATAATTTCACAGTGTAAACGTCGGGTTGAAACCGGTTGGCGGTATAATAATAATAAATGCGATTAAGACTGTTTTTGAATAATTGATTAATCATACTAATCGCTGCTTCATCTCCACAACCATGTTGTCCAAAAAACAAACATTTCCGTTACGTATTCGGAAAAAACCGTTTCAGGGCTGGATTCTAAACACTTTTATGGATACAAAAATACAACTTTTAAAAAATCGATTTTTTGGATCAAATGATAGTAAACCTCCGCTTAAAAGGACGTTGTAAGGCGAAGACCAAGAAACGAAAAATAAGGATCCTGGAATGTAAACCAATTAAATCACACGATTCTGATAGGAAATTGGCAGAAGTAGAAAGGATATAACTGTCTAGTCACATTAATGTGACCACCTGTCAGAGGCCTGAATAACTACTTTCTGTAGCGGGACCTGTGCGAGATGTGCAGCGGGAGAGTCAATGAGGTTCTGGCAGGTACCGACAGAGATGCGGGGCCACGCCGATTCCAGTGTCCTGGGCACCTGCGCTAGGTTTCTCGGATGAGGTCCCGTGGCGCGAAGAGCCAGATCGGGGTGGTCTCACAGATTCTTGGCTGGGTTTAAATCCGGCCAGGTTGGTGACCAGGGGAGTACTATAAATCTATCGTGGTGTTCTTCGAACCACGCATGTACACTGAGAACTGTGTAGCGCGTTGCACTGTCCTGCTGCTACACGCCGCCGTGCCGAGGAAAAACAAAGTGTATGCAGGGGTGGACATGATCCCCAAGGATAGATGCATACTTGTGTTTATCCATTCTATATCTACATCTACTCCGCAAGCCACCCAACGGTGTGTGGCGGAGGGCACTTTACGTGGCATTGCCATTACCTCCCTTTCCGGTTCCAGTCGCGTATGGTTCGCGGGAAGAACGACTGCCGGAAAGCGTCCGTGAGCGCTCGAATCTCTCTAATTTTACATTCGTGATCTCCTCGGGAGGTATAAGTAGGGGGAAGCAATATATTCCTCATGCAGAAACGCACCCTCTCGAAATCTGGATACCAAGCTACACCGCGATGCAGCGCGCCTCTCTTGCAGATTCTGCCACTTGAGTTTGCTAAACATCTCCGTAACGCTATCACGCTTACCAAATAACCCTGTGACGAAACGCGCTGCTGTTCTTTGGATCTTCTCTATCTCCTCTGTCAACCCGACCTGGTACGGATCCCACACTGATGAGCAATACACAAGTATAGGTCGGACGAGTGTTTGTAAGCGACCTCCTTCGTTGATGGACTACATTTTCTAAGGACTCTCCCAATGAATCTCAGCCTGGCACCCGCCTTACCAACAATTAATTTTATATGATCATTCCACTTCAAATCGTTCCGTGCGCATACTCCCAGATATTTTACAGAAATAACTGCTACCAATGTGTGTTCCGCTATCATATAATCATACAGTAAAGGATCCTTCTTTGTATGTATTCGCAATACATTACGTTTGTCTATGTTAAGGGTCAGTTGCCACTCCCTGCACCAAGTGGTTATCCGTGCATTGTGGCTTCCACAATCACGACTGTTATACAGTGTCTGCTTTGAGACACTTTACACCGTCAGCTGCTCAAGAGTTGCACGTCCATTCACCAGTACACGTCACCGCAGCCGTCGTTCACTTCTGTCATCAGTGGCCCGAGGCTCACCACAGTTGCCTCGGCGCTGGTTTTGAATAGCATCATTTTGTCATGCACGGCATAGTTTAACCACGGCGGCACGCGAACGGTTTACAAACTTTGCCGTTTCGGAAATGCTTCCACCTTTGGTCTGAAAGTCAGTGATTATTCCATTTGGCACCTCAAACAAATCACTCAGTTTGCACATTACGACAATGACTGCACTGTTGTCCGCATCACCCCACACGTTTTATATACCCTTCATTGCTAGTGCTGCCACCTGCTGTCAGTGAGAGGTCTTTGCGCGTTGGCTTCGAACGTACGAGGTGGTCACATTAATGTGACGGCACCGAGTAAAATCAACGAAAAACCTGAACGGATGTCTTGTGACGTCCGCCCAGACCAAACGCAACGAACAATACCGAACAAAATGAAAAAAAAGTGGTCATCGTGACGGATTGCTGTCCTCCGGGCCCGGGTTCGATACCCGGCGGGGTCGGGGATTTTCTCCGCTCAGGGACTGGGTGTTGTGCTGTCTTCATCATCACTTCATCCCCATCCGGCGCGCAGGTCGCCCAATGTGGCGTCGAATGTAATAAGACCTGCACCACGGCGGCCGAACCTGACCCGCAAGGGGCCTCCCGGTCAATGACGCCAAACGCTCATTTCCATTTACCGAGTAAAATGCAGACCAATAGACTGTCTGAGAAAGACAAATTCGTTAACATCTGATATTAATTAAAATGTTTGGAAGTTTTTTCTGAGAGTATTTGTCTGGAGCACAGTCTTAGAAGGAAGTGAAACATACGTAAGATGTACATAGAACATTTTGACATTTGGTGCTAAGGAATTCTGAAGATTAGGTGGGCAAATCGGATACAAAATGGAGAGGTACTGTATCGAATCGGGGAGTGTGTGCAACACAACTTGACTAAAGGGAGGGATCAAGGAATAATGAATCCAGTACAGGAGGAAAGCGGCTCAGGGTGACCGCGCGGTTGTAGGCACCATGTCACGGATTGCGCGGCGTCTCCCGCCGGAGGTTCGAGTCTTCCCTCGGGCATGGGTGTGTGTATTGTTTGTAGCATTAGTTAGCTTAAGTAGTGTGTAAATCTAGGGACCGATGACCTCAGCAGTTTGGTCCCATAGGTGGGCAGATCGGATACAAAATGGAGAGGTACTGTATCGAGTCGGGGAGTGTGTGCAACACGACTTGAGTAAAGGGAGGGATCAAGGAATAATGAATCCAGTACAGGAGAAAAACGGCGCAGGGTGACTGAGCGGTTGTAGGCACCATGTCACGGATTGCGCGGCGTCTCCCGCCGGAGGTTCGAGTCTTCCCTCGGGCATGGGTGTGTGTATTGTTCGTAGCATTAGTTAGTTTAAGTAGTGTGTAAGTCTAGGGACCGATGACCTCACCAGTTTGGTCCCTTAGGAATTCACAGACATTTGAACAGCAGAAAAATGGTGACTAAAATTTCTAGAGGAGGACCTAGGTTTTACTACAGTAGTTGTATTCAAATGAATGTACTGTGCAGCAGTTAAGGACATTTGAAAATACTAGTACAAGCTATTCTAAGGTGGAGAGTTGCGTCAAACCAATCTTCAAAGTGAAGGCCAAAAGGAAACAACTAGTTCTCTATCTATTTCAGGCTTATCTTCCAAAAATGTGAGCATAGGCTTACGTATTTATCATTACAACAAGGTACTGGACAATGGAGATTGCTTCTAAGAGGCAGAAAATAGGGTAACCTATAATATATGGTCTTTTGACGTAGTTATCCTTCTATTTCGGTCGAAGGTTGAACTCATTTGCTTAACATGGCATCACAGGCGGCAGTAAAACTACAATACTGTTATACTGTTACCATTGTCTTTCAGTCGAAGAGTTAGGCCCTATGCACTGAAACTATCACTGAATATTTGTTTTTGATGCTTGGTAGATCAATGCTATAAAATCCGAAGGGACAAATGCTACATAACTGGCCATTAAAATTGCTACACCAAGAAGAAATGCATATGATAAACGTGTATTCATTGGTCAGATATATTATACTAGAACTGAAATGTGATTACATTTTCACGCAATTTGGGTGCATAGATGCTGAGAAATCGGTACCCAGAACAACCACCTCTGGCCGTACTAACGGCTTTGATACGCCTGGGCATTGCGTGGAACAGAACTTGGATAGGGTGTACAGGTACAGCTGTCCATGTAGCTTCAACACGATACCACAGTTCATCAAGACTAGTGACTGGGGTATTGTGATGTGCCAGTTGCTCGACCAGCATTGACCAGACGTTTTCAATTGGTGAGAGATCTGGAGAACGTGCTGGCCAGGGCGGCAATCGAACATTTTTTGTATCCAGACAGGCCCGTACAGGACCTGCAACATGCGATCGTGCATTATCCTGCTGAAATGTAGGGTTTCGCAGGGATCGAATGAAGGATAGAGCCACGGGTCGTAACACATCTGAAATGTGACGTCCACTGTTCAAAGTGCCGTCAGTGCGAACAAGAGGTGACCGAGACGTCTAACCAATGGCACCCCATACCATCACGCCGGGTGATACGCCAGTATGGCGATGACGAATACACGCTTCCAATGTGCGTTCACCGCGGTGTCGCCAAACACGGATGCGACCATCATGATGATGTAAACAGAACCTGGATTCATCCGAAAAATGACGTTTTGTCATTCGTGCAGCCAGGTTCGTCGTTGAGTACACCATCGCAGGCGCTCCTGTCTGTGATGCAGTCTCAAGGGTAACCGCAGCCATGGTGTCCCAATTGATAGTCCATGCTGCTGCAAACGTCGTCGAACTGTTAGTGCAGATGGTTGTTGTCTTGCAAACGTCTCCATCTGTTGACCGGGGGATCGAGACGTGACTGCTCGATCCGTTATAGCCATGCGGATAAGATGCCTGTCATCTCGACTGCTAGTGATACGAGGCCGTTGAGATCCAGCACGGCGTTCCGTATTACCCTCCTGAATCCACCGATTCCATATTCTGCTAACAGTCATCGGATCTTGACCAACGCCAGCAGCAATGTCGCGATACGATAAAACCGCAATCGCGATAGGCTACTATCCGACCTTTATCAAAGTCGGAAACGTGATGGTACGCATATCTGCTCCTTACACGAGGCATCACAACAACGTTTCACCGGGCAACACCGGCCTACTGCTGTTTGTGTATGGCCAGTAGTGTAATAGCCAACCTAGGTACCGTGGGGTAGAATCAGAATTTGAACGGGCTTCGTAAGACTGAAAATCAAATAAGGTAGTAGGAAGAGAAACATTCCAACGGCATTTCTAAAATCATTGAAGGAAGTGGCAAGTAAACGACTGTTCACTTTGGTGTGTAGAATATATATGACTGGCGATATACCATTCGACTTTCAGAAAAAAGTCATCCACAAATTCCGAAGATAGCAAGAGCCAACAAGTACGAGAATTATCGAACAATCATGTTAACAGCTCATAAATAAAAGTTTCTAGCATGAATGATATACAGAAGAATGCAAAAGAAAATTGTGAATCTGGTAGCTGGTGATCAGTTTAGCTTCATGAAAGGTAGAGGCACGAGAGGGGCGGTTGATAGTGGAAGTAAGACTAAAGAAAAATCAAGACAATGTCGTAGGATTTGTCGAGGTGTAAAAAGCGTTCGACAGTGTGAAATGGAGCAAGATGTTTGAAATTCTGAGAAAAATAGGGGTACGTGTAAGGAATTATGGGTGCCAAGAAGGAACAATAAGACTGGAAGAGCTGGGATTGAAACTGGTGTAGGACAGGGAGGTAGTCTTCCGCCCCTACTGTTCAATCGACACATCGAAGAGGCAATAATAAAAATAAAAAAAGGTTCAAGTCTGGAATCAAATTTAAAGTTGGAAGGACGTAAATGATAAGATTCACTGTTGACATTGCTATCGTCAGTGAAAATGAAAAAGAATTACAAGATTTACTGAATGGAATGAACTGTCTAATTCCTACAGAACATGGATTGAGACTAAATCGAAGAAGGACTCAAGTAATGAGCACTAGCAGGCATGATAACAGAGATAAACTTAACTTTAGCATTGAGACAGATGAAGTTAAGGAATTCTGCTACAAAGGCAGCAAAATCACCCAAGATGGACGGAGCATGGAGGACATTAAAAGCAGACTATCCCTAGCAAAGCGGGCATTCCTGGCTAGGAGAAGAAGTTTACTAATATCAAACGTTGGCCTTAATTTGATGAAGAAACTTTTGAGAATGTACGTTTGGAGCACAGAATTTATGGTGGTGAGACACAGACTGTGGGGAAAAAAAACAAAATCGAACAATTTGAGGTGTGGTGCTAAGAAAGAAAGTTCATAAGCGGGTTGATGAGGTAAGGAATGAGAAGATTCTCCGCAGTATCAGGAAGGAATGTATACTAAGGGGAGCCAGAGGTTGTCACAAAAGGTTGGCGCATGACAAAAAAAAACTGTTTCTCATGATAAATCGGCCAGCTACCAGCATATTCTGCACAACTATGCTATAATATAACGATCTTACGTGAAACATATAACATTTTACTTACAAACATAATAATCATTGCAATGGAGTAACATTGTACTAATATTACTTGAACATGGATGTTAAACTGTCTCACAGTAAAAACACGGTCAGAGAAAAAAACGGTTAAAACGTTATCCGAATGGCAGACTTTTCCCCACAACATTATGTCAAAAGCCCGTTATGTCAGCAGGTAAAATGGTGAACGTTTTTAAGAGTAACTCTGTTGTGCCCTTTGTATTGCAGCAGCGACAAAGATTGTCTTGCGGCCGAGGATACTTGCACCAGAACTGCTTATGCATCGGCCATTGCGACGGAAAACGTGCATATGTTCTCCTTGTTCCCCAAACAAATTAATTCCCAGATTTGGCCTAATGTAATATTTTTCTGTTCCCTGACTTCAAAACATTACTTGCAGTGAAAAAATTCTGTCAAATGACAAGCTTATCTGGTCTTCAAACGAATGTTAGACAGACTAGAAAATGTATTTCATTTCCGAGCGAATAAATAAATCGTATCGTCACTAGACTATATGCGTATTCGTCAATGAGCCTCTTGTTGCGAAACAATTATTTTTCCGCAAAATGTATAGGTTCTTCAAACAAACTTCTTAAAAATGGTTCAAATGGCTCTGAGCACTATGGGACTTAACTTCTAAGGTCATCAGTCCTCTAGAACTCAGAACTAATTAAACCTAACCAACCTAAGGACATCACACACATCCATGCCCGAGGCAGGATTCGAACCTGCGACCGTAGCGGTCGCGCGGTTCCAGACTGTAGCGCCTAGAACCGCTCGGCCACCCCGGCCGGCAAACAAACTTCTTACTGTACCCTAATAACATAGGCGGTGTTGGTCTTCATAAGGAAAGAGTGAAACAATTTTGTATTGTTCGTTATACAATGAAGAGCCAAAGGAATTTGTACACCTGTTTAATATCGTGTAGGGCCCCAGCGAGCACGCAGAAGTGCCGCAACACGACGTGGCATGGACTCAACTAATGTCTGAGTATTGCTGGAGGGAGTTGACGCCATGAATCCTGCAGGGCTGTCCATAAATCCGTAAGAGTACGAGGAGGTGGAGATCTCTTCTGAACAGCGCGTTACAAGCAAAGCACCCCAGATATGTTCAGTAGTCTTCATGTCTGGGGAGTTTGGTGGGCAGCGGAAGTGTTTAAACTCAGAAAAGTTTTCCTGGAGCCACTGTGTAGCAATTCTGGACGTGTGGAAGGTCGCGTTATTCTTCTGGAATTGCCCAAGTCCGTCGGAACGCACTTTTTTTTGGGTCATCAGTCTACTGACGGGTTTGATGCGGCCCGCCACGAATTCCTTTCCTGTGCTAACCTCTTCATCTCAGAGTAGCACTTGCAACCTACGTCCTCAATTATTTATGTCATCAGCGAATCGTACCATTGATATCCGTTCACCTTGTATTTTAATTCCACTCCTGAACCTTTCTTTTATTTCCATCATTGCTTCTACGATGTACAGATTGAAGAGTAGGGGCGAAAGGCTACAGCCTTGTCTTACACCCTTCTTAATACGAGCACTTCGTTCTTGATCGTCCACTCTTATTATTCCCTCTTGGTTGTTGTACATATTGTATATGACCCGTCTCTCCCTATAGCTTACCCCTACTTTTTTCAGAATCTCGAACAGCTTGCACCATTTTATATTATCGAATGCTTTTTCCAGGTCGACAAATCCTATGAAAGTGTCCTGATTTTTCTTTAGCCTTGTTTCCATTATTAGCCGTAACGTCAGAATTGCCTCTCTCGTCCCGTTACTTTTCCTAAAGCCAAACTGATCGTCACCTAGCGCATTCTCAATTTTCTTTTCCATTCTTCTGTATATTATTCTTGTAAGCAGCTTGGATGCATGAGCTGTTAAGCTGATTGTGCGATAATTCTCGCACTTGCCAGCTCTTGCCGACTTCGGAATTGTGTGGATGATGCTTTTCCGAAAGTCAGATGGTATGTCGCCAGACTCGTATATTCTACACACCAAAGTGAATAGTCGTTTCGTTGCCACTTCCCCCCATGATTTTACAAATTCTGATGGAATGTTACCTATCCCTTCTGCCTTATTTGACCGTAAGTCCTCCAGAGCTCTTTTAAATTCCGATTCTAATACTGGATCCCCTATCTCTTCTAAATCGACTCCTGCTTCTTCTTCTATCACATCAGACAAATCTTCACCCTCATAGAGGCTTTCAATGTATTCTTTCCACCTATCTGCTCTCTGCTCTGCATTTAACAGTGTAATTCCCGTTGCACTCTTAATGTTACCACCGTTGCGTTTAATGTCACCAAAGGTTGTTTTGACTTTCCTGTATGCTGAGTCTGTCCTTCCGACGATCAAATCTTTTTCGATGTCTTCACATTTTTCCTCCAGCCATTTCCTCCAGCTTCCCTGCACTTCCTATTTATTTCATTCCTCAGCGACTTGTATTTCTGTATTCCTGATTTTGTTATACCATTTTCTGCTGCTGTTGATATTACCCGATACTCATCTGACCAGAAATCCTTGTCTTCCTCCCACTTCACTTCACTGACCCCTACTATATCTAGATTGAGCCTTTGCATTTCCCTTTTCAGATTTTCTGGTTTCCCTACCACGTTCAAGCTTCTGACATTCCACGCCCCGACTCGTAGAACGTTATCGTTTCGTTGATTATTCAGTCTTTTTCTCATGGTAATCTCCCCCTTGGCAGTCCCCTCCCGGAGATCCGAATGGGGGACTATTCCGGAATATTTTGCCAATGGCGAGATCATCGTGACACTTCTTCAATTACAGGCCACATGTCCTCTGGATACACGTTACGTGTCTTTAATGCAGTGGTTTCCATTGCCTTCTGCATCCTCATGTCGTTGATCATTGCTGATTCTTCCGCCTTTAGGGGCAATTTCCCACCCCTAGGACAAGAGAGTGCCCTGAACCTCTATCCGCTCCTCCGCCCTCTTTGACAAGGCCGTTGGCAGAATGAGGCTGACGTCTTATGCCGGAAGTCTTCGGCCGCCAATGCTGATTATTTATCAAAATTTAGGCAGTGGCGGGGATCGAACCCGGGACCGAAGACTTTTGATTATGAATCAAAGACGCTACCCCTAGACCACGGGTCTCCATTCGGAACGCACAAGGGACATGAATGCATGCAGGTGCTCAGACAGGATGCTTACATACATGTCACCTGTCAGAGTCGTATATCTAGACGTATCAGGGGTCCCATACCACTCCAACTGCACGCCCCTCCCCCCCCTCCCCCCCTACCATTACAGAGCCACCACTAGCTTGAACAGTCTCCTGTTGACATGCAGGGTCCATGGATTCATGAGGCTGTCTCCATACCCGTACACGTCCGATTTGAAACAAGTCTCGTCCGACCAGGCAACATTTTGCATGTTCATCAGCAGTCCAGTGTCGGTGTTGACAGGCTCAGGCGAGGCGTAAGGCTTTGTGTCGTGCAGTCATCAAGGGTACACGAGTGGGTCTTCGGCGCCGAACGCCCATGTCGATGATATTTCGTTGAATGGTTCGCACGATGGCACTTGTTGATGACCCAGCATTGAAATCTGCGGCAATTTGCGGAAGGGTTGCACTTCTGTCACGTTGAACAATTCTCTTCAGTCGTCGTTGGTCCCGTTCTTGCAGGATCTTTTTCCGCTCGCAGCGATGTCGGAGACTTGATGTTTTACCAGATCCCTGATATTCACGGTACACTCGTGAAATGTTCGCACGGGAAAATCCCCACTTCATCGCTACATCGGATTCGCTGTGTACCATCGCTCGTGCGCCGGCTATAACACCACGTTCAAGCTCACTTAAATCTTGATAATCTGCCTTAGTAGCAGCAGTAACTGATCTAACAACTGTGCCAGACACATGTTGTCTTATAGAGGCGTTGCCGAAAGCAGCGCCGTATTCTGCTTGTTTTCATATCTCTGTATTTGAATACACGTGCCTATACCGGTTTCTTTGGCTGTTCAGTGTATGACTTCCGTATTAATAACCAAGACGCAGTTGGAAATTGAAAGATTAGCGCATTTAGACGACGGCTGAATCACTCCTCCAAATAGTGCAGTAAGTTACGTCCTCTTCCCGCACAGCCGGCTACGTTACGGCACCTGCAACACTCCTGTATCAGGTCCATTATAGTTATCAGCAACATATGGAGTAATAGAGACATATCTGGCACACAACTTGCGGAAACGACTGTACCATTGTCACGAAACTTGTCACACCAGGTCCCGCAAAGTACTGTAGATACCGCGGTACATGTTTCAACTAACAGCACCGAGGAGGGAGGCGTATGTTGAGATAACTGTGATATTTCAGACGGCGACGTTTGGGCTCACCACCAATGAGGTATTGTGAGGCAGTATCTATGAAAGCAATTTCGCAAGCGGGAAGGAACTGTAGCGAACACACAGGGTTTACTGACGTTCACAGCTGTCTGGAATAATTAGACCTGAGGGATAGTAAGGTAGTAATTGGAAGAGCCAGAAACACGAAGGACCTATACGCCAATATGGTTAACGCCAGTTGTAGAGGTGGCATTCGACTCAAAGCTAACTGGTGGTAGAAATCAAATTTGTTCAGCAATATTTGGCGAGAGAGCCCACATCAACAGATCTTGCGCCAAAGTTCTTCATCTCTCTTGAGTATCTCACCCGATGAGGGTGACACTGAAGATGATTTTTAGGTTAAGCTCGAGACCCCATCCTGTTATTCGAGAGGCTTTCACACTGCGTGAATACCAATGTTTACCTGGCTCCCTCTCTTCGTTTTCTCGGTGACTCAGCAGAATTGTCAGGCGATCTAGGTACAAATACGAGACGCTAAGTTAGATGGCAGTTATAAGAGTCGAGGGCCACGAAAGGGAAGCAGTGATTGGGAAGGGAGTGAGACAGGGTTGTAGCCTATCCCCGATGCTATTCAATCTGTATATTGAGCAAGCAGTAAAGGAAACAAAAGAAAAATTCAGAGTAGGTATTAAAATCCATGGAGAAGAAATAAAAACTTTGAGGTTCGCCGATGACATTGTAATTCCGTCAGAGACAGCAAAGGACTTGGAAGAGCATTTGAACGGAATGGACAGTGTCTTGAAAGGAGGATATAAGATAAACATCAACAAAAGCAAAACGAGGATAATGGAATGTAGTCGAGTTAACTCGGGTGATGCTGAGGGAATTAGATTAGGAAATGAGTTTTGCTATTTGGGGAGCAAAATAACTGATGATGGTCGAAGTAGAGAGGATATAAAATGTAGACTGGCAATGGGAAGGAAAGCGTTTCTGAAGAAGAGAAATTTGTTAACATCGAGTATAGATTTAAGTGTCAGGAAGTCGTTTCTGAAAGTATTTGTATGGAGTGTAGCCATGTATTGAAGTGAAACATGGACGATAATTGGTTTGGACAAGGAGAGAATGGAAGCTTTCTAAATGTGGTGCTACAGAAGAATGCTGAAGATTAGATGGGTAGATCACATAACTAGTGAGGAGGTATTGAAAAGAATTGGGGAGAAGAGGAGTTTGTGGCACAACTTGAATAGAAGAAGACATCGGTTGGTATGACATGTTCTGAGGCATCAAGGGATCACCAATTTAGTACTGGAGGGCAGCGTGGAGGGTAAAAATCGTAGAGGGAGACCAAGAGATGAATACACTAAGCAGATTCAGAAGGATGTAGGTTGCAGTAAGTACTGGGAGATGAAGAAGCTTGCACAGGATAGAGCAACATGGAGAGTTGCATCAAACCAGTCTCTGGACTGAAGACCACAACAACAACAACAAGTTATGGGATGCACAATTCGATCAAAAGGAAACATGAATGGTTGATTATAATCGAGTGCCCTGTCTCGAGCTCGTTACAGATGGAGCAGAATCGTGGATGGATGAAGGTGAGGAAAGTTATGGGTCATTTAAGGGTACTACAGAAAGGTACTACAGGCCTGCATCTGGGGTGGAGGTGAATCCCAATTCTGAAAATTGTGTGTCGCAAATGTTCCACCGGTGATTTACGCTCAAAGGGAAATGGGACTGATAGCGGTAGATCTAATGTGCATGTACAGACAATCAGGTAAGTATAATGTCAGAAAATCTGGAAAATATATTCAAGGCAAGGAGCTTTACAATCTGAACAAGTCTAAAAGTTAGTAATCAACCTTTGTACAAAAGTCCCGGGTTAGAGTCTTCACCGGATCTCATGGGGTGAAGGTGTGTGAGGCTCTCCACTGTGATCTTTACTGTGAATAGGGGCGATAAGCTCGTCAGCTCTGTTGGTGCTTTTTCAAAAGAGCGGGCCATCTACCCTCGCCGACTTTCATCCTCCAACTACAGGTACCGTCCTCGGATACTAAGCTCCACCCCCCCCCCCCCCCCCCCCACACCCACACGCGTATCTGCACAAGACTGTTATAGTTAACAAGCTGTACATGCAAGCTTCCCGAGAGACGTAGCCTAGATAAGCTGAAATTATTCTATTTCGTCCCGTTTCGTTATGATTCACTTCTCTTGAAGGTCTCCTCAGGTTTGTTGCCGGACACTAAAATCAAAATGATCCAATATTTCGACGATCCACTCGTCTGTCATCTTCAAGAGAACGCTGCTACTGATTCCTTAAGTATTCAGCGGGACTCAGCAGCAACAGCTTTCTTTGGAGATGGCAGACAAATAGATCACCGAAATATTGAATCATGTTGATTTTAGGATCTGGCAGCAAACCCGAAGAGACTTTCGAGACTTATTAAGCCGGGAGAGTCTACGAAGCCACGATTCACTTCTCTTCATCGGACATATAGGGCTTTTTGGTGCGCCTATGGACTGTCAGGAATATACCACTGTCTCGCTAATATCTTCGAAGTGAGAGAAAACCACACTGTGGCAAGATAATTTCACGTCCAGCTTTCCCGTGTGGTTTCGGTATCGTCGATCATTTTACTCATCCTAGTCGCCTTCCTCTATTTGGTGTTTTCAAGTACCCTACAGTGTATTAATGCAGCTTTTTCAATTGTTTGCGC
This sequence comes from Schistocerca piceifrons, assembly GCF_021461385.2. Classification (NCBI taxonomy): domain Eukaryota; kingdom Metazoa; phylum Arthropoda; class Insecta; order Orthoptera; family Acrididae; genus Schistocerca; species Schistocerca piceifrons. The sequence continues at coordinate 392,129,733 of NC_060143.1, read as the reverse complement.
TCAAAGGGAAATGGGACTGGTAGCGGTAGATCTGATGTGCTTGTACAGACAATCGGGTAAGTATTATGTCAGAAAAATTGGAAAATGTATTCAAGGCCAGGAGTTTCACAAACTGAGCAAGTCAATAACGCATTGGTCCATCTCTGCCTCTTATGCAAGCAATTATACCGCTCGGCACTCATAAGTAGAGTTGTTGAATGTTCTCCCGGGGATTATCGTGACAAATTATGACCAATTACCACGTTAAATCGTCAAATCACGATTTCATTAGTGAGGCCTGCCATAATGCTCCAAACTTCCCCAACCGGTGAGAGATCTGACGACGTTACTGGCTGAGGTAGTGTTTGGGAAGGACATTATCTTGCTGAAATGTAAGCCAAGGACTGCTTGCCAAGAAGGGTAACAAAATGGGGCGTAGAATGTCCTCAACGAACCACTGTGCTGTAAGATGTTGCAGATGACAACCAAAGGCGTCCTGCTTTGAAAAGAAATGGCACCTTGCACCACCACTCCTGGTTGTTGCGCTATATATGGCAGGTGATTGTCGGATTGGTAACCCACGACTATCCAGAACGTCTCCAGACACGTCTTCGCCGGTCACCAGGCTCATCACTGAAGACAATTCTACTCCAGTCAAAGAGATTCCAGACCCCGATGAACAGTGAAGACACGCCTGGAGACCCCCAAATAATGGTGAGACACCAACTTTATTCTCACCCTCCACTTGGCCCGAAAACCAGGAGTGATTTCATTTCATAACAGGACCTCTTTTGCTGTCATCCGCTGAACCCTTACAGTACAGTGGTATGTCGATGATATTCTACGCACCGTTTTGTTGCTTTTCATTGCAAGCCATCCTGGGCTTACATTTCAGCAAGATAATACCCTTCTGCACATAGCGAGTGTTTCTACTGCTTACCTTCCTGTTTGCCATATCCTACCACAGCCAGTAGAATCTTCAGATCTCTCACCATTTGAGAAAGTTTGCAGCATTATGTGCAGGGCCCTCCATCAGCTCGTGACAATGACGCTCCAACGCGGCAGTTGGATATAATTCAGCAAGTTACCCGTCAGGAGGGGATCCAACAGTTCTGTTAGTCGAAACCAAACTGAATAATTGCTTGCATGAGGGACCTGCTCAATTTGTGAAGCTCTTCCTCATGAATAAATCAATAAATTGTAATCATTTGTTTCATTGTACATTTACGTTACATTTAATGATTTCTGTCACATTCGGATAATTCCTTTGTGGTGTGGTTTTTTTTTAACTTCCTGACAGATTAAAACTGTGTGCCGGACCGAGACTAGAAGTCGGGACCTTTGCTACCCAAGCACGACTCACGCCCCGTCCTCACAGCTTTACTTCTGCCAGCACCTCGTTTCCTGCCTTCCAAACCTTACAGAAGCTCTCCTGCGAACCTTGCAGAACAAGCACTCCTGAAAGAAAGGATCTCATTCAGGTTTTTTTTTGTCTTATAGCATGTACATATGTCTGTATGTACGAGGGGCATTTGAAAAGTTCGTGCAAAAATTAAAACTACTTACGTGTTTAGGGTAAACCTTCTTTATTTTTCGACATAGTCTACTTTTAGACTTACTCACTTCGTCCAACGCTGTTCTAATTTGTTGATCCCTTCCGAATAATAGGAATTGTCGAAGTCTGCAAAATAGCTACTAGTTGCTGCAACCACCTCCTCGTTTGAATAAAATCTTTGTCCCGCCAGCCCTTTCTTCAAATTGAGGAACAAATAGTAGTCCGAGGGAGCCAAGTCTGTAGAACAGGGAGGACGTGAAACGAGTTGGAATCCTATTTCCATTCATTTTGTGACCACAAGTGCTGAGGTGTGCGCTGGTACATTGTCGTGACGGAAAAGGACTTTTTAGCGGTTCAATCGCCGGCGTTTTTATTACAGCTCGGTTTTCAAACAGTCCAATAACGATAAATAATATGCATCTGCAATAGTTTTACCCTTTTCCAGATAGTCGATGAGGATTATCCCTTGCGAATCCGAAAAGACAGTCGCCATAACCTTTCAGGCCGAATGAATGGTATTCGCCTTTTTTGGTGCAGATTGTCCTTGGTCTCAGGACTATAGTAATGTATCCACGTTTCATCCACAGTGACGAAACGGCGCTTAAAGTCCTGCAGATTCTTCCTGAACAGCTACAAACCATCATTGCAACACTTCACACGATTCCGTTTTTGGTCAATCGTGAACAATCGTGGAACCCATCTCGCGGATAGCTTTCTCATGTCGAAATGTTTATGCAAAATATTACGTACCCTTTCATTCGAGATTCCCACAGCACTAGCAATCTCACGCACCTTAACTGTTGTCATCCATGACCGTATCACGGATTTTATCAATAATTTCTGGAGTCGTAACCTCCACAGGGCGTCCACAAAGTTCAGCATCACTTGTGCCCACATGGCCACTCCGAAAATTTTGAAACCACTTATAAACTGTTTTAATCGAAGGTGCAGAGTCACCGTAATGTTTATCAAGCTTCTCTCTAGTCTCTTGAGGCGTTTTGCCTCTCATAAAGTAATGTTTAATAACCACACGAAATACTTCTTCGTCCATTTTTTGACAATCACTCGACTTCTTTGATTAACATGAATGCCAAACACAAAGAAATGGACCAATATGGTTGAAACCTGTTGTGCGCTCTTTCCAAACTAACTAAACATGACCTCGTTACGCACCTGTGGTGCCAGCTCTCTGACTTTGCATGGACTTTTCAAACGCGCCTCGTATGCATGCTGCACATCTCCTCCTAAACTACAGTCTCGATTTCAATCAAATTTGATACATATACTACTTATTGTGTGGAAAGAAGTACCGTGGAGGTAAGTATCACCTAGGTCCCGTAGGTTTGTGAGTGGGGGTGAAACAAGGTTGGTACTACCTGACATCTAGGTTGATCCACACAACTGGTGTGTTGTGCAGACAGTATCAGGAAGTATATATGCAGATGGGCACAGCTGAGCAGAGAGAGTGGGACTGGGAAGATGGGCAGTGAGAGGGAGGAGTATGAGACTGAAAGTAAAAGGGGGTGTACGAGAAGGACAAATATGGGAGTCAGAGATGCACATAGATGTTGGAGGCGATGAACAGAGAGATGGAGGAAGAAATGAACAGAGAGAGGGAGCAGAGGAACCAAGGTAGGGGGTAGGAGGAGATAGAGGGAAGAGGCAGCCAGAGAGAGTTGGGAGAATGAGATGGACAGAGTGGAAGCAGCAGGAGAATATGGGCAGCAGGACATATTGAGCTAGGCTGCCTTTATAGGCATTCATGATGCCGAAAATGTTGCCAGAAAATGATTTTGTGCATGAACTGACATCTCCACTATGTCCCATAAATGTTCGAGATGATTCTTGTCGGGCGATCTGGGTGACCAAATCATTCGTTCGGATTCTTCAGAAAGTTTTTAAAACCAGTTGCGAACAACTGCAGCCAGGTGCCATTATCCATTGTGATCCATAAAAATTCCATCGTTGTTTGAAAACATGAGCCCCACGAATGGTTGCATTTGGTCTATAAGTGGCCGAATATACCCATTTCCAGTCAATGATCGATGTGTGAATCAGAGGACCCCGTTCATTCCAAGAAAGCACAGTCCACACTATTATGGAACAACCATCTGCTTACACAGTGCCTTGTTGACGGGTTCATGGGTTCCCCACACTCGAACCTTACCATCAGCTCTTAGCAAATACAATCGGGACTCATCTGACGAGGCCACGGTTTTCCAGTCGTCTAGGGTCCAACCGATATGGTCACAAGCTCAGGAGAGGCGTTGAAGGCGATGTGGCGTTGTTAACAAAGACACTCGCGTCGGTCGTCTGTTGCTTAGCCTATTAACGCCAAACTTCGCCGCATGTGCTAACGGAGACGTTCATCATACCTCCCACATCGATTTCTGCGGTTATTTCACGCCGTGTTGCTTGTCTGTTAGCACTGACAACTCTATGCAAGCGCCGCTGCTCTCGATCGTCAAGCAAAAGCCGGAAATTTGGTAATCTCAGCACGCTCGTGTCACTGTGTGTGTCGGGATGCTGAATTCCCTAACAATTTCCGAAATAAAATGTCCCATGCTTCTAGCTCCAACTAGCATTCCGTTTTCGACATCAGTTTATTCCCTTCCGGCGGCTATAATGACGTCGGAAACCATTTCACGTGAATCATCTAAATGAAATGAGGGAATGGCATCGTTGGCCGGGAGGCCATCCGGGGAAGTTTGGCCGCCGAGTGTAAGTCTTATTTCAGTCGACGCCACATTGGGCGACTTGCGCGCCGGTGATGATGAGAACAACACAACAAAACTCATAGTTCCCGGGAATCGAACCATGGCTCGCTTGCATGGCGGTCACGTGAATCATCTGACTACAAATGACAACTCCGCCATTGCCTTGTGTACGCGATACTACCGCCATTTGCATATGTGCATTGCACAATCTCACGACTTGCGTCACGTCAGCGTAGGCGATTCTGACAAGGGAACCTCCCCATCGCACCCCCCTCATATTTAGTTATAAGTTGGCACAGTGGATAGGCCTTGAAAAACTGAACACAGATCAATCGAGAAAACAGGAAAAAGTTGTGTGGAACCATGAAAACAGTAAGCAAAATATACAAACTGAGTAGTCCATGTGCAAGATAGGCAACATCAAGGATAATATGAGCTCAGGAGCGCCGTGGTCCCGCGGTTAGCGTGAGCAGCTGCGGAACGAGAGATCCTTGGTTCAAATCTTCCCTCAAGTGAAAAATTTAATTTTTTATTTTCAGACAATTATCAAAGTTCAGGCATTCACACATAATCAACTTCGCTCTCCAAAATTACAGGGCATGTTCAGATTTGCTTGGACATATGCAGGATTTGACGGTCTACTCACGGAAAAGTTTGAAAACGTTAAAAACTTATGTTTTGACAGAGCACAGGGAAAACTGTGCGACTGTGAAACTGTTGCACTCATTTGTTGCAGTTTATGTGACAAACTCTTATGTTTTCATCACTTTTTTGGGAGTGATTATCACATCCACAAGAAAACCTAAATCGGGCAAGGTAGAAGAATCTTTTTACCCATTCGCCAAGTGTACAGTCGTGGACAAAACGAGCGAGACCCCTCGCCTTTTCGTTATGCTGATCCGCACACCTTTAAAGTCTGCTAGACAGCATAGCAGGCAAGTCGTGAAATTGAAAAACTATCCGAACTTTGTCAGACTGTTAGCAATCATGTGTAAGACTATATTAATGCTGATTGGTGCGTTAAACACAACACGGAAATGTAAGATATAAATGAAAGAAGAAACGCTAATTAGTATGAACTGTACTAATAAATATGAATTTCAGCTTATCGGGATAACATAACTGTTTTAGTAAGACAAAGTACCCCAGATGGTTACGAATTAGCAAAATATTATGCGCATTCGTCCGCGAAACGGTCTGTGTCAACGTTCAGCCCAGTCATACTGGATTACCGTTGCTCACCTACCATGAAAGTGTGCAAATTTAGCAATGCGTGAAGATTCATAACGAAATTCATTTAAAAATCGTTCAGTGCCACACTTAAGTCAATTCATTTATTGACAGAAGCGGAAAAAGTAGGCACTAACAAGTATGAAATTCTACAATATTTTCATATTTACGTCCACAGGGCGCCGGTGCATAATAAAGGTGGCAGTAAAACATATGGGGGCGCGAGAATTCCTTACAATTGCTTTACTGATAGTTTATCTGCCTCCATCGAGATTAGAACCGAAAACAAACGAGACCTCCCATGCAGTAGCAAACACCTTTCACTACGCTAGCAGACAACACAGGCAAACAGCCCTCTATTATTACCCCACACATGAATAAGCCGGCAATTTCGCAATGAAAATGGCACAATGATCTGCAGTTTCTGTTGCATAGAACTTTCTGGACTCAAACACATGAATTTTCTACCCTTATGTCACCGCTTATGTGACAATCATTCGGAATGTTTATCGAAATAACAAAATACTGTTATTAGCGAGTAAATTTAGTAGGATAATTCTGCACCACCCCAGGAAATAAACGGCTACATAGCTGCCAAACGTATTCTATAATGTTTCGAATTCTCCATTAGACTCGCCACAGCCAGAAAACGTTCATTAGCCGAAGTGTTTCTTAAGCTAGCTAGCAATGGGAACGCCCGCGCTTCTAAAACGCGGTGGCATTAATAATGGGATCTGAATTACCACGTGTATAGGCAAATGGATTTTATTTGCATTCCTGTAAACGTGATTTCATCGAAAGCGTAGCTACGATTAATATACTGATGTATCGACTGCCACTAGAACATTTCGAATAAAGGATAGGAGGAATTATTTATGCGGCCGTCATCTTCAGTAAGTGTTGTAGCTATTTCCGTTGTTAGGATTTCGTCACCTAAATCGGTAAAAACGGAACCCTACTAGTCTCACTTTCTTGACCGTCTATCTGTCTACCCAAACCTTAAAACCCGTTTACCTCGAGTACAGGTAGACCTAATAAGCGGAAATGTATCGCACCTCCTGCGGTATACCGTCCCTTGGTGGTGCAAAAAATTCATTTTTATTAGTACAGTTCATGCTCATTAGCGTTTCTTCTTTCATCTACATCTTATATTTACGTGTTCAAAATGGTTCAAATGGCTCTGAGCACTATGGGACTTAACATCTGAGGTCATCAGTCCCCTAGACTTAGAAGTACTTAAACCGAACTAACCTAAAGACATCACACTCGTCCGTGCCCGAGACAGGATTCGAACCTGCGACCGTAGCAGCAGCGTGGTTCCGGACTGAAGCGCCTAGAACCGCTCGGCCACAACTATTTACGTGTTGTTTTACAAACTAATCAGCATTAATATAGTTTCACACGTGATTGCAAACAGTCTGACAAAGTTCGGATAGTTTTTCAATTTCACATTTGTGCATAGTATGTTGGTAGCACTTCGTCGCCTTGCCTTGTATGCTGTGTAGCACACTTTAAAGCTGTGCGGATCAGCATAACGAAAAGGCGAGGGGTCTCGCTCGTTTTGTCCACGACTGTACAAGTTAGGTGGGTCGACAACATATTCCTGTCATGTGACGCACATGCCGTCACCAGTGTTGTATAGAATATATCAGACGTGTTTCCCTGTGGAGGAATCGGTTGAACTATGACCTTGCGATCAAATGTTTTCGGTTCCCATTGGAGAGGCACGTCCTTTTCATCTACTAATCGCACGGTTTTGCGGTGCGGTCGCAAAACACAGACACTAAACTTATTACAGTGAACAGAGACGTCAATGAACGTACGGACAGATCATACCTTTGCGGAAATATAGAAAGTAAACTCTTCACTCGAGGGAAGACTGGAACCAATGACCTCTCTTCCTGCAGCTGCTCCCGCTAACCACGGGACCACGGCGCTCCTGAGCTCACACTATCCTTGATGTTGCCTATCTTACGCATGGACTACTCAGTTTGTATATTTTGCTTATTTTTTCATAGTTCCACACAACTTCTTCCTGTTTTCTCGATTGATCTGTGTTCAGTTTTTCAAGGCAGATCCACTGTGCCAACTTGTAACTAAATCTGAGGGGGGTTCGATGGGGAGGTTCCCTTGTAAGCAACGGGGCAATACCTTTAAAAATATATATTGTTTAATTACAAGTGTTCATTAAGAAGAAAAAACCGTCATTAAAAGAAAGGTGTGTAATTTTAATTCTTAAGAAAAAGTTCCAATACGTAATAAAAATTAGTTTCGTGCTGTAAAGCCGTTACTTAGAAATGCTTGAAGTTGAGACCTCTTTGTTTCTCGGAGTAGACTTCCTCGTTTTCCTCTCTCATTTTCATTTATTACATTGTAATTGTTTCGTACTAAAATGTACGTAACATGTGTTGTTGCACTGTCTTATTTAATTTTCGCATACTAGTGGCAACTGATATTTGAGACGAATACTTACATGCTATTTAAAATACTCCAGAATGAACTTTTCGTTCTGCAGAGGAGTTTGGAAGGTAGGAGGCGAGGTTCTGGCGGATGTACAGCTGTGAGGGTGGGGGGGGGGGGGGGAGGGGAGGTCGTGAGTAGTGCTTGGATAGCTCAGATGGTAGAGCACTTTCCTGCGAAAGGCATAGGTCCCGAGTTCGTGTCTCTGTCACGAACACGGTTTTAATCCGCCAGGAAGTTTCATTTAAAATATTTTTCGAAAATTGGGGTGTTGCTATCTCTGATTGTTACTAGATGGCGCGACTTGTTTGGTGTCCGCGTTGTGGCAACTTTAGGACGTGTGCCGCCATTAGTTACTGTTGCCTCTCGGAGCCCTCAGCGGCGAATAGCGTGCTACTCCATGTAGCTGTTACTAGCATCTGACAGCTTTGTGTTTGTTTCCATGTCATTAATTATATGGGGCTTTACTATTAACTTCTTAATGTAGTATTTTATGTCGCGAGACCATTATTGCTCTTAAGCATACGGGGTACTTATAAATGGTGGAAAAATGGAAATTTTTTTACTGACTTTATTAAGTTTTATAGTCTTTCCTGATAACATTGATTTATACATTATAGGTTTTCAAATGAAAAATGACCTATATATACCAAATTTTAAAGTTAGGGTCATATATGCCGCCATGCCCCCTTTATTTCTGTTACAGAAACCAGTGTTATTTTGAAAACAAATGTGAACTTTCCGTTTCCAGCGATTATACGTATATGTTGGTAATAGTGCAGATTATTGGTGTCTGTAAATGATTATCTTTGCTAATTTTTACTTTCGTTTCGCTGAAGCGGTTTGTTCACGTGTTACTAAATGTTTGTTGCCCAAGTGCTACCTGTATTTGTGGAAGTACATATCCTATAGTGTACAATAAATACGAACTATGCCACTCTTCAAGAAGTTCAATAATAGAAAATTCCGTGGTAACCAGTTCACAAACAATGCAAGCCACACTGTTGAAAGTAACCATGTATCAGTTCAGGGAAGAAACTCCCACATGGCACACCTCCTGGCGATTCAAATTTTTGCGCTAACAATGACTCTGTTTGTAGTGGATTTGTTGTTGATGTGGGCACCTTATCTTCTTTGATAAAGGAAGTGGCGATATGTAGACAATGTGATGGTGTAGGCAGTCTGGAAATAACTAAACAACAAAGTAGGAGAAAGGGTTTAGCATCAAAATTAGTTGTTCTGTGTAGATCCTGCAATAAATATACCTCGAAAATGACTTCGAACATTGTTCATAATTTAGTGTATGCAATGAGTGCAATAGGAAAAGGAAAAAGCCTGCTCAAACGTTTTGTGGTTTGATGGACCTTCCTCTTCCTCCCAGCAGGTTCAGCAAGAACATAAAAGTACTTTTAGGTGCCTTGACGGTTTTGTCTAAAGCTGTTTATAGTGGAGGTATGGAGTGTGATGGAGCTCTAAAAGTATTTCAGAAGTCGGTGTCCATTTATAACGTTAGATATACGAAGAACCTAGGCGATGGGGAATCTAAATCTTTCAATAAAATTAATGAGTTCATTGTTTATGGTGATACCTTGGTAACAAAAGTGGAGTGTTGTAGACATGTGCATAAGAGGATGGTTGCTAAATTGATGAAGCTACGAAGAGAAATGAAAGGAAAGTTGCTATCTGATGGAAAGTCTCTGTCTGGCCGAAGCAGACTGACAGAAACTGAAATAGACCTAGAATTATTATGAACTGGCCATTAGACGAACTGCACCTCCGAATGATGTTCCAGCAATGAGAAAAGCTATATGGGCCACCTACTTCCATAAGGTGTCCGCAGATGACCACCCTGCTCACGGACTTAGCCCTAAAGGAGCAGATTCTTGGTGTGGTTACCAAAAAGCAAAAGAAAGTGGTCAAATATACTATCATAAGCATTCTCTTCCTGGGCCTGTTATGAATGAAATAAAACCAATTTTTAGAGACCTGAGTGACCCTGTTTTGCTTAGTAAATGTCTTCATGGGGGCACTCAGAATACAGATGAAAGTTTCAACCATTGCATATCGGAAAGATTACCCAAAAATGTTTTTGTAGGAATAAATACATTAAAAATTGGTGTAGTAGATGCAGGGATACGTTTCAATTATGAAATGATAGGGAGATTGATAGTCCTGAGAAATTTAGGCATAAAATGTGGCTTTAGAGCCAATTGCTTGCGTGTGACAGACAATGGGTGCATAAAGCTGCAAGATTCGCTCTTCAAGTTACCAAAGAACCAAGAAGTGCTAAAAGAAATGCCAAGAGGAAGCCTGAAGATGAAGAAATGCTGCAGGATGAAGACTATGCTTCAGGAATGTCCCGAGGCACAGTTTAAATGGATTCATATCTTCATTCGCAATTTCCCATAAGTTGTATTTTTCGGAATTCAGGTACAAATATTTCCTAAAGTTTATAAAGCATTGCTCTAATTTAATTCTGTAACTTGCAATAGTTCATACTTATGTAGTAGACCTAAGCTTTATTGCAGAATCAACCAAATTATGGAAAAATAACATTTTCATTAGGAAAAAATGACAAAAATTAAAATGTAAGGTGTGATATTTTTTAATCCTTGTAACATACATAATAAGTGGAATTAAATAGGTCTAGTACCTCAGCCATCATGTCATGCATATCTGGTAAAAATTTGGTCTTCTTCAAATGTATAACATTGGATTAAATAATGTCAATTTGAGGTGGCATTTTGAAAAAAAATTGCATCAATTTATTTGTAATTTTTTTAATGACCCTAAGCAGGTTCAGAAATATTCGAAATACTTCTAATTTGTTTAGAATGTGTGCTGCTTTACTCGATATCAACAAGAAATCTGTAAAACATATGCATTATAAACAGTGCCTGAAAGAAAGAAATGTTGAGTTTTACATAATATTGAGCCGGGAAAGTACCCTGTATCCTTAAATTCATTCGTCATTTACCGCACGAGAGTAGAGTCCTCTTGTAAATCTGTTCAGAATAAAATTGATTGTTCTTCAGTTTTCTCTGCGTTAATGTTTATTTACAATATTCTTAGGTAATCGTGAATTTCCTGAGGAAGACACCTACAGTCGGTGTTAAAACCTCGAAATCTAAAATTTTGTTGCAACCAGTTGGCTGGTTTATATCTGTCAAATTCTTGTACTTGGACAGCATAGGTCTTAAAAGAGCAACTGCAATCCTTCAAGCTGCCCGCTCCACCACGTCAGAGTGGAGAGTAAAAAGTTCAAAGAGAACTATAATAATAATAATAACAATAATAATGTGTTGTCAGTAGAGATGCAGTATTAGCAGAATGGGACAGTCATGAGAGCTCAGTGATCGTTACCTAAATAACAAATCCACCAGACACATTTCAACTCTTGTAACGAATGTTAGTCTTGTGACTGTGAGGTGGAAATGTGAAGAAATAAGCACAACTAAACCAAGATCAGATGGACTTCATGTACTGACGAACAGGGACCATCGAGCACTGCGGATGGTGGTTGTAAAGCATAGCATGAAATCACCGTAAGGAATCGCTCCTGAGTTCCAAAGTGCTACCTTCAGTCTAGCTAGCAAAATGACAGTGTGTAAGGAGTTAAAAAGAACGACGTTCAACTGCGCGGTTATCAGCGCCCGTACAAATTCCCAATCTTTACGCAATCCAGTGTCGCCAGTTTCAAGAATGATGAGGAAGTGATAAGAACAGCACAAATACTCAGTCCCCGGGAGGAGAAAATCCCCACAACCCAGCAGCGAATCGAAGCCGGGACCTCGTGATCGATAGACAGCAGCATTAGCCACTAGACCACGAGCTGCGGGCTGGAGAAAGAAGGGTTTTTAGGCAGCTGAACATAGCGCTCGGGTCTCCGGACAACAATGCCACACGAGCCACATATGAATTTTACCTCAAAATGGGCACAGATCTCAGAACTGGAAGCACAGCATTAATACAGGACTACCAAGTGAGAGACCGTAAGCAATTTATTGTTAATATGAAACCTTGATAGAGATTGCGGGTTGCGGATTTGGACGCTCTGCTCCAGATTTCGAATCTACTGCCACAAATTCATCACACCCGGTTTCTCTATACCAACACTTTCGAAAGTGTGTCCTCCATTCAGTGTCAAACTAATGGCTAGGTACCATCAGCTCATAACTGTGCGAACAAGACATCTCCTGTTGAAATAATACAGAAACATTTGAACCATCAGATTTCTTGTTTGTGCAAACCGACAAACAAAGGAACTAGCAACGGGGATTTGCCGGTCGGCTGGGGTCAACGAATGTTTCCACGAAATGCCAAGATATGGCCGATAGCAGTCCAGGTTTTACCATTTGATATACGAAATTTCGCAAGAAGCTAAGCTTGCCGTGAACGAGGAAACGACTGGACGACTGGATAAATTTCTGCAACCAATGCATTGAGTAAAGGGACAGAGCAGTGCTCGGAAATATTTTGGTATACTTTTGCGTTTAGCTTTCAGCGTGACAGGTTATCCCACTGTCAGAAAAAAATACAGGGAGAAACTACCGGTACCTACGCAGAATATCCATACAGAATTCAGTTAAACAATAATTTAAATTTCCTGAGAGACTGAAACTGTTTGACGATCCGAGATTCGAACACGGAACATTACCTTTCAGGAACAGAGTTAATATCGATTAAGCTCTCCAAGCACGACTCACAACTCGCCCTCAAAGCTATTTCCAAACTTACGGAAGCTCTCCCGCATACCTTGCGGGTCTAGAAGAACAGGTTATCACAGAGAAATGACTAAGTCGCAGCCTACAGATTGCTTCCAGGCTGGAACTTTCACTCTAACGCCTGCACTAAAGTAACAAACTACAACCCGTTCTGAAAGTTGCACGCTGAAGGTATAAGACATTCAAAAGGAACATTGACAAATACTGATGTGACTTGCGACCATAGGGACGTGCAAGCATGAGAGAATTTGTTATAACTCAGGACAAGCTCAATGGAAAATAAATTATCTCCCTATATAGAAGGCAATGTCCCGACTGACTCACTCAGTGATTCATTATCGCCCAGCGCAAACCACTAAGGATAGAAACTTGAAATTTGCAGACGGGTGAAATATGCGACGAAAGATTTTTGGGAAAATGTCGCCATTAGTGCAATTTTGAATCTAGACCTACTCTAATTAGTATTTTATTTCTCGGTCAGAAATAAATACGTGTTTCAGTATTTTTGGAAATATAACCCCTATGGGGATGAAAAAATTGGTGATTTTTTTGAAAACAAATCATTACTAAAGAACTATTAAAGCATTTTTAAAGCTACATCTACGAAAATTGGTATCTGACTTACCGGTGTTGCAGTGTTTTTGGAAATTCAACCCCTAACGGGATGAAATAGGGAATGAAAATTTTTCTCAAAATATTTCATTAAGGAAGCATTGATTTTAGCTTCTCGGTTAGAAATAAAATAGGATGTGTTTCAGTATTTTTGGAAATTCAGCCCCTAAGGGAACGTAATTGTGTCTGACTGATCCACCATCGTCGCCCAGCCCAAACAACTAGGATAGGAACATGAAATTTGGCCAAGGTGTTCGTTTTATACTGTAGGGATTAATTCGAAATTCCACCCCTAAGCAGGGTATGAAAGATTTTTTTGAAAAATTGTCGCTATTCAGGCATTTTTAAGCTAGAACTACAAATCTGGTACCTGAATTCTCTGTCAGAGATTCATGTACGCACTTACGCATTTTTGGAAATTCATCCACTAAAGGGGACAATAGCGGGAGACAGCTTTCTTTGGAAAATAAATCATTACTGAAGTCCTAATAAAGCATTTTTAAAGCTACGTCTACGAAAACTGGTATTTGACTTTTCGGTTAGAAATGAAAACTACCTGTTTCAGTGTGTTTGGAAACAGCGATGGAAATGTTTATAAAAACAACTCATTATTTAAGAAGTTTTTAAGTTAAAACTAAGAAATTCTGTATTTGGGTTCTTGGTTAGGAAAAACAAACATGTCTCAGCGATTCTGGGAATTCAACCCCTAATGGGATGAAACAGGGAATGAAAATTTTTCTGAAAATATTTCGTTACGTTAAAACATTTTTACAGCTATATCTATGAATATTTGTTTAGCTTATAAATAAATATGTGAAAGTTTCTACGGAAATATCACCACAAGAACTCAAATGGCAGGACTAACAAAGATCTGCAACTCTAGCTGCCAGAATAGGTTTTCGGTCAGAAGTAAATTCGGAAGATACCATGCTTCTACGGTCTTATTAGTGTAGAAAGTTTGGAAGATGTTCCAATTTGTGAACAATATAAAAATTCGATTAAAGGAAAACAAAAAAATCTATGCAGATCTATACTGTCAACGCGACTGCAGCAGGGGCTGATAAACTAATTGTACAACAGTTGGTTTAGAGATAAAAGGTCGCCGTGCAGATTTCTTCTCCCATTATCTCTAACGTAACCAAATACCACACACAATACTGAATCGTACTAATTCTTCCTAATACGCGGTCTACACGAAATGTGAGGGCCGCTCAGTCGCCACTTCGAAACATTTTTCGTAACACAAAATTGTTGAGGATTTCATAGTCATTTCTTAACGTGCTTTTCTACATCCAAGCGTTTAAATGTGCAGTCATCTTAGGAAGTCATCGAGCTGTTGCTCACCATGGCTCCACATGATGGAAGTGTCGACGTACATCTGTCATACTTGGGTTTCTAAGGTGCCAAGTTCGTTGTCTGTCTTTCGAAAAGATCCCCGGAGAAATTGGCAACGACCAGTCTAAAAGGACTACCCATGAGGACACCTTCCAGCTGTCGGTATGATATGCCATTTCACATAAAATGGGTCGCGATAAGATATGTATGAAACGTCTTGATGATGGCATGCGGAAAAATGGAACCTATATGCGCCAGATAGTCATTGGAGAAAAATGGTTCAAATGGCTCTGAGCACTATGGGACTTAACATCTGAGGTCATCAGTCCCCTAGAACATAGAACTACTTAAACCTAACTAACCTAATGACGTCACACACATCAATGCCCGAGGCAGGATTCGAACCTGCGACCGTAACACTCGCGCGGTTCAGGACTGAAGCGCTGAGAACCGCTCGGCCACCGTGGCCGGCGTCATTGGAGACACTTGATAAACAAACAAGTAGCATCAAGGCTATCAGAACGTCATCCGTTACAAGTTACATTTCTTCAACTTCTCAGTGAAATGTTCCAAGTCCTTTACTATGTGTTGGTTTTCCCACGTGCAGCTGAAACAGAGAGGTCAAGTGTTTCCCAGTTTAAACGCCATGGGCAAAGTTGCAATTATGATCGATCTTAATATTCCATCTCTGTAGATGTTTGGAATCATTTCAGCTGAGGTGTCGGGGCTTCTGTGTTGGGCAGGTTCCTCTGTATGCCAGCCGAGAGAGAAGATACCTCCACTAACCGATTCGTAACCTGCGTGACCTATTGTGTAAGATTCGCTCTTAGATTTTGGAGATATACCCCGACACCAGTTAAATGAGAAGTATCAGGAAACTTAACACTAGGCGAAGTAATACATCGGAAGAAGAAATATCAGGAACGTTCCTTTTACCATATATCTCCAGTGTGACGAATAGAACAGACATTAAATTGTATAAACACGGCATAAAAACTATTTACAAACTGCCAAAGATCAGTGATGTCTCCGATCGGCAAAGGGAAAACAGTACTCACTCGCAACCCCATACCATGTACATATGGAACAGTCTTATGTTGAAATGACCGGATGAGTTCTCAGTATCAGGACATCGAAGATAAACACTACTGGAAGTTGGGAAAGTTGGATAAATCGGCCGTAGTGGAACACACAGTGTGTGTGAGAACGACTACGTAATGTAATTCGCCGACGAGCAGGTTCTCGCTGTGGATAAGAATTACCACGCCCGTTTGTACAGAGAAGCTATTGAAATTCATAAGCATAACAGTAGTTTCAGAAGAAAGAGGAAATCCTCAAGGTAACCGTATAAGCGTTTTCTGAATTCACGTGTTGCAGCGCACGACTGTTGCAGATAAAAAAGAGAAAAACTCTACAGTAACGGTCAGCCACGAGCCATTGGTGCGCCAGGTACGAACATTCTTCGGCGGGAAGCTCGACTGCACCAGCAATGGAGGAGGGTGAATGTTTGACAATGTCAACCTTACTACTGGTGGTAAGTTAGAAAATAAGCATTAAACAAACGTCAGCCAAAGATCAAAGATCTCGAGACGAAAGTCACATTACTTTTAGTAACGTTGCACTTACTTCTTGGTAACTTCCGCGTAGAAGTTTTCTGCCTGGGATTTGAACCAGCTAATGTTTAGAGTTCAGCATCATCTTAAAAACATTGTCCAAAAAGGCATTGGTTCAAGTTCAAGAAGAGATAATAGACGCTTTGTGTGATGTCTGGACTGTAGGATGCACTGTCGACAACTTCCAATGAAATTGTTGAACCTTCTTTACGCGTGCAGTGCTTCGATACGAACTCGAAAGAGTGTTTTACTTAGCCTGCGTATCGAAGCAACCGCCTCCTTCACGTCCCGCCAGGAGGCATGCGCCCTCTCCATCTCCATGTACATCGGTACTTCGCAAAGCACATGATGGTGTGTGGCGGAGGGTAATTCTGGTAGCACTAACTGATCCCCCCTTTTACGTTCCCTGTTCCATTCGGGAGTGGCGTGTGGGAAGAAAGGTAGTGCGTAAGACTTTGTATTTTCTCTAATTTCTTTATCGCGGTCATTTCGCGAGGTGTATGTGGGAGGAAGTAATATGTTGTCCGACTGTTCCAAGGAAGTACTCGCACGAAATTTGAATAGTAAACCTCTCCGTAATGTACAACGCCTCTCTTGTAGCGTTCACAACTGGAGTTTGTTGCGCATCTCTGTAACGCTCTCGCACCAGCTAAACGATACAGTAACGAAACGTGCCGCTCTTCGTTGGATCTATCTCTTTTATCAGTCCTACCTGGTAATGATTCCAGATTGATGAACAAGACTCAAGAATCTCAGTCTGGCATCAGCTTTCCCTACTACTCGTTTTATGTGGTCGTTTCACTTAAGGTCACTCTGGAAACTTACTCCTAGATATTTTACGATATAATTTAATGTTCCCTGCAATTTTTCATCAGTAGTGTAGTAACACAGTAGTGAATTTCTTTCCCTGCGTATGCGCAATATGTTATTTACGTTCGAGGTAACTGTCAAGAGCTACACCATTATCCAATCTTCCGTAGGTCATTTTGCAATCCGATACAGTCTTCTGGCGTTATAGACAACCGCATCATCTGCAAACAACCTTCAAGAGCTTCCGAAGCTTTCTACTATACGATTTATAAACACTGAAGAGCTAAAGAATCTGGTACACCTGCGAGGACGCAGAAGTGTCGCAACACGACGTGGTATGGACGCGACTAATGTATGAATCAGTGCTGGAGGGAATTGAATCCTGCACGTCTGTCCAGAAATCAGTACGAGTAGGAGGTGGCGGAGATTTCTTCTGAATAGCACGTTGCAAGACATCGCAGACCTGCTCAGTAATGTTCATGTCTGGGGTATTTAGTGGCCAGCGGAAGTGTTTAAGCTCAGAAGAGTATTTCTGGGCTTGTGAGGTATCGCATTGTCCTGCTGGAATTGCCCAAGTTCGTCGGAACGGACATGCATGGATGCAGGTGATCAGACAGAACGCTTACGTACGTATCACCCGTCAGAGTCGTATCTGGACGTGTCAGGGGTCCTATATCACTCCAACTGCATACGCCCAACACCATCACGGAGTCTTCACCAGCTCGAACAGTACCCTGCTGATATGCACGGTCCACGGATTCATGAGGTTGTCTCCACACCCGAACACGTCCATCCGCTCGATACAACTGGGAACGAGACTCGTTCGACAAAGCAATATGTTTCCAGTCATCAACAGTCCAATGTCGGTGTTGAGGGGCAGAAGTGCGGCGTAAAATCTTTGTGTCGTGCAGGAATCAAGGGTGCAAGAGTGGACCTTCGAATCCGAATGCCCATATCGATGATGTTTCATTGAATGGTTCGCACGCTAACACTTGTTGACGGTCCAGCATTGAAATCAGCAGCAATTTGTGGAAGGACTGCACTTCTGTCACATTCAACGGTTCTCTTCAGTCGTCGTTGGTCTCGTTCTTGCATGATCTTTTTCCGGCCGCAGTGATGCCGGATATTTGATGTTTTACCAGATTCCTGATTTTCAGTAAACACTCGTGTAATGGTCGTACAGGAAAATCCCCACTTGATCTCTAACTCGGAGACGCTGTGTCCCATCGCTCGCGCGCCGACTATAACACCACTTTCAAAGTCTCTTAAATCTTGATAATCTGCCATAGTAGCAGCAGTAACTGGTCTAACAACTGCGCCAGACACTTGTTGTTTTATATAGACGTTGTCGACCGCAGCACTGTATTCTGCCTGTTTATTCTGCCTGTTTATATATCTCTGTATTTGAATATGCATGCCTACACCAGTTTCTTTGGCACTTCAGTGTACTTTGTAAACAATAATGATCCTGTCATACAAATTTCATTGCGGAATTCTGGAAATTACCTTCACAGGTGTTGATTTTGTTGCATTAAAAGCAACGTGTTGAGTTCTGTTCGTACGGAAGTCTTGTATTCAGTTGCAAATTTGGTCCAAAATTCGATAAGTTCGTATTTTATTTTTTCACTAAACGGCAGTGTGGGATGGTGTCAAATGGCTTCCTGAAGTCAAGGAACATGGCATCAATCTGAGCACCATTGTCTACGGCACTGTGGATCTCATAGAGGAACAAAGCGAGCTGAGTTCGCCAAGATCTCTGTTTGCGGAATCCGTATTGATTTTTATAGACAAGATTTTCGTTCTATAGTTGTATCTCCTCTATAAGGTAGGACTGATAGTGGAGATAGAGAAGATTCGACGAAGAGCGGCGCGTTTCGTCACGGGATCGCTTAGCTGGCGAGAGAGCGTTGGCGGAGATGCTAAACAAACTCCACTGGCAGACGTTACAAGAGAGGCGTTGTGCATCGCGGAGAGTTTTACTTTTTGGACAGCACTTTTCAGGAGCAGTCAGACGACGTTATTACTCCCCCCCACACACACACGTACATACCGCCAATTGACAACGAGGGTAGAGGCTTACCGACAATCATTCTTCCCACGCGCTATTCGCGAATGGAACAGCGTTGAAGGGATCAGATAGTGGTACTGAAAGTAGCCTCCGCCTCCGCCACACACCATTGGAGTACGATGTAGATGTAGATGTACTGGCGGAAGCAAAGCCATGAGGACAGGTCGTGAGTTGTGCATGGGTACTGTCGGTAAAACACCTGCCCATCAAAGGTAAAGGTCCCGATTTCGAAACTCGGTCCAGCACACAGTTTTAATCTGCCAGGAAGTTTCACCATAACAGCAGTTTGCACTACATGTTACATAATATCAGTTTATCTTTCCTGGGTGTCATGTTATGTTTTTTGTGGCCGGGCATCGTACCATAGCCAGCTCCTCCCTAGCTGCCCATTTTCATTCCCTCTTGGTACGGGCAGAGGCATTCGGACCGCGCGTAGTAGATCAGTTTCCCGCGCCGTCGTGCCTGTACATTACTCTCTGCCCGGTGAGTGTTTCGCAATACTTGTCAGCTGTCATTCTTGACGTGCGTTCCGCGAATTCAACTGGAAGAATGCCAGCGCTATCCCAGAAAACGGTGGCCACCATGTTTCGACTCGAGTAAGGCGGATGTCTCAATTTTTTCGGTTTTATGGAACTTGAATGGTGCCACTGCAGTGACGGTTTGGTTCTACGTTAATACAGAATGTCCATGTCTCGTGTATGATAACGGATCTTATCCCTCTTGTCATTACTGGACGAAACTCGCTCATCTGTAGTTGGTGTAAAGCGCGACGCCATTGTACAGAGGCCGGCCGCAGTGACCGAGCGGGTCTAGGCACTTCATTCCGGAACCGCACTGTTGCTACGGTGGCAAGTTGGAATCCTGCCTCGGGAATGGATGTGTGATGTCCTTAGGTTAGTTAGGTTTGAGTAGTTGTAAGTCTAGGGGACTGATGGCCTCAGATGTTAAGTCCCATAGTGCTCAGAGCCATTTGAACCATTTTTTGTACAGTGCATGAGTGGAAACGAATAATCTGAAGTGATGAATAACGCTATACTCGGTTGCAGTCCTATGGAGGGAGATAGGTTTGGTGAATTTCTGGAAAACTTTGCCTGCCATAATGCGTTGTGCCAACAGTGAAGTACAGAGACAGTGGTGTTACTGTAAGAGTGTGTCTTTCGTGGTTAGGGTGCGATCCCCTTTGAGCGCTTAAGAAAACGCTAGACGCAGAAAGATATAAACACATTTTACTCCGTTGTGTACTGAGTACAGTAGATCAACAACTCTGAGGCGATGAATGTATTAACATGGCAGTGCACTCTGTGAAAGCAGTGGCTTGTGGGCAATATAATTTCTAAAACGGGCTGGCCTAGCCAGACTTGTGACCTGAACACAGTGGAAGGACTTTCGGATGCGTTAGAAAGTCCACTTAGCTCCAGACCCCAGCGTCCAGCATCACCACTTTGTCTGGCTTCAGCTCTTGATGAAGAATGGTCTGACACTGAAACTGCCACAACAGGGTTCAGACCATTATAAACGTGAAGGATGGACACACCGCCTATTAATATCCACCAGTACGTGTCCGGCTGCTTTTGGCCAGTTAATCTAAGTAACTAGATAGGTACGACTTATGCGGTCTGGCTCACAAGCCAATGGACTGCACATACTGCACATTGGAAACGATATATTCTGCTACGTGCGCACGGCCCACAATGCAACAAACAGAAGTTGCGAAATGTATGAACACAAGCAAGCACATGAACTAGGCCGTCAGACAGAATCTGCGTTATAGATTCGTATAATCAATTTTAAGCTCAAAGAAATGCACAGACGGTGAGATGGCAGCAAGGGTACACAAGCAACTTCTGGGTATCAAATGGTTCAAATAGCTCTGAGCACTATGGGACTTAACATCTATGGTCATCAGTCCCCTAGAACTTAGAACTACTTAAACCTAACTAACCTAAGGACATCACACAACACCCAGTCATCACGAGGCAGAGAAAATCCCTGACCCTGCTGGGAACCGAACCCAGGTATCATTACCTGTACGAAACATACTCCCTGAATAACGACCACAGAGCGTCACAAGAGAAGACCCGACAGGCTTTTATATACAATTTTAAGAGAAAAGTAGCAACATGAATCACAAAAAGAAAGTTTTTCAATAACTTTCCGAAAAAGTAAGGGCCCTAAGATGGAACCTTGTGGGACACCACATGTAATTACTTCCAAGATGGATAATGACAAATAGCTTAATACAGGTCACTTTCCCATTGACACCCTTTGTTTACCGTTAGACAGACTATAATATTTTATTGACATAAAAAGACATCATGACTTAGGCAGTCAAACGCATTTGTCCGGTGCGTGATGTAAACGAGCTGACAAGGCGTTACTGTGGCTTGGTTCCTCGTAGCGGCTGAAATTTGCGGCCCGCAGCTCTACGGGGAAAATTAAAGATGAAAGGTTCGTGTGCGGAAATGACAGAAGAATTTCAGCAACAGACGCAAATGGATAACTAAATAACAAGGGTCGCGCGTGCAAAACGAACTTCCGGGGCGTCGTGTGCGGACTGCCTTTCGAGCGTTAACGAGGCTGCCCTAATTACAAGAAAGTGCACGATGTGACATGCTAACTCGGAACAACACGTGTTCATGCAATCTGGATCAACACGAAAGTCATCCACGAGGCTCTCGTTCCTACAACAGAACGGCCGCGTGTGACCAACCCCAACGCATAAAAAAATAAATAAATAAAGAAAAATAAAAAAGGGCGAAAGCAGGAAGGTTGTTGTGCCATTACATTGGAGATGTTGTAGAGTGAAGGTGGGCAGTTTATAATATATTCGAGATGAAAGGTTGATTTTCAACACTATTTCTCATCTTTGGCGTTTGTTTAGGGGGAAGGCGCGGGATGAGTCTAACGCATACATTATCTCTCTCTCCAGATTTTTTGTTCTTATTCAATATGTGCGCTACTTTCACTTTAGATTACATATGTACACAGTAACTTTCACCCCAACTCCTCACCCTACACATGCAACTTGCCGCTACCCCTTGCTTTAACATTCCGCAAATGCGTAGAATTTTGATAGTGATAATAATAATAATACACAGGATTTTTCAGCATAGCAGTGGCAAATTTTCAGGAGTACATCTCCTCCGTCCGAACGGGCCTCAGAAGGCCCAACGGTACCAACCGATCGCCGTGTCATCCTCAGCCGATAGGTGTCACCGGATGCGGATATGGCGGGTCATGTGGTCAGCACAGCGCTCTCCCGCCCGTTCGCAATTTTCGTGACCTGAGCCGCTACTTCTCAATCAATGCTCATCAGTCCTCACACGGGCTGAGTGCACCCCACTTGCCAACAGCGCTCTGCAGATATGGACGGGAAGGAGGGGGGTGGGGGGCGGCGAAATCAGTCCAGGCGTCTACTGCCGCGCCATTCATCGAGCCGCGAAATGTGGGCACTCATCAGCGATCTCCAACTGGACTGGTAGATACATGGGAATATGTATCTATGGCCGCGATTCAGTCACTCGTCTAGTTGCATTGATAGGATTTACGATCCTGTTCTCTCGCGGCATGTGCCGTCGATATCCCTGGAAGTTAAACCTCGCTCATCTCGCTTCTCCGGACAGTCGGCGCGCCATCGAGCATACGTACAGTTCGCCCGGCCGCCGCCTCCCTACGAAGAACCTTGATTACGTTCGATCGCGAGACCGCTGCTTGGAGGCGCCACAACCTAGATTTTTGTTTCACCGTCCTTCGTGAATGCGTCTACCGGTCAACCATGCCGGAAGGACAAACTGCGTGCGAAGGCACGGATCGTCGCCCATGTACACCGACACCTCGAAGGGACGATTGTCTGAGGGCGAACACATGGCACAATAGCAACAGAACGACCGACCACGTAGCAAGTCATTCGACAACATAAACTACGACGAAGGGCGCTGATACAAACCATCACTAGTATGGGCGGTCGTCGCCTCACCACGCAATGTGCTATTGGTGCAGCCTTCTTCGACCATTACGCACGAGTTTATTCGGCTCACTGTTTCAACCCGACGACGGTGACAGGTGTCTCACAACTGGACTATGGCACTGTTCCACAGGAATTACAAACTGAATTACTGGACGAAATTATGGAAGATGAAGTTATCGACGCCATAGGTAAAGAGGCGTCGAACAACTCTCCTGGCCACGATGGACTCCCTGTAGAGTTTTATAGAACTTTTCAGTTCTTACTGGCTCGTAAGTTGACGGCTGTCGGGAGCTTATGTTCCCCGCGGTGCTTTTCCCGCTGCCTTCGTCGGAGAAATGATTATACCTATCCACAAACCGACAGGTCGCGCTCGAGTACATGAATACCGCTCGCTGACTCTCCTCAACTGCGACATGAAGATATTCACCAGACCGTTAGCTACTCTTATACAGTCGGCCCTGTCTCACGTCATCTCATCAGATTAGGCTTCTCCAGAGGGCATCGATAACATCCACACAGCACTGTATCGATACCGTGACGCAATAGCTCTGACGAGGGCACGCCGCATCTCGGAAGCTAGATTTTAGCCAAGCTTCTGATCGGGTGGATCACGTGTACCTGTCGTCCATTCTCCATCACATGCAGTACCCACAGCAATTCACAGACGTCGTGATGCGCTTCATCCGAAGGGCGACTTCCAAGGTGCTCGTCAACGGGCGACTCACGCAGTCCCTCCCGACCACTTGATTGGTGTGTCAAGGCTGCCCCCTGTCGACCTTACTTTACGTCGTGGGACTGGAACCGATCCTCTGCGGCCTCCGTCAACGCCTCACTTTACGTGGCGTCACATTTCGCTGTACAACTTATACACGAACTGGTTCTTGTGCTCCACAACGGTAACGATATAGCCAACCCACTAGAATGGATTGACACATACGGTGTGACTTACAGCAGCTGACTCAATGTTACTAAATCTGTCGCCGGAAACATAGGAGACTGGTTGGCCCCAGCATCTGTCAAACACCTACAGCTTAGTGATACTGTCAAATGCCTCGGATTAGTGTTTCGCGACGACATACGGCGCACTACAGCCGTTAACTACCGCCGCTTGTTAAACAAATTAGGGCCTAGGTCACCAACCTCAGTATGCGGACGCTCCACATCCTTCAAAGGACACACTTCGTTGATGTTCCAGACATAGCACGACTACATCCAATACCGTTGCTGATGGCTTGACGTATATTAACGGCATCTGGAGACTACGTCAGTATAGCCATGCTCTTCAAAGTCAGTTAGGAATCGCTGCCCCTTCCCCCAGACAGACGAGGTCTTGGCCTAGCCCGTGTCCTCGACAAAGCTTTGTCCCTGTTTGCCAGCTAGCATATCAAGCTGTGGCGCCACCGCCTGGAAAGTTTTACGGGTCTGCTGCTGGATTCCGGCCGTGGTGGGCGTGCGGTTCTAGGCACTTCAGTCCGGAACCGCGTGACTGCTACGGTCGCAGGTTCGAATCCTGCCTCGGGCATGGATGTGTGTGATGTCCTTAGGTTAGTTAGGTTTAAGTAGTTCTACGTTCTAGGGGACTGATGACTTCAGATGTTAAGTCCCATAGTGCTCAGAGCCATTTGAACCATTTTGCTGCTGGAGCCCCTGGTACATCACAGACAGCGAAACTTCCTGGCAGATTAAAACTGTGTGCCCGACCGAGACTCGAACTCGGGACCTTTGCCTTTCGCGGGCAAGTGCTCTACCAACTGAGCTACCGAAGCACGACTCACGCCCGGTACTCACAGCTCCACTTCTGCCAGTACCTCGTCTCCTACCTTCCAAACTTTACAGAAGCTCTCCTGCGAACCTTGCAGAACTAGCACTCCTGAAAGAAAGGATATTGCGGAGACATGGCTTAGCCACAGCCTGGGGGATGTTTCCAGAATGAGGAGACGAGGTACTGGCAGAAGTGGAGCTGTGAGTACCGGGCGTGAGTCGTGCTTCGGTAGCTCAGTTGGTAGAGCACTTGCCCGCGTAAGGCAAAGGTCCCGAGTTCGAATCTCGGTCGGGCACACAGTTTTAATCTGCCAGGAAGTTTCATATCAGCGCACACTCCGCTGCAGAGTGAAAATCTCATCACAGACAGCGGTTAAGAAGTCACCCGATCGTGCCTCTGCAGCATACATATGGCGCACTCGCCTCTATGTGTGGAATATGAAATATCAGACACAGGTGAGCACCGTCTCAGATGTGGCTCAGCAGAAGATGTTAGGCTCTTGGTGCGACAAATTTGACATACTTTCTTCGAGTGACCCCGGAATGTATCGCACCTCGGCTTCTACTTTATCCGGATGAACTGTATTTCTCGCGCACCAAAACCAACGCAGTCACGTTTCTGGCCATGCAGTGAACCATTTATTTTTTCACGTTGGACCTAAAGACGTGTTGGACTTCAGGAACTACCTTCGAGAACGTCATTGCAAGACTGTACGGAACCCAAAGAACAGGCAATATTTTTCTAATTGCTTAGGTACTGTCCTACGCCACCCTGGACTCAGCTGGATCATCAACAATTAGGAGAAGATACACATTCATTGAGCTGAGGGGAATACGACAGATTATCGGTTGAGTAGCCTACGACATGCATGAAGAAATACCTGGGTGGTCAAGCTTAAGGAAATCAGCGATTGACCCTTTTGCATTGTGCTACGAAGCACATTTTCCGTTTCCCCGTATATATCTCGTCGGAAAGTCTAGAATTATATGTTTTGTTTACTTAGAGCACGATGTGGTGCTAGTTACGGGTATTTTAGGTGTGGTATAAAAAAATCAAAAATAAAAAAACTGAAAAATTAGAAAAGGTCCCATTGCTGATTTCCCTTCACCGCTCCTAACCCCTTGGCAGCGAAGGGTACAACGTGGCTAGGCCTCGGGTACGATCCCTGGGCTGGCCACTCTGCCCTTCCTGCCATCCCCTCCACACTCTCCCTAAAAAAAAAAAAAAAAATCACGGTGAATTCATTGGTTCTGCAACGACCTTGTCAAAAAGGGCGGAGGAGTGGACATAGCCGGCCGATGTGACCGAGCGGTTATAGGCGCTTCAGTCTGGAACCGCGCGACTGCAACGTTCGCAGGTTCGAATTCTGCCTCGGGCATGGATGTGTGTGATGTCCTTAGGTTAGTTAGGTGTAAGTAGTTCTGAGTTCTAGGGGACTGATGACCTAAGATGTTAAGTCCAGTAGTGCTCAGAGCCATTTGGGAAGCGACCATGAGAAAAAGATAGAATAACCAACCAAAAGATAACGTTCTATGAGTCGTGGCGTTGAATGTCAGAGACTTGGGCGTGGTACGGAAACTAAAAAATCTGAAAAGGGAAATGCGGAGTGTCAACTAGATATAGTACAGGTCTGTGAAGTGAAATGGTCAGAAGAGTATACAGTAATATCAACAGCAGCAGAAAATAATATACGGGAGTAGGATTATTTATGATTAGGAAGGTAAGACAGAGAGTGAGTTGCTGTGAACAGTTCAATGACAAAAATAGTTCACGTATACATGCCGACGTCGCAAGAAGAAGATGAAGACATACAGAAAGTATACGAGGATACTGAATGGGTAATTCAGTAGATAAAGGGATATACAACTCTAATAGTCATGGTGGATTCGTATGCGGATGTAGGGGAAGGAGTAGTTAAAAAGGTTACGAGAAAATATGGGCTTGGAACAAACAATGAGAAAGGAAAAAAATTGAGTCACGCAATAAATTTCTGCTAGTAATAGCGAATACTGTATTGAAGAATCACAAGTAGAAGAGGTATACTTGTAATACGCCAGCGGAGACGAAAAGATTTCAGTTAGATAAAATCTTTGTCAGGCAGAGATTCTGAAATCAAATACTGTATTCTAAGCCGTACCCAGGAGGAGATATATACCCAGATCAAAATTTAGAAGTGATAAAGAGTAGTCTGAATTTAAGAGATTAGTCAGGAACAATAAATACACAAACAAGTGAGATAAGGAAGTACTAAGGAATGAAACGGAAGTACTAAGGAATGAAGTGATACGCTTGAAGTGCTCTGAGGCCTTAGGTACTGCGATAATAAATAGCACAGTAGGCAGTTCAGTAGAAGAGGAATGGACCCCTCTAAAAAGTTGTCACACAAGTTCGAGAGAAAAACATAGGTACAAGGAAGGTAACTGCGAAGAAAGCATGGGTAACAAAAGAAATAATTCTGCTGATAGAAAGAAAGAAGGGAGTACAAAAAGGTTCAGTGAAATTCAGAAATACGAAAATACAAGTGACTTTGGAATAACATAAATAGGAAGTGCAGGGAAGCAAAGGCGAAATAACAACATGAAAAATGTGAAGAAATAGATAAGGAAATTTTTGTTGGAAGGACTAACTCAGCATATAGAAAATTCGAAACAAAATTCAGTTAAATTAAAAGCAAGGGTGGTAACATTAAGAGAGCAATGGGAATTACACTGTTAAATGTAGAGGAGAGAGCGGATAGACGGGAAGAGTATATTAAGGGCTTCTATGAGGGGACGGACTTGTCTGATAACATGATAGAAGAAGAAACAGGAGTCGATATGGAAGACGTAGAGGATACAGTATTAGAATCAGAATTTAAAAGAGCTTTGTGTGACTTAAGATCAAATAAGGTAGGAGGGTTAGATAACATTCCATCACAATTTCTAAAGTCATTTGGGGAAGTGGCAACAACACGACTATTCGCGTTGGTGTGTAGAAGATACGAGTCTGACTTTCGAAAAACATCATCCACACAATTCCGAAGATTACAAGAGCTGACAGGGTGAGAATTACTACACAGTCATCTTAACAACTCATGCATCACAGTTGCTGACAAGAATAAAGCACAGAAGAATGGGAAAAAAAACTGAGGATCTGTTAGACGACGATCAGTCTGGCTTCAGGAAAGTTAAAGGCACCACAGACGCAGTTCTGATGTTAGTAATCGAAGCAAGACTGAAGAAAAATTAAGACATGGACACAAGACCAGTTGACCTAGGAAAATCGTACGACAATGTAAAACGGTGCAAGACGTTCGAAAGTCTGATAAAAATAGGAATAAGGTATAGGGGAAGCTGACAACATACAATATACACAAAAACCAAGAAGGATTGGATGACCAACAACGAAGTTCTAGGATTAATAATGGTGTGACACAGGGCTGCAACCTTTGTCCCCTACTATTCCATCTGTATATAGAAGAAGCTATTAAAGAAATAAAAGAAGGGTTCCAGGGTGGGATCAAAATTTTGCGTGGAAGGTTATCAGCGATATAAATCGCTGATGTCATTGCTAACCTCAGAGAAAAATGAAGAAGAATTACAGGATCTCTTGAACACAAAGCAGAAGAAGTTAAGGAATTCTGCTACCTAGGCAGCAAAATAAAACATAACGGACGGAGGAAGGAAGACATCAAAAGCAGACCAACACAGTCTTATACGGCATTGTTAACCAAGGGAAGTCTACTGGTATAACAAGCCTTAATCTGAGAACATACGTTTGGAACACAGAATTGTATGGCAATGAATCACGTACAGTGGGAAAACCGGAACAGAAGAGAGTCTCAGCGTTTGAAATGTAGTGCTACGGAAGAGTGCTAAATAAGGAATGAGGAGGATCTCTACAGAATCGGCGAAGAAACAAATATTTCGAAAACACGAACATGCAGACGGGACAGGGTGATAGACATGTTTTAAGACACCAGGGAATAACCTTCATTGTACTAGAAACAGCCGTAGAGAGCGTAAACTGTAGAGAAAGAAAGAGATTAGAATCTCCTTTTCTTCTTCATTGTTTTTGAGTCATCAGTGTTCTGACTGGTTTGATGCAGCCCACCACGAATTCTTCTCCTGCGCCAACCGTTTCATCTCAGAGCAGCAGTTGCATTCTACGTCCTCAGTTACTTACTGTAAGTATTCCAATCTCTACCTTCCTCTACAGTTTTTACCCTCTACTGCATCCTCTCGGAATACAGAATTTATCCCCTGATACCTCAACAGATGACCTGCCGTATGTCTCTTTTTTCTTGTCAGTATTTTCCATAGGCTCCTTCCCTCGCTGCTTCTGCAGAGAACCTCCTGATTTCTTACCTTGTCAATCCACATAGTTTTCAACAGCCTTCTGCTGACCCACATCTCGAAGGCATCGATTCTTTTCTGTTCTGGTTTTCCCAAAGTCCATGTCTCACTACCGTACAATGCTGTGCTCCAAACGTACACCCTCAGAAATTTCTTCCTCATATTAAGACCTTTGTTCGATGCAAGCACGCTTCTCTTGGCCATGCCTTTCTTACCAGCGCTATTCTTTCTATGTCTTTCTTGCCTTGTCCGTCATAGGTTATTTTGCTACCTACGTAGCAGAGTTCCTTAACTTTGTCTACTCCGTGATCTCAAATTCTCATGTTAAGTTTCTCGTTTTTCTCATTTCTGCTACTACTTATTACTTTCGCCTTTCTTCGATTTATTCTCAATGCGTATTGTGCATTCATTAGACTGTTCGTTTCATTCAACACATCCTTTAATTCTTCTCCACTTTCATTGAGGACAGCAACGTCATCAGCGATTCTTATGATTCATATCATCTCACCTTAAATTTCAATCCCACCTTTGAACCTTTTTTTTATTTCCGTTATTGCCTCTCCGATGTATAGATTGAACAGTAGGAGTGAAAGACTGCATCCCAATCTTACAACATTTTTGACCCTAGCACTTCGTTCTTGGTGTTCCAGTGTTATTGTTCCCTCTTTGTTTTTGCACATATTGTGTACTATCCTTGTTTCCCTATAGTTTATCCCTATTTTCCTCAGAATTTCGACGTTGTGAAGTATTTGACGGGGTCGGACACTTTTTCTATGTCGACAAATCCTATGAACTGCCTTGATTTGTTTTTAGTCTGGCTTCTATTATCAACCGCAACGTCAGAACTGCCTCTCTGGTGCCTTTACCTTTCCTAAAGCCAAACTGATCGTCATCTAACACAATCTCAATTTTCTTTTCCATTTTTCCGTATATTCTTTTTGTCAGCAACTTGGATGCATGATCTGTTAAGGTGATTATGCGATAATTCCCGCACTTGTCGACTCTTGCTATCTTCGGAATTGTGCGGGTGATGTTTTCCCGAAAATCTGATGGTATATCGCCACTCATACGTTCTACACACCAACGTGAATAGTTGTTTTGTTGCCACTTCCTACAATGAATTTAGAAATTCCGATGAAATGTTGTCTATCTTTATTTCTTTCTTTCTTTCACTTGCGCCTTTGTCCCGAAATGATCGCAGGGTCGGCATGGTTACAACGGATTTGGCAAGGTTAATTTAAAGGGGTGGCTGAATGCCCTTCCTCCCGCCACCTCATACCCCTCAAGATCGAATCAGTGTATCCCAGCCGTCTGCGTCTAGTGTAAACCACGAAATAGTGCGGAAGTGTTACAAATGTCTGTGTGTCGTGTAACTGAGGCGGGATGTGGGTACCAGCCCCGTATTCACCTAGCGGTATGTGGAAAACCGCCTAAAAACCACATCCAGGCTGGCCGACACACCGGCCCACCTCGTTAATCCGCCGGGCGGATTCGATCCGAGGCTGGCGCGCCTACCCAGTCCAGGAAGCAGCCCATTTGCGCTCTCGGCTAACCTTGCGGGTAAATGTTGTCTGTCTCTTCTTCCTTATTTGATCTTAAGTGTTCCAAAGCTTTTTTAAATTCTGATTCTAATACTGAATCCCGTATACAGAACACATCCAGCAAGTAACTGAGCACGCAGGCTGCAAGTGCTACTGTGATAAGAAGAGATTGGTACAGGAGAAGAATTCCTGATAGGCAGCATCAAACCAGTCAAAAGACTGATGACTCAAAAAATTAAAAAAAAGTGGATCTGCGCCTACCCATTAAAGACGTAGTTTGTTAGATACTACTTTGTTCGTAAGAAATTAGTGCTGAAAATTAGGCGAACACGTGTAACAACTCCGGTATATTAAATCTATTTTGATACAGGCGGTACCTGTGGTATTACTGTATACCTTGAGACGCTCGCTTTCAATTACGCAACAATTGAAGAAATTCACCATCTATCCCCTGTGTTATACATTATAGTATCAGGTGACTCCGCAGAGGGAAGTGAATACAGGTGTCCCAGTGTCATCTAGTGAGGTACACAGATGGCAATTGTAATTTCTGCGAGTTATATTCAACCAAGCACATGCAGTGCGACACCTTACTGCAGTACAAGTTCAAAGAGCAGTCTGTTTGATCCAAGAAAGATGGTATTTCTATCGTATTGCTACAGATGGAAATGTCTCTCCATCTGTCATCCATTGGTCGTGAACACGCTACAGGGAGACAGATCAACGCACAACGCACAATGCACCTTTCTAGACTCTGAGAAGCTCATCTGCAGAAACCAGCATGGTTTTAGGAAACAGCGGTCATGCAAGACACAGCTCGCCCTCTTTGTGCATAATATACAACAGGTTCTAGATACCTCCTCCCAGGTTGATGCCATATTTCTCGACTTTCGAAAGGCGTTCGGCTCAGTTCCGCACTGCCGCTTGCTACAAAAAGTGCGCGCTTACAGTATATTCGATGACATATTCGGTTGGACAGAAAGTTTTATAACAGGCAGGGAGCAGTATGTCGTCCTGAACGGGATGACTTCAACAGAAACAAGCGTAACGTCAGGCGCGCTCCAGGGCAACGTAATAGGTCCTCTGCTTTTTACGATTTACATAAACGATCTGGTTGATGGTATTGACAGCGGCCTGAGACTGTTTGCCGATAATGCTGTAGTCTACAGGAAAGCAGTATCAAACGAAAGTTGTGAACAAATTAATGAGGATTTGCAGAAAATAAATGCGTGGTAAGTGTAACCTACTGCGTATAACAAGGCGAAAAGCCCCATTAATGTACGAGTACAAAATAAATGCCCAGTCTTTGGAAGCGGTAACATCCGTCAAGTGTCTCGGTGTGACTATTCGAAATGATCTCAAATGGAATGATCATATTACACAAGCAACGGGTAAGGCGAACTCTAGATTGCGGTTTATAGGTAGAATCCTGAAACGATGCAGTCCTTCATCAAAGGAAATAGCTTACAATACGTTAGCTCGTCCAGTCTTGGAGTATTGTTCGTCTGTATGGGACCCTTACCAGTTGGTTCTGATTCAAGAGATTGAGAAAGTCCAAAGAAGAGCGGCAATATTCCTGACTGGTACACTTAGCCATCGCGAGAGCATTACAAATCTCATAGAAAGTTTGAAGTGGAACACACACTTGCAGATAGACGGCGCGCCAAACAGAAGGGGCTGATCACTAAATTCTGAAATCCGATCTTCACCGAGGATGTAAAGCATATATTATTACTACCAACTTTCAAATCGCGCAGTGATCGCCATTCAAAGATAAGGGAAATAAGAGCTCGTTCAGACAGTCGATTTCCCTCGCGCGATCGGTGAGTGGAACCAGGGGGGGGGGGGGAAATGACTTGGGCATGAATTGTGTCCTCCGGTACACACTGCTTGGTGGCTAGCGGAGAACATATGTAGATGCAGGAGACTTGGACAAGGTCCCCCATGCATTACAACCCCAGGTGGTGACCGATACCTGGCCCCGGCGTCGTACGGATACCGCCAGAGCACTGTAAGATGATCTCAGAAGGGCCACTGGAGCCGCTGTGTCCCGAGTACCCTGCTTGACACGACAACATCTCGTAGCTCACTTTCAGTTCTGCCGCACCCATATCAGCTGGCAATATCGCCACAGGCGAAACGTGTTATTCACAGACGAGCCCAGACATGACCCAAGGTGATGGCCGTGTTCATGTGTGGAGACACCGTGGGCAGCGGTACCTGCAAAAAGTTGTCCACAAAATCGACAGATCTGGCAAACGTTTTGTGATACCACGTAGGGGCATCAGTTTTGGCAGCTCTACGGATCTTGTCGTTGTTTGTGGCCGCCTTACTGCCAGGCAGTACGTCTAACAGATCCTGCTCTACCACGTGGTGGCTGCTGCATACGGTGATGGTCCTGAATTCCTTCAGCTGTTTTTCATGCACGATAATGTAAGGCCTCACGTGGCAGGCGTCAGCAGGGACATCTTGTGAAGCCTGGACATTCAAGTAATGGAATAGCCAGATGTGAGTCCCTGCATAAATGTAGACTAGTGTAATGTGGTGCTAATACATAGAAAGAAAGATCCTTCATCATTTAGCTGCTATATAGCAAGTCAGCAACTGGGAGCAGTTAATTCCATAAATTATCTGGGAGTAGGCATTAGGAGTGATTTAAAATGGAATGACCATATCAGGTTGATCGTCGGTAAAGCAGATGCCAGACTGAGATTCATTGGAAGAATCCTAAGGAAGTGCAGTCCGAAAACAAAGGAAGTAGGTTACAGTACACTTGTTCGCCCACTGCTTGAATACTGCTCACCGGTGTGGGATCCATAACAGATAGGGTTGATAGAAGAGATAGAGAAGATTCAACGGAGAGCACCGCGCTTCGTTACAGGATCATCTAGTAACCGCGAAAGCGTTACGGAGATGATAGATAAACTCCAGTGGAAGACTCTTCAAGAGAGACGCTGAGTCGCTCGGTATGGCCTTTTGTTGAAGTTCGAGAACATACCTTCACCGTGGAGTGAAGCAGTATATTGCTCCTTCCTAAGTATATCTCGCGAAGAGACCATGAGGATAAAATCAGAGAGATTAGATCCCACACAGAGGCATACTTACAATGGAATAGAAGATAGAACCGATTTATTTATTTATTTATTTTTTTGGTCATCAGTCTACTGACTGGTTTGATGCGGCCCGCCACGAATTCCTTTCCTGTGCTAACCTCTTCATCTCAGAGTAGCACTTACAACCTACGTCCTCAATTATTTGCTTGACGTATTCCAATCTCTGTCTTCCTCTACAGTTTTTGCCCTCCGCAGGTCCCTCTAGTACCATGGAAGTCACTCCCTCATGTCTTAGCAGATGTCCTATCATCATGTCCCTTCTCCTTATCAGTGTTTTCCACATATTCCTTTCCTCTCCGATTCTGCGTAGAACCTCCTCATTCCTTACCTTATCAGTCCACCTAATTTTCAACATTCGTCTATAGCACCACATCTCAAATGCTTCGATTCTCTTCTCTTCCGTTTTTCCCACAGTCCATGTTTCACTACCATACAATGCTGTACTACAGACGTACATCCTCAGAAATTTGTTCCTCAAATTAAGGCCGGTATTTGATATTAGTAGACTTCTCTTGGCCAGAAATACCTTTTTTGCCATCGCGAGTCTGCTTTTGATGTCCTCCTTGCTCCGTCCGTCATTGGTTATTTTACTGCCTAGGTAGCAGAATTCCTTAACTTCATTGACTTCGTGACCATCAATCCTGATGTTAAGTTTCTCGCTGTTCTCATTTCTACTACTTCTCATTACCTTCGTCTTTCTCCGATTTACTCTCAAACCATACTGTGTACTCATTAGAATGTTCATTCCGTTCAGCAGATCATTTAATTCTTCTTCACTTTCACTCAGGATAGCAATGTCATCAGCGAATCGTATCATTGATATCCCTTCACCTTGTATTTTAATTCCACTCCTGAACCTTTCTTTTATTTCCATCATTGCTTCCTCGATGTACAGATTGAAGAGTAGGGGCGAAAGGCTACAGCCTTGTCTTACACCCTTCTTAATACGAGCACTTCGTTCTTGATCGTCCACTCTTATTATTCCCTCTTGGTTGTTGTACATATTGTATATGACCCGTCTCTCCCTATAGCTTACCCCTACTTTTTTCAGAATCTCGAACAGCTTGCACCATTTTATATTCTCGAAAGCTTTTTCCTGGTCGACAAATCCTATGAAAGTGTCTTGATTTTTCTTTAGCCTTGCTTCCATTATTAGCCGTAACGTCAGAATTGCCTCTCTCGTCCCTTTACTTTTCCTAAAGCCAAACTGATTGTCACCTAGCGCATTCTCAATTTTCTTTTCCATTCTTCTGTATATTATTCTTGTAAGCAGCTTCGATGCATAAGCTGTTAAGCTGATTGTGCGATAATTCTCGCACTTGTCAGCTCTTGCCATCTTCAGAATTGTGTGGATGATGCTTTTCCGAAAGTCAGATGGTATATCGCCAGACTCATATATTCTACACACCAACGTGAATAGTCGTTTTGTTGCCACTTCCCCCAATGATTTTAGAAATTCTGATGGAACGTTATCAATCCCTTCTGCCTTATTTGACTGTAAGTCCTCCAAAGCTCTTTTAAATTCCGATTCTAATACTGGGTCCCCTATCTCTTCTAAATCGACTCCTGTTTCTTCTTCTATCACATCAGACAAATCTTCACCCTCATGGAGGCTTTCAATGTATTCTTTCCACCTATCTGCTCTCTCCTCTGCATTTAACAGTGGAACTCCCGTTGCACTCTTAATGTTACCACCGTTGCTTTTAATGTCACCAAAGATTGTTTTGACTTTCCTGTATGCTGAGTCTGTCCTTCCGACAATCATATCTTTTTCGATGTCTTCACATTTTTCCTGCAGCCATTTCGTCTTAGCTTCCCTGCACTTCCTATTTATTTCATTCCTCAGCGACTTGTATTTCTGTATTCCTGATTTTCCCGCAACATGTTTGTACTTCCTCCTTTCATCAATCAACTGAAGTATTTCTTGT
The DNA here is from genome assembly GCF_021461385.2 of Schistocerca piceifrons. Taxonomy (NCBI): domain Eukaryota; kingdom Metazoa; phylum Arthropoda; class Insecta; order Orthoptera; family Acrididae; genus Schistocerca; species Schistocerca piceifrons. The sequence goes on along the minus strand of NC_060143.1, from coordinate 392,093,985 downwards.
GTTACCCATGGTTTCTTCGCAGCTACCTTCTTTGTACCTATGTTTTCGTTCCCAACTTCTGTGATGGCCCTTTTTAGAGATGTCCATTCCTCTTCAACTGTACTGCCTACTGCGCTATTCCTTATTGCTGTATCTATAGCGTTAGAGAACTTCAAACGTATCTCGTCATTCCTTAGTACTTCCGTATCCCACTTCTTTGCGTATTGATTCTTCCTGACTAATGTCTTGAACTCCAGCCTACTCTTCATCACTACGATATTGTGATCTGAGTCTATATCTGCTCCTGGGTACGCCTTACAATCCAGTATCTGATTTCGGAATCTCTGTCTGACCATGAAGTAATCTAATTGAAATCTTCCCGTATTTCCCGGCCTTTTCCAAGTATACCTCCTCCTCTTGTGATTCTTGAACAGGGTATTCGCTATTACTAGCTGAAACTTGTTACAGAACTCAATTAGTCTTTCTCCTCTTTTATTCCTTGTTCCAAGCCCATATTCTCCTGTAACCTTTTCTTCTACTCCTTCCCCTACACCTGCATTCCAGTCGCCCATGACTATCAGATTTTCGTCCCCCTTTACATACTGCATTACCCTTTCGATATCCTCATACACTTTCTCTATCTGTTCATCTTCAGCTTGCGACGTCGGCATGGATACCTGAACTATCGTTGTCAGCGTTGGTCTGCTGTCGATTCTGATTAGAACAACCCGGTCACTGAACTGTTCACAGTAACACACCCTCTGCCCTAGCTTCCTATTCATAACGAATGCTACACCTGTTATACCATTTTCTGCTGCTGTTGATATTACCCGATACTCATCTGACCAGAAATCCTTGTCTTCCTTCCGCTTCACTTCACCGATAGAAGTACTCAAGGTACCCTCCACCACACACCGTCAGGTGGCTTGCGGAGTATGGATGCAGATGTAGATAAACGCCATCGAGCGTGTGTGGGATATGCGTTTTCGTGGTCGTTGTATTCTACAACAGGCTCCTGAAGAGCTTTCTACGGCTCTTACTGTAGGCTGGGAACGGATACCACAGAGTAACTTCCGCAGAATCATACGAAGAAAGCACATAGGTGCCAGGCGGTGATAAACTCTCGCGGTGGCTCTCAAAGTCCAATGAAAAGCACCCATGATGACGCGATGATTGATTGTTTCCACTTTGTTTTCGACAACTTACTGACCGTCATTTCAATTCCTGTAGTGGAAATGAACAAAGATGTAACGATGTTTTGTTGTGTACTTAATTTTTGAAAGATAGAGGGGAAATGTGGTAACACACAGACTCCTCAATGACAGCTCAGTGGAGCATAGCAGAGCCCAAAATCACGCTCCCTAATTCTTTTGAGCAGTTTATTTACAAATGCGTAGAGGATGGTACTGCGGACTCATATTAGTGAGTTTCTATTGTGTTCCATTCGAGTGTGACACAAAGAAACGAAAATTATGCATTTGCCTTGATCACACGAATACCTCTCATATTTCTCATGACTGGAAGGCTATGTATACGGTGGTGACTTCGGAATTATCGGAAAGTCTTTATCAATCGAGTCGGCGACTGGCTGCTAGGCGCTGGAGGTTCCGCTTATATAGAGCGCTTAGATGGCGCCACCACTCATCACGTGCTTTCGACTTTAAAACTATCTCTGACTAGTGCCATCTCTCTCGATTATAGGTAATCGATTGTCACTTCGTTGGTACAAAGTCGATCGCCATATCTTGTCTAGTTTTAATCCTTTTTCTTTTTTATTGAAATTACTTTCGTGCTTGTAGATCTCTATAGCTTCTCTATACTTGCGGGTATAATAATATGAGGTCTTAGCTATCACGTTTGTCTCACTAAATTTTATTTCGTGATCACCGTCTTTGAAAACGTGTTCTGCTATAGCTGATTTGTCAATTTGTACCAATCTACAGTTCCATTTGTGTTCCGTTAGGCGGGTATTAACACTCCTTTTAGTTGTTCCAATATAAACTATGCCACAGCTACACGGAATTTTATACACACCTGGGGTAGCTCAGGGGTGTCGTGGGTCTTTCACCGATCTTGGCCGCACGGTATTAGCCGAGCGGTCTAAGGCCCTGCAGTCATGGACTGTGCGGCTGGTCCCGCCGGAGGATCGAGTCCTCCCTCTGGCATGGGTGTGTGTTTGTTCTTAGGACAATTTAAGTTAAGTAGTGTGTAAGCTTAGGGACTGATGACCTTAGCAATTAAGTCCCATAAGATTTCACACACATTTGAACATTTGAACATCACCGATCTTAAACTTTCACTAATTTTCTTGGTAGGTCGAAAGATTGTCTCCACTTGAAACTTGGTCAAAACTTCCCCAATAGGGTCTGTGATGTTATGAATAAATAGAAGAAAAACTTTTCCAGCCGACGGTTGTTGTTGTCGTGTATTTTCGGACATTTTTCTTCTAGGGTTGAGTGCTCAATCTATTTCGTTGTCAGTGTACCCATTTCTCTTGAAAGCCGTTCGCAAATGGCTTAATTCATCTTGCAAATAAATTGGCTCACAGATGTTATTAGCCCTGTCCACTAAAGTTTTTATGACTCCTCTCTTCTGCCTAGGTTGATGGCTAATAACATCTGCGAGCCAATTTATTTGCAAGATGAATTAAGCCATTTGCGAACGGCTTTCAAGAGAAATGGGTACACTGACAACGAAATAGATCGAGCACTCCACCCTAGGAAAAAAGTGTCCGAAAATACACGACAACAACAACCGTCGGCGGGAAAAGTTTTCCTTCCATATATTCATAACATCACGGACCGTATTGGGAAAGTTTTGGCCAAGTTTCAAGTGCAGTCAATCTTTCGACCTACCAAGAAAATTAGTGAAAGTTTAAGATTGGTGAAAGACGCACGACCCCTTTAGCTACCCCAGGTGTGTATAAAATTCCGTGTAGCTGTGACATGATTTATATTGGAACAACTAAAAGGAGTGTTAATACCCGCCTAACGGAACACAAAAGGAACTGTAGATTGGGACAAACTGACATATCAGCCGTAGCGGAACACGTTTTCAACGAAATAAAATTTAGTGAGACAAACGTGATAGCTAGGACCTCACATTATTATACCCGCATGTATAGAGAAGCTATAGAGATCTACAAGCACGAAAAAAATTTTAATAAAAAAGAAGAAGGATTAAAATTAGACAAGATATGGCGGTCGACTTTGTACCAGCGAAGTGACAGTCGATTACCTGTAATCGAGAGAGATGGCACTACCCAGAGATAGTTCAAAGTCGAAAGCACGTGATGAGTGGTGGCGCCATCTAAGCGCTCTATACAAGCGGGACCTCCAGCGCCTAGCAGCCAGTCGTCGACTCATCTCGGAAGATGCTGCCCGCAGTAGGTAACCAAACGTCAGGAAGGAGAAGAAATTTTATATATGGACCACCGTAATTCAGCCTGGAAGTTTTAATTAATGAACAGGTTTAAGTATTAGATTAATGTACAACTAGCTTACTTTGAACCCATTTGAAATCCCACCATGACAACAATTAGTATAGCTATATCAAATTCTTGGCGGGTTTCCAGCTGGATCAGACAGTCATCTGAGCACAAAATTTCAGCGGTCCACCTGGCCGCCATCATCAGGTGAGAAAAGCTACGCTGCTCTCGCCGATAACTGACTCCTCTCTTTTTTTTTTTTTTTCTTTATTGTGATTTCATGCCCCTGCCCCATATGTGCAGGGGAGGGCTGTCAGCAGCACAATCCGCCACTCTTCAGCCGAGTGACATGGTAACTAAAACAAGAATAAATTAATACATACATAAGGAGATAAAAAGGAGAACATAAAACAGAGTAAGGGGAGAAAATGGAGGTAAAAATACACTGTCATGTAGAAGTTCATTGGGAACAGTTAAAAAAGTCACCAGAAAGTTAAAAAACACAGTTGGCGATTCTTAAAACACAGAGAAGACACTGGATGCCCATGCACAGGTTAAAAGTTGGCCACAGTATTAAAAACACTCCGAAACAACTCTCTTAAAACCCACTTGGAGCACACACGACGAGGAATAAAACTACCAGGCGGGACCTGCCGAGGGAAAGGTCAGAGAGGATGGAAAAGGAGGGGAGAGCACGGGGCAGCTGGGGAAGCGGCGGGATGAAGAGAGGAGGGGCAACTGTGGGTTCACGAAGAGGCAGGAGACACATGGGGCGGGAGAGGAAAAGGGAAGACAGGGCAGGAGTGAGCGCAGAAACACTGAAAGAAGGCACAAGAGATGGACGGGGAGTAGGAGGGGAAATCCGCTCAGAAGGAGGGAGGGGGAGGAGAGGGAGCCCTGAGGAGGAGGCAGGAAGGGGGGGTTAGAGTTGGTAGGAAGGGTAGATGTCAGGGCGAAGCTCATCATCCGGGAGTGGTAGACGGTGGAAGTTGTGTTGGGAAAGGAGATGGAGGGTGTGGAGATGGAGAGAGGGAGGGACACAACGGTAAAGGCGCGGCAACTGGTTGGGAGTGGAGAGGAAGGTAGACACCAGGGGGTGAGGGGGATCAAGGCGGCGGACAATATATAGCGTGCGGATGTGTTCAAGGAAAAGGAGAAGGTGGGGGAAGGGGATGAGGTCATAGAGGATGCGCGTGGGGGACGGAAGGCGGATGCGGAAGGCGAGGCGGAGTGCATGGCGTTCGAGGATTAACTCCTCTCGCAAATGACTGCACCTTTATATGTATCGGAAGTACAACAGCGCATGCGCTAGACACAGTGCGCACGCGCTAATCATTCCTGCTGCCCCCTGGCGCAAAAAAAGTTGCAGCGTCTCCGGTGGTGAATGCTGTTGTAAACGATATATCGTTACAAACGATTATTCATAGCCGGCCGATTCAGATGCCGTTGTTTCTTCATGTCTGATAAAACAGGATTCCACGTTTTACTTAACGGGATCCATTATCACGATCAATGATATTATCTGCTAGTCTGATTTCAACAGATTCCTTTGAAACACAATCCCATTACCGAGAAGTATTTGCAACTACTTGCGTCTTATTGTATAGCATCCTGTGTCCGTCTGTAAGGCAATACTCAGCCGCCGCAGATTTATCTGGTTGTAATAATCGCTTATGGCAATGATGATCGATACACCTGTCGTTGACGGTACGAATAGTTTGGCCAATGTAAATTTTCAGGCACTCACACGGTATTTTGTAAACGCCAGACTTCTTCAAACCTAAATCATCTTTGGCAGAGCCAAGAAGTGTTCGAATCTTAGCTGGCGGGCGAAAAACACATCTGAACTCATATTTATTCAAAAGTCTATCTGTCTTGGCGGACACATCCCCAGCATACGGAAGAAAAGCCACAGACCTATAGGTGTCTTCAGGAGGTAGAGGTCCAAACTCAAAACACGTCGAATTTGTCGGTCCATATAACCGTATTATTGAACACGACAAGAATTTGATATACTAATACACCGGAAAAGTCTATATAGTCACAATTAGCATAGGTGTTGTTATTGAAGTGCGTGTGTTTGTCTGTTCAAAAATGGCTCTGAGCACTATGGGACTTAACATCTATGGTCATCAGTCCCCTCGAACTTAGAACTAATTAAACCTAACTAACCTAAGGACATCACACAACACCCAGTCATCACGAGGCTGTTTGTCTGTGTTTAGTTATTTATGTGTTCTGTTGATCATACTTGACGTGTCTCTGTATGACGTGAAACACAACAGTTTTAGAATTAGACTTATATAACTGCAGTAAATTTTCTAAGTGAAAAAAATGCGGGTGTATTAAATGACCGTTTTAGGCTAGCTTTTGAGTATATACACACACGGATTGATTATGTGATGATGTTACAAAGTGCCAGGTATGATTTATAAGGGTAAATGTATCAATGTGAGGTAAGGGATCCCAAACCGGAAACGATCGATTCGAAAAAAAGTTAGCGAAACTCTATTCCAGTTCCGCTTATCCTCGCTCATCGCACGAACTAAGAGCCGCAACGTCCCAACTGTGTTATGTACACCATTCCCGCTGAATACTCCCGAGTACTCTCAGGTAATTTCCCGTATTGGCGGACTAGTAAAGGTGGGCGTAGCTTGATGCCAAAGAGACTGAAAATCCTAAGTCTACGGAACGGTAATAGTGGACTCCATTTACCTGCACACGTTTCAAAAGCTAGTACATTTACAGAAGTTGTCTAAAATGGCGTCCCCCAGCCCACAAAATTCTTCGTATCCGTTATAATATCTCTGACGTCATCTAAACACTGTCTTCTCGCCAAGAGATCCTTTTCAGTCCCGACAAGCGTCTCGTAGACAAAACTTTGGACATCGTCCACAAGAGGAAATCATGTGGGGTGAGATCAGGTCAACGTGATGGCCACGATTTAGAACCTCCTCTGCACATCCACTTTTCAGGGAAAAGGTGGCCCAGATATTCACGAACCCTCATTGCAAAGTTAGGTGGGGCTTTATCGTGTTAAAACTACATATGTTGACGAATAACAAGTGAGATATGTTCCAGGAACCTGGTTAGTATCTATCTGATAAAAACTGTGTACACTGGCGCATTTAAGTCGGCAGGTAGAATAAACAGGCCTTGTACATATGTCTGCTCATATTTTGACCGATAAGGCTCTTCACAAAGGTTGCTTGCAGATTCTCATCGGCCCAAACATTCTGCGACTATTTAGCATTCCGTCTCAGGCAAAATCGGTTTCATTCGCAAAAAGTATGTACGTAAGAAAGTAACGATCGACTATGAGGGGCCGGCCGGAGTGGCCGAGCGGTTCTAGGCGCTACAGTCTGGAACCGCGAGACCGCTACGGTCGTAGGTTCGAATCCTGCTTCGGGCATGGATGTGTGTGATGTCCTTAGGTTAGTTAGGTTTAAGTAGTTCAAAGTTCTAGGGGACTGATGACCACAGCAGTTAAGTCCCATAGTGCTCAGAGCCATTTGAACAATTTTTTGACTATGAGGGGATGCAAGATTGGGTGAAAAATACACGAGGTCTGAAAAAAATTGTAAATTTATGGTAAGATCTTGTGAGACCAAACTGCTTAGGTCATCGGTTCCTAAGCTTACGCACTACTTAATCAAACTGAAACTAACTTACGTTATGGACAACACGCACACCCACGCCCGAGGGAGGAACCGAACATCCAACGGGGAGAGCCGCGCAAACCGTGACAAGACGCCACACAAGGGCTAAAGTCACCAGGAGTTAACGCACTTTCTGAGAATCGAAGGGTGTAGCTGCATTTCTGGTAATAGACGTCGTACAGTACTCTGCGAAATATTCACTTCACATGTAACTGATTAAATGCTGAATGCAAGTGTTTCATCCACTCAAGCAAGCGCTGCGTGTTCTAAGTCTGGAGTCCAAAAAGTAGGTCGTCCGTCTCAGTCGTTCTACTTTGGTTCCAATCGCCGTGTTTCATTTAATTGATACACCAGTCTTCAAAATGTGTTGTGAACCAAGTGTCTTCTACATGGATCCTGTATCATCTGTCGGCTTTTCTGCCTCTTTCGGTAGTTTGTCCAAACACGAAAATCATATCTGCACCTTTCATCACCGGGTAAAACTCCTTTAGGTTAATACTGACCGACGTTAGTATTTCAGTTTGTAAACACAGACTGCTGTCTACTCCAGTACAGACAATGTATACTATGTGATCTAAAGTATCCGGATACCTGGCTCAAAATGACTTATAAGTTCATGGCGCCCTCCATCGGTAATGCTGGAACTCAGTATGGTGTGGACCACCCTTAGCTTTGATGACAGCTTCCACTCTCGTAGGCATACGTTCAATCAGGTGCTGGAATGTTTCTTGGGGAAAGTCCATTCTTCATGGATTGCTGCACTGAGGGGAGGTATCGATGTCGATCGGTGAGGCCTGGCACGAAGTCAGCGTTCCAAAACATTCCAAAGGTGTTCATAGGATTCAGGTCAGGACTCTGTGCAGCCCAGCCCATTACAGCGATGTTATTGACGTGTAACCATTCCGCCACACGCCGTGCATTATGAACAGATACTCGATCGTGTTGAAAGATACAAACGCCATCCTCGAATTTCTCTTCAACAGTGGGAAGCTCCAAGTACTATGGTACTTAACATCTGAGGTCATCAGTCCCTTAGACGTAGAACTACTTGAACCTAACTAACCTAAGGACATCACACACATCAATTCCTGAGGCAGGATTCGAACCTGCGACCGTAGCAGTAGCGCGGTTTCGGACTGAAGCGCCTAGAACCGCTCGACCACAGAGGTCGGCCAGTGGGAAACAAGAGGTTGCTTAAAACATCAATGTAGGCCTGTGCTACGATAGTGTCACGCAAAACAGCAAGGGGTGCAAGCCCCCGCCATGAAAAACACGACCACACCATAATACCACCGCCCCAGAATTTTACTGTTTGCAATGCATACGCTGGCAGATGAGGTTCACCGGACATTCGCCATACCTACACCCTGCCATCGGATCGCCGCGTTATGTACCGTGATTCGTCAATCCACACAACGTTTTACCGCTGTTCAATCATCCAATGTTTACGCTCCTTATACCAAACGAGGGATGAAGTAGTGAAGTAGTGAAGGCAGCAGACGATCAAGTAGGTAAAAAGAAGAGGGTTAGTAGAAATCCTTGGGTAACAGAAGAAATATTGAATTTAATTGATGAAAGGAGAAAATATAAAAATGCAGTAAATGAAGCAGGCAAAAAGGAATACAAACGTCTCAAAAATAAGATCGACAGGAAGTGCAAAATGGCTAAGCAGGGATGGCTAGAGGACAAATGTAAGGATGTAGAGGCTTATCTCACTAGGGGTAAGATAGATACTGCCTACAGGAAAATTAAAGAGACCTTTGGAGATAAGAGAACCACATGTATGAACATCAAGAGCTCAGATGGAAACCCAGTTCTAAGCAAAGAAGGGAAAGCAGAAAGGTGGAAGGAGTATATAGAGGGTCTATACAAGGGCGATGCACTTGAGGACAATATTATGAAAATGGAAGAGGATGTAGATGAAGATGAAATGGGAGATACGATACTGCGTGAAGAGTTTGACAGAGCACTGAAGGACCTGAGTCGAAACAAGGCCCCCGGAGTAGACAACATTCCATTGGAACTACTGACGGCCTTGGGAGAGCCAGTCCTGACAAAACTCTACCATCTGGTGAGCAAGATGTATGAAACAGGTGAAATACCCTCAGACTTCAAGAAGAATATAATAATTTCAATCCCAAAGAAAGCAGGTGTTGACAGATGTGAAAATTACCGAACAATCAGTTTAATAAGCCACAGCTGCAAAGTGCTAACACGAATTCTTTACAGACGAATGGAAAAACTATTAGAAGCCGACCTCGGGGAAGATCAGTTTGGATTCCGTAGAAATACTGGAACTCGTGAGGCAATACTGACCTTACGACTTATCTTAGAAGAAAGATTAAGGAAAGGCAAACCTACGTTTCTAGCATTTGTAGACTTAGAGAAAGCTTTTGACAATGTTGACTGGAATACTCCCTTTCAAATTCTGAAGGTGGCAGGGGTAAAATACAGGGAGCGAAAGGCTATTTACAACTTGTACAGAAACCAGATGGCAGTTATAAGAGTTGAGGGACATGAAAGGGAAGCAGTGGTTGGGAAGGGAGTAAGACAGGGTTGTAGCATCTCCCCGATGTTATTCAATCTCTATATTGAGCAAGCAGTAAAGGAAACAAAAGAAAAATTTGGAGTAGGTATTAAAATCCATGGAGAAGAAATAAAAACGTTGAGGTTCGCCGATGACATTGTAATTCTGTCAGAGACAGCAAAGGACTTGGAAGAGCAGTTGAACGGAATGGATGGTGTCTTGAAGGGAGGATATAAAATGAACAACAACAAAAGCAAAACGAGGATAATGGAATGTAGTCGAGTTAAGTCGGGTGATGCTGAGGGTATTAGATTAGGAAATGAGACACTTAAAGTAGTAAAGGAGTTTTGCTATTTGGGGAGCAAAATAACTGATGATGGACGAAGTAGAGAGGATATAAAATGTAGACTGGCAATGGCAAGGAAAGCGTTTCTGAAGAAGAGAAATTTGTTAACATCGAGTATAGATTTAAGTGTCAGGAAGTTATTTCTGAAAGTATTTGTATGGAGTGTAGCCATGTATGGAAGTGAAACATGGACGGTAAATAGTTTGGACAAGAAGAGAATAGAAGCTTTCGAAATGTGGTGCTACAGAAGAATGCTGAAGATTAGATGGGTTGATCACATAACTAATGAGGAAGTACTGAATAGGATTGGGGAGAAGAGAAGTTTGTGGCACAACTTGACCAGAAGAAGGGATCGGTTGGTAGGACATGTTCTGAGGCATCAAGGGATCACCAATTTAGTATTGGAGGGCAGCGTGGAGGGTAAAAATCATAGGGGGAGACCAAGAGATGAATACACTAAGCAGATTCAGAAGGATGTAGGTTGCAGTAGGTACTGGGAGATGAAGAAGCTTGCACGGGATAGAGTAGCATGGAGAGCTGCATCAAACCAGTCTCAGGACTGAAGACCACAACAACAACAACAACATACCAAACTAGGCGTCGTTTGATATTTAACGGCGTGATGTGTGGCTTATGAGCAGCCGCTCGACCATGAAATCCAAGTTTCCTCACCTCCCGCCTAACTATCATAGTACTTGCAGTGGATCCTGATGCAGTCTGGAATTCATGTGTGATGGTTTGGATAGATTGCCTATTACACATTACGATCCTCTTCAACTGTCTGCGGTCTCGGTCACTCAACAGGCGAGCTCGGTATGTACGCTTTTGTGCTCTGCGTTCCACTTCACTATCACATCGCAAACAGTGGACCTAGGCATGTTTAGAAGTGTGGAAATCTCGTGTACAGACGTATGACACAAGTGACACCTAATCACCTGACCAAGATGGAAGTCGGTGAGCTCCGCGGAGCGCTCCATTCCCCTGTGTCACGATGTCTAATGACTACCGTCGCAGGCAGCAGGTGGCAGCACAATGCACCTAATTTGAAAAACGTGTGTTTTGGGGGTGTCCGGATACTTTTGATCACATAGGGTATAACACGAATGCTTATGTCAGTACAGAGTACGCCATCTGCAATGGCTTAGATTAATTACCTCAATCGCTAGACCTAAGTACTAGTTGGGATTGCCTAACCTACAACTTAGCAAGAACAGTACCGTTACATTGTGTTCCACTGTCAGAGGTATCAGGATGATTTTCGCTTATAACGGTCGACTCGATCGTTTCCAGACCTCATATTGATACATTTACCCTCTTCTATCATCCCTGAAAATTTGTATCAACATCAAGAAATCATCTCGTATAGAAGCCTGTGAGCGATCAATTGAGGCTCGTTGTGTATATAGCTGTTTAACGAAAATCAGATCAAATCACTACCTCCTCCGTTACAAGAACTACTGAAGTATGGTAAATAATTATGTTTTCTTATACATCACACACACTGTCTCCAAAATCTACTACATTTCGCAAAAATTCTGCTGATAGGTACAGAATTTTTTGAAGTCATGAAAAAATTGAAAACTCGAGTTGAGCAGTATGTTGTATCAAACTGATCATATCTTTAGTAAATCACAGTGAAAAATCGTTCGCCTTATGTTTTGAGTATGCTGGTACCTCAGTCCGGAAACAAATGGAGCGCTCTGTGTAAATAATTTTGATCATTTTGTGCTCTATAAATGAATTCTGTAAATATTAATAAAAACCGCCGTGTCTGTATTTCGGGTCTGTTTATTAGGCCACAACCGGTTTAGTTTTGAATGGACACCTTCAGATAATCTGCAGTTCAACAAGACACAGGTCAGGCTGAAAGCCACTGCAAGATCCACACAATATGTTATACACATAATATTTTATATGTAACGCAAAACGAACATTGATCGAAAGTCTTCGTTGCTAATTCTCAAAAGAAATGTGGCGTTGTCATGATTCAAAACTGCCTAATCGCCGTACATTAGGAATTAGGCTACAAGGCACATTATGGAACACAACAGGCGTACTGAAACACTTCGCCGACAGAATCTGAGCACGTTGTTTACGTGTTGAAACGTCCACTTAGAAAAATTCTGAATGACTGTGCTGGTAAACCTCTTACGTTATTTGTTTTTCAAACAGTTGAGCAAAACTGAAGGTACTTACACATTTCTCTCTTTACTTATTCTGATCATCATCACTAAACTGACACACAATATTTTTAGCGCAGCGCAATCTGATTTTCAATAATCCCTACAAAAGAATGGCCCTGACTAACAATAACCTATACCTTTCATGAATCACTTACCTCACAAAACTCTTTATTACTCGAACTACTGCAATACAGCGAGCGCCAGTACTGCCATGCATTACCCCTATTTGATTTTGTGTTTATAACCCTGTAGTCACCTGACCAGAAGTCTTGTTCCTCCTGCCACCGAACTTCACTAATTCCCACTATATCTAACTTTGACCTATCCATTTCCCTTTTTAAATTTTCTAACCTACCTGCCCGATTAAGGGATCTGACATTCCACGCTCCGATCCGTAGAACGCCAGTTTTCTTTCTCCTGATAACGACATCCTCTTGAGTAGTCCCCGCCCGGAGATCCGAATGGGGGACTATTTTACCTCCGGAATATTTTACCCAAGAGGACGCCATCATCGTGTAATCATACAGTAAAGCTGCATGCCCTCGGGAAAAATTACGGCTGTAGTTTCCCCTTGCTTTCAGCCGTTCGCAGTACCAGCACAGCAAGGCCGGTTTGGTTATTGTTACAAGGCCAGATCAGTCAATCATCCAGACTGTTGCCCTTGCAACTACTGAAAAGGCTGCTGCCCTCTTCAGGAACCACACGTTTGTCTGGCCTCTCAACAGATACCCCTCCGTTGTGGTTGCACCTACGGTACGGCTATCTGTATCGCTGAGGTACGCAAGCCTCCCCATCAACGGCAAGGTCCATGGTTCATGGGGGAAATTCTAACTACTGAAGGCACTAACTACTGTTAGGCACAGTTAGCAAATGAAAGCTTTTGATAGAGTACAAACAATGCATTTACCTTAATAATGTTCAAAAGTCATCATATACATATCTATCAATTCATGACATCCATGTTTACAAATTTCCTTTTTCTGGTGGACACACATCGAGGTCGTCCGCTTGTAGTAACCTCTCAAAACTCTGGCATCTCTCTCCCCACATCCACCACTGCTGGAGGCTCACCTCCAACTGCGCAATAGAGTTGTGGCGATTCATGAATGAGTCGTTCATTTGAACGACTCTAAATAAAGAATCGTAAGAATCGAATCGTGATACGGACGAATCGTCGTTCAAAAGAATCGTAAGAGCGATTGCGTGTTTCCGAGTCGTGACGATTCGAAGTTCCAACGGTTCATCGATTCTTAGTACGCACTACGCTATGCTTCGATCGAAGGCAACTACCAAATCATGCCGAGTCGTGCCGAATCATTACGACCGCCAGATGGCAGTCAAGTCGAGGATGCGTGTGAACAAATGAAGCAATTTTGCGCCACCTTTTGCATAAATCGACTCCTCTTCCCTGGCATACTGAAATAAAACAATAGATGCAATCAAATCAAACGTGACATTTCGTCAATCAAGGCATTAGACGTATGAATCGAGAATCACACTTGTAACGTCATATGCATGTTTACTCATATATAAACTATTTCTGACACAGTTCGATTCTAACCCCGTTGACGATTTCAGACATGTCCTGTCATCTGTGAGTAAGACGTAGAACTTTTTGCATTCCGTAAGAATCGTGCCATCGCAGACTAGAATGAATCGTGAAAGAATCGTGAACGAATCGTAGGAGTCGATTCGCAATGTGAGATTGAATCGTAGGAATCGAATCTGGAAAAAGAATCGTGTTGCCCAACTCTACTGCGCAGCGCTACGCGCTGTTCACATCCAACTGCCCAACACTACAATAGCGAATATTCCAACAATGCCAACCAACCACAGTCAGTGATTTTCATACAGAGCGCTACGTGGCTACAGCCTACTTACAGTGTTTATTCTTTCGTTGAACGACCGTCTCTTGACAGACCTGTATAACGCAGCACGTTATTACGGTACCTATCGTACTGATGGCGATCATACACTCCCTCAGTCCAAAAAGTTTCGAAACTGCGATAATAATAATAATAATAATAATAATAATAACAATAATGAAAAGAGAAACGTTAATATAGTTACTTATTTGTATGCACAGTAAATGTTCATTGCGCAATTTTGATATCTTTGGAGATTCCATATTCGATTTTGTTAGGATGATTTGAAAATGAGTCTCGGCCCGAAATTAATCAACGAATGAATAAAAAGTTTGTCGTTCTATTGGATAAGACAGTGGTTTTAATGCTTCAGGTGTTCCACATAGTCCCCACCCACTCACACACAATGCGCAGAACGTTCATACAACCATGTGGACCTGTCAGATACATGTTCGTTTGGGGAGCTTTTCACTTCTTGCATCACATTGTCTTGGATGTCGGTCCTGTCGTCAAAGTGCTGACTCTTCTTTTGAACTCCTACACCTTTTCGTTATGTAGTAGGTTCGTTTTGATCGCACCAAGTCTCGTCACCCGTGATTAGTTTTTCCAGAAAAGAATTTTCCGCGTTTTGAATTTGAATCACGTTGTAGCAGGTGTCTAAGCGAAGTTGTTTTTGTTCGGGAATCAAGGCGTAGTGGATAAACTTTCCACACATATTTTTCTTCTTGAAAACATCCTGGAGAATGTCGTGGACACTTGATTCCAAAATGCTGCTCCTTTGAGATATGTGGTACAACGCTGATATACAACGGCCGCAAGTCCAACACTGAACACTGCCTGCAACTGAGTGATTCGATGCAAATCTGTTGTTGACAGTTGTTAATCCAAACGGCCACCGTAGTTAATGCGCTAAAGTCGCCTATACCAGGAACTCAACCTCAGAAAGTTTAGGACGGATAGTGGCCAGTCACATTAATGTGATCGCCTGTCTAAAGCATAAAAAATCGCCTTTTGCAGCGTGGCTCGCTGTGAGACGTGCAGAAAGAGAGTGTGAGTGAGGGTCAGGGATGTGGAGCCATATCGACTCCAGTGCCGGGGCCAACAGCACTCGGTTTATCGGTTGAGGATCCACGGTGTGAACAGTCCGATCGGGGTGGTACCACGGAATCTCTATTGGGTTTAAATACGAGGATCTTGGTGGCGACGGGAGAACGGCAAACTCATCGTGGTGCTCTTCGAACCACGCACGTACAATGTGAGCTGAGTGACACCTTGCATTGTCCTGTTCGTAGATGCCATCGAGCTGAGGGAAA